>NW_028274810.1:166330521-166633646 GCF_037043125.1 Eumetopias jubatus
TTTTTATTTTCTTTCCTTTTTTTTCTTTTTTGATTCTTATTTGCTAAAGTTAATGAATCTCATCTCATAAAAGTTTCTCTCTGCTATTGTCAAGAGAAATAATTGGAATAAATCCCTAAAATCACAGGATAGCATAACTGAGCATGCTGAGGAAGAAAGCAAACAATTGTGTACCTTCAGTGTAATAAAAAAGTTGCACAAACTGTCTTTTCATTAAATGGGTATTTGGGTTTGACAAAGTAACCCGGAATCTTAAGGTTAGTAGTTCACTTTATGATTTTATTCCTGCTGATGGAAATCTTTGTAAATAGTGCTTAGAAAGGCATCATATTTTGTGGACGTTTAAATGGGTAAAGGGTAACGGGGAGGAAGAAAAATGGTTTATACTGAGTAGCTTTTTCCCCTCAGTACTATTTTTAATTAAAAATGGAATTTTACTTGCTTTAGTTAAGATAAAAGGTAATGATAATATGAATTATGAACCTGTTTGGTTTCATAGTGGTGATTTGTTCATTTGGTTAACTAAAAACGTTTGTACTAAAAACAGCTCTTTATACAGTAGCTGTCTCTTTATCTGCATTTTCGCTTTGGTCCAGAAGCAGACAGTCCTCCTTTTCACATATTGATCCTCCTTCTGACATATCTTCATTAGAAGGTGAATAATACCTTAATGCTGGGTCACAATGCTACATCATTCTTCTCACTTCATCTCATCATGTAGGCAATTTATCATCTCACATCATCACAAGTTCAGTATAATAAGATAATTTTGAGAGAGAGAGACAACATTTACATAACTTTTATTGCAGTGTATTGTTATAGTTGCTGTATTTTATTACTAGTTATTGTTAATCTCTTAATTTATAAATTAAACTTTATCATAGGTATGTATGTATAGGAAAAAATATAGTATATATCAGTACTGTCTGTGGTTTCAGACATCACAAGGGGTCTTGTAATGTATCCTCCTCAGATAAGGGGGGACTACTGTATTTAGTTTTGGGAAACATGTTTTAAACCATTGTGGTTATGTAGACAGATGGATATATAGAAGTTACACTATGTTCACATTAGATGAACATATTATAATATCATAGAGAATTTACAAGGTAATATAGAGAAGTGCTTAAAACTTTAATGACAATATATACATCACTGTAAAACTACAGAAAACTAATTGTAGGTAAATATGATTGAATCAGACTGAACAGTGTCTAGAGGAAGCTGCATGTAGCTTTAATTTGTGAAAACAAGTAGAATAACCTGGGTTCTGGGACTTTTAAATTAAAAGGAAATTTACAGACCATTTAATCTAACTTTTTTTTAATGAAAAAAAAATGGGCCCAAAGGTGAGGTCACTTAATTTGGCTAGGTTTATGGTACTTAAGGTGTACTGTAATTTGCGAAATGTCCTCCCTCACTTAAGTATTTAGAATTCATACTTTTTAGATAATTCTACTTGACAGAAAAGAAATGGTCTCAAAGAAATTGTCTTTTATCAATTTTATCTGTCCAAGATGAGTTCCATTACAATAGATTTTATGTTCCCTGGAAAATGTTGAGCTCAGGATGGTAAAAATCGTAATACAATACATTTTTAAAAATGCATGTATTAGAAGAATTTCTAACAGTTATGCTCAGTAAATTACAAATCATCGGATGTCTGTTCCTTTGGGATTAAATCTGTAAGAAGGAAGGATCTATCCAAGTAAGATCCATCAAATTTGTGGCTTAAAAAGAATCTTATAAAATCTTATTAGTCATAAAACTTAAAAGGTAAAGGCCCTGAAAGCTGTCTTTTGTTACAGAGTTGTGTCCGTGTTTGTTCTCACATCAGTCTCATTAGTCATGTTCCTGTTTCCATTTTTTTTCCCCTTATAAGCTTTCATGTGCACTGCTCCCCCTCCACCTTCAATTTTAAATTGTTCTTTAAGTTTTCAAGAATGGTGTTACTAAGTCTGATAGAATTCAGTGTTTTCTAGCTCTTGAAATACTTGATGGCAGTGAATTTAAAGTCGTAGGGAAGAAGCTCACCAAAAATGGTAGACAACTACTTTGCTTTAGGGGTACCTACAAAAAGAGGGACCAGTAAGTAAGACATAAGAAGTATAGCAGAAACAGGAATGGAGCCAAGGTTTGTGTAACAGAATCAAAAGAGGTAAAGCTTTTCACATGGAAGATTATAAGTAATGAATGATAAGTCACCAAAATAAGAACCCCAGTAGATTAGTGATAAGTCACCCAAAATAAGAACCCCATGCCTGACGTGGGGCTTGAATTCATGACCCTGAGATCAAGAGCCACATGCTCTACCGACTGAACCAGCCAGGCACCCTGAGCCCCAGTAGATTTAATAAACAAGTGGTATTGAACCTTGAGGCTTTGAGGGGTTGAAGCTTAAGTGAATTTTTAGAGGGGAAATAAAGGCAGTGAATGTTGGCTGAGTTCAAGGAGTTGGGACAGAGGAAAGGAGGAAATGGATAGAGATAGAAGATAAAGGATGACTTTTTGCTTATTTTAAAGCTAGGAGAGATCCAGTTGGTGACTGAAGGGAAGGGATTATGGAATGAGAAAGAGTGAAGTTATTAGAAGTCAAATATTACGAGACCAAGATCCTGGATGACTTGATAAGGTCCAGAGAGAGAAAGGGATGGAAAAATTTTGAGAAGGGAAGAGAATCTCCTTTGTCTGGGAATTAAGTAAGGGACCAGAGACTGACCATAGGGATAGTGTGATTTTTTTTTTTTTTCCCTTTTAGTTGTCTAAAAATGGGGAAACAGTTTGGTAGTTTGCATTCTTTGCATGTTTAGTATTTTTTGCTAAGAGGAAGCTTTCCATTAATAAATTTTGGAGAACATTTGGGGCTAATTTTATAGATTGCAGCTGAGAGAAAAGCTGGTTTGTTATTTAAAAACACTTCCCCAAAGCAAAAGAAGCTGATGCATATTTTTATTTGCTCTCTAATAAAGTTGGTTAGGGAAAAATCATAATTTTAGGATAGTCATCTTTATTTCTTTTTATTTACCATCTTATTTTTTCTTTATTGCCATCTTTGAATTTTCATGCTACTTTAGTGTGTTTATTTTGAACTTTAAACTTTGTCAAATAAAATCTTTAAAAAAAACTTTTCATAATAATGTTTTATCTGTTGTAAGATCTCATTCTATTCTGTTAACAGTCTGAGGTAGATATTTAATTATGCAGAAATTAAGATAAAGATGATTATTCAAAGTTACATATGTACCTGGAAAGCAGGTATTGATTTTTTTCAATTAAATATATCTTTTTTTAAAAAGATTTTATTTTTTTTATTTGAGAGAGAGAATGAGAGAGAGCACATGGGAGGGGGGAGGGGCAGAGGGAGAAGCAGACTCCCCGCTGAGCAGGGAGCCCGATGCGGACTCGATCCTGGGACTCCAGGATCATGACCTGAGCCGAAGGCAGTCACTTAACCAACTGAGCCACCCAGGCGCCCCCCAATTTAAATATATATCTTATAGCATATTCTAACTTATACTTTTATGATTTGTGCTTTGCTTACATTTTGAACAAATAAGTGACAGATCCTATTATCCTAAACCCTAATTCTTGTTTCTTAATGATGGATCTGCAGTTTGAATTGTATGTCAAACCAAACTTTCCACTCTTTGAGGGCAGTATTATCGGTCATTTTATTCAGCATGTTTATTTAAGGCTTGATGTGTGCCAAACCCTAGCTATAATGTGCTTTTTCCACTACACAGCATGTTTTATGCTTTATGACATTTTATTTCCTGTGTTTCCTGAGTAAGTTCTTTATTAACACTTACCAAAGTCAGTGAATGTAGCCCAGCCTGGCAAATCTGGAAGGTAAAAAATTTTGAACCGTACCTTTACAGGGGGGAAAAAACCCAAATTTAAATATTCTTCCAAAGTTAAGACCTCATCTCAATCAGGCTTAATGCTGATGACAGCTTTTCATCTACAGCAAGAAATGTAGTGATTGAGGAGAGAAAGTAGACTCAGAACTGCATTTTACTTCATTTGGAATCAGTGTTTCTGGATAACTTAAGTATTTTATTTGGAGTGGTAATTTTCAAAACACCAGATAACTTCTGAACTAGGTTGAGAAATTCAGGTTTGATTCTGGAGTTGTAAACTCATTGCCTCCTGAATGAAGGCAAGGTGAATTA
This sequence comes from Eumetopias jubatus, assembly GCF_037043125.1. Lineage (NCBI taxonomy): Eukaryota > Metazoa > Chordata > Mammalia > Carnivora > Otariidae > Eumetopias > Eumetopias jubatus. Next base: position 166,334,694 of record NW_028274810.1, read on the forward strand.
TATAAAGTATGTGTGATGCATACACTGGGTTCGTGATAGAGACCATACCCAGCCTAAAGAGCCTCATTTAAAAGGAACAGCTATGCTTCAGCTCTGGTTAATTAACTTGTTTTCATCTGTCACTCTGAATGTTCACAAAAAGCTTGAATTCTACGGGTTCAAAACTGAATTTAATCTCAGCTGCCTCCAGCCTCACATAGACAAAGAGCAGCTATCCCTGCCTGTTTCTCTTATTTTATTTCTTTCAGATTAATAGCACCACCATCCATCCAAACTAACATCCTCTAGTCATTCTCATTTCTTCTCTTTCTTCCTCCTCCCATCTAGTTACCACTAAATCCAGTCCATTCTGCATCCTAATAATTTAGTCCTTTGATTGCTGTGGTTGTTTGCTAGTTATGTCCCAACTCTTACTTTTCTAGTAATTTTCAGTCTGACTTCCTGGCCTTCATTCTGTCTTAATTTCTCCAGTACATCTGCCACACCATTGTTAGAGTTACTCTTTTTTAATATTAGAAGTCTCCTATCTGCCCCTTCTAGTTGTACCTCATTACTCTTCCTCTGAGTAAATTTCTTTTCTGGTTTTTATTGCCAGTTTTACTTTGTAGATTTACCTTTTTTTAAAGATTTTATTTATTTATTTGACAGAGACACAGCGAGAGAGAGAACACAAGCAGGGGGAGTGAAGAGGGAGAAGCAGGCTTCCCGCGGAGCAGGGAGCCCCATGTGGGGCTCGATCCCAGGACCCTGGGATCATGACCTTAGCTGAAGGCAGACACTTAACGACTGAGCCACCCAGGCACCCTGATTTACTCTTTTTTTTTTTTTTTTAAGTATGTATGTATGTATTTATTTTAGAGAGTGAGAGGGGCAGAGAGAATCCCAAGCAGATTCCACAGGGAGTACAGAGTGGTGGTACCTCAATCTCCTGATCCATGAGATACGACCTGAGTCCAAACCAAGAGTCAGTTGCTTAGACTGACTGTGCCATACAGGTGCCCCCCCCTTGTAGATTTACTTTAAACAGTGTATTGTTTTGCTTTTTTGAAGATTAAATAAATGAAATCATACTCTTAGGTTTTTCTAACTTTGATGTTTAATCCATTTTGATGATGTGTAGTACATTTTTAAGGTTAAGTAGTATTCCATGTTATAAAGTCTGTCGTTTTACTCCTAACCTACTAGGAACAGTACTGCTTTAAATATACCTCTTTCCTGGTACACATGTGCATGGTTTTCTTTAAGGTATATATCTAAGAGTGGACTTGATGGGTTGTACCATGTCTTTGTTCGGTTTTACCAAGTGTCAGAAGTGGTTAAATCAGTTTATGTTTTTGCTGGTAGTACAGGAGTCCCAGGGATACCACATATTCTTGTCTGAGTTAATGTTTGTAGATGGTATCTCATTGTGGTTCTATTTTACATTTCCTTGATTAATAGGTCAGATATTATTTGTTTATGGACCATTTGTGTTTCCTCTTGTATGAAATGCCTGTTGATTGTTTTTTGATTCATTTGTCCTTTATTGATTTACAGTTCTTTTGTATGGCTAAATTCTTTTCCCAGTTTCAGATTTGTTTTTTCACTTTCATCGTATCTTGATGAACCCCAAAGAAAATTTGTCAATGTTTTCTTTTTGTTCTTACTAAGAAATCCTTTTCTACTCTGAGCTCATGAAATTTCTCTCTCTAAAATTTTGTCCTAAAATGTTGTCTTCCAAAAAGTCTTATGGTGTAGCCTTTCACATGTAAGTCTTTTAATTTTTATGGTTTGAGGCAGGACTATAATTTATTTATTTATTATTATTATTATTTTTTACTGCCTACCCAATTTGTCTCCGTCCCATTTACTAAGAGCTTTTCCTATTTGATCACCAATCAAATTTCCAAATAGTATAGGTTGGCTTCTGCGCTCTCTCTCTTCTGTCCCATTTGGTTTATATATGTCCATATTTCACAGTTGACGATGAAATCTTGATACCTACTAGGGTTAGTCCTGCCATCTTGCAAATCTAGATGTCTTTTCGTAAGCCAGACATTAAAAGAAATTTGCAAAAATGTAAAATAATGCCATTCTTAATAGTTTTTGTATCAGAAATAGTTATTTTCATAAAATACTTGTATGTTATTAAGCAATGTTTATTTTTATTTTTAAGTGAATTAACAGACTAAAATTTCACAGTTCAAATTTCTAGTACATTAAGTATCAATATGTGTATTTGCCACATTAGCAAAAGCTCTTTGGGGTACTAAAAAATTTGTTTAAGTATAAAAGGCTTCTAAGACCAAAAAGTTTAAGAGCCATTGCTCTAAAGTAAACATTTAAAACTATAATATAGTTTATGTTAAGTACACTTCTGGCTATATCTCATAAGTTTTATAGGTAATGTTTTGATGATAATTTCTGAATATATTTGGTCTCTACTATGATTTCTTCTTTGATCATTTAATTGTTTAAAAGTATGTTTTAAAATTTCCAAGTGTAGGGATGCCTGGGTGGCTCAGTTGGTTAAGCATCTGCTTTTGGCTTAGGTCATGGTCCCAGGGTCTTGGGATCGAGTCCCGCTTCAGGCTCCTTACTCAGCAGGGAGTCTGCTTCTCCCTCTGCCTGCCGCTCTCCCTGCTTGTGCTCTCTCTCTCTCTGACAAATAAATAAAATATTAAAATTTCCAAGTGTATATATTTTCTCCTAGTTCTTTTTGCTATTTCTAACGTAACTGCATTGTCAGAGGATGTGATTTGTATCATACAGTTCTTTGAAATTTGTGAAGTAGATTTTATGGATTAATGGTGGTCATTTCTTATAAATGTTTCATAAATGCGTGAAAAACTTTTCTCCTCTAGTTATTAGTGGCAGTGTTTTTAAAATGCTCTATTGATCAGTGAACAGATAGGAAAATAATAACTGCTCTAGGTATTTTAAGGCAGAGACAGATTTAATGCAGGTAATTGGTTACAAGGGTGTGGTTAGGACTAGAACCGCAAAAGGGAGGGGAGAGTGTTTGAGAAGAACAAAAAGGAGGTTTGTTTTCAAAAGATCTGGGAGTTGGGGCGCCTGGGTGGCTCAGTTGTTAAGCGTCTGCCTTCGGCTCAGGTCATGATCCCAGTGTCTTGGGATCGAGCCCCGCATCGGGCTCCCCGCTCCGCGGGAAGCCTGCTTCTCCCTCTCCCACTCCCCCTGCTTGTGTTCCCTCTCTCGCTGTGTCTCTGTCAAATAAATAAAATCTTAAAAAAAAAAAAAAAGATCTGGGAGTTGTACTACTTAATGACTGGAACCAAAGAGCTTGCACTTGTTGCAGAGTGGCTCGAGCCACTCAGAAAGTTACTGCTATTGGTAGAAACCCACTGCCTGCCCTTGACTTCAATAGGAGACACCTTCAGCAGGAGGCATTATCAGAACCAGGGCATGGGGAATGGCATTTTTTCTTAAAAAAAATTTTTTTTCCCACTACTTCCTGTTGGCAGAACCTACAAGGGAGTCTGCAAAAGTAGTTTGCAGTTTTGTCTGATTTGTCCATTACTTTGAGGTATATTAATAAAATTTCTTGTTATTAAGGTAGATTAATTTCCTTTGCTTATCTGTTTTTGAGGCTGAGTTGGGTTTATACAAATTCTGTGCTTTTGGTGAATTGAACCTTTTATCACTATATAGATTTCTTCTTTATCTGTTAGTATTTTTGGCCTTAAAGTTGGTTTTACTTGATACTAGTAAACTTTATGTCCACTTTCTTGTGGCCTGGTATCCTTGTCCTTTGCCTTTGAATCTTCCTGTGCTTTTATGTTTTAGTTATATCTTTTAAAAACCTCATAACTATATATATTCACCATCTATTTAACTTTCTTTACCTTTTAAAGAACTTGATCTAATTTTTTTAATAGTAACTGATATCGTGGAATTTATTTCATTTTGTGTGCTTTTCATTTGGCCTTTTTTTCTGTACCTTTGTCTTTCCCTTAGTATGGATTGATTTCTTTTTCCTTTTTCTCATTTTGTTTTTCCCTTTACTTGTTTTAAAGATATACCTCCTGTTCTTTTAGGAGTTAGCCTAGCTATTTTTTGCATTTATTTTTTATTGTTATTCTTGCTTTTTTTTTTTAAAGATTTTATTTATTTATTTGAGAGAGAGAGAATGAGAGATAGAGAGCACGAGAGGGAAGAGGGTCACAGGGAGAAGCAGACTCCCTGCTGAACAGGGAGCCCGATGTGGGACTCGATCCCGGGACTCCAGGATCATGACCTGAGTCGAAGGCAGTCGCTTAACCAACTGAGCCACCCAGGCGCCCTGTTATTCTTGCTTTTATTCCAAACTTTTTGTTAACAAAAATATTAAACATGAAAAGTAGGAAAGATAGTACATCTGTAGCTTTTATGTAGATTCAAAGTTAATATTTTCCATATTTATCTTTCATTTATTTTTTGCTGTTGAATAGATTGCTTAACTGACAGTCTTATTGAGAAATAATTCACATACCATGATCGTTCGTTTAAAGTATTCAATCTAATGGCTTTTAGTATATTCAGAGTTGGGCAACTGTCACCACAGTCAATTTTTGAAAAGTTTAATGAATGTTTTTACTGAGATCTAACATACAGAAAAGAGCAGAAATCTAAATGCAGAGAGTGTACAGATTCACAAAGTGTATTCTATCACACATAAAGCAATAGAATAATAGTTGTACCCCAGGAGCCTTTCTTATGCCCACTCCCAATCACTACCTTCTCCTGCTCTCCAAAGGTAATCACTATCTTGACTTCTAACACCATTGATTACTTTGTTAGTGAGCTTTAATATAAGTGAAATTATATGATATGTATTCTTTCCTTTGACTTCATTTGCTCAACATTAGTTTATAAGAGGATTCATGTTCTGTGTGGAACTGATTCATTTTTATTGAAGTGTATGAATAGACCATAAATTATTTACCCATTTTACTGTTGATAGACTGTTCCTAGTTTGGGCCTATCATGAATAATGCTGCTATAAACATTCTTCTGCATGTGTTTTGTTGACCTATATATGTTGGATGGGTACCTTGGGATGGAAGTGGTGGGTAAGTCATAGTTTATATTCAGGTTTACAAAATGCCAAGTGATTTGTCCACCAACAGTATGAGAGTTCCACTTCTTGCATGTACTTGCCAACGGTCTTGTCAGTTGTTTTTAATGTTAGCCATTTGGGTAGATATATGTTATTAATTTTCATTTTCTGATGATCAATGAGGTTGAATCCTTTTTCATGGAAATTGGTCATTAGGTTGCTTTCTGTAAATTGTGTGTTCTAGTCTTTTGCCAGTTTTTCTGTTTGGTTGTTTGTCTATCTAATTTAATATGCACAGTTACCAAAACCTAAAGCTTACCAATGTTAATTATACTGGAATTAAAATAATAAAACAACAATTACTGTCTTTCAAAAAAATAAAGCTTATGAATATTTGCACTCTTATTCACGACCCTAAGATGAAGAGTTGCATGTTCTACTGACTAAGCCAACCAGTCACCCATTTGCACTCTTCTAAAAAAAAGTGACCTTCAAACGTTTGTTTGTTTTTAAAGATTTATTTATTTGGCAGAGAGACCGCGAGAGATGGAACACAAGCAGGGGGAGTGGGAAAGGGAGAAGCAGGCTTCCTGCCGAGCAGGGAGCCCAATGCGGGGCTCAGTCCCAGGACCCTGAGATCATGACCTGAGCTGAAGGCAGTCGCTTAACCAACTGAGCCACCCAGGCGCCCCCCTTCGAATGTTTTTAACTGCCATCACATGTCTTCCAATTTATGTGTTGATTGCCCTGTATCTTGGTTTTGTCCTATCTTAATCTTACCAATTGGTATTTTGGGCTCATGTCTTATTGAAGTCCAGAATCTAAAAAAAAGGTTTAGAAACCAAAACTTATATGTAAATTGACCATAGATTTTTCTAGTGGTGAAACCTGACCTGAATGAACATGAGACTGCATAGTCTTAAAAAAAATTCCATGTACTGTAAATATTTATCTACCTAAGTGCTAAATCCTAATTTGTTTGATGGGGTTCTCTTTTATGACATTGTTATTTTTATAAAATCAGAAATTTCTTGATTTTGAAATGCATCTGGCCCCAAGAGTTTTTCCATAAGGAATCATGGGCCTATATTGTTTTATATTCAGTGTTTAGATTTACTTACATACTTATTTTTGCTCACCATTCCTTCTTGGATCTTTTTTTTTTTTTTAGATTTTTTTATTTGTTTGACAGAGAGAGACACAGCAAGAGGGGGAACACAAGCAGGGGGCGTGGGAGCGGCGAGAGGGAGAGAAGCAGGCTTCCCGCGGAGCAGGGAGCCGGATGTGGGACTCGATCCCAGGACCCTGGGATCATGACCTGAGCTGAAGGAAGACGCTTAAGGACTGAGCCACCCAGGCACCCTTCTTGGATCTTAAACTTGTCATTTGGGATCATTTTCCAGAAGGAAGTCAGGGTTTATTGTATAGTTGGTTACTATTGGTGGTAGACTTGTTTTGTCTGAAAATATCTGTATTTCACCTGTGTTCCTGAAACTTAGTTGTTAAAATTGTCCATTGTTTTCACTTATACAAAATATAAAATTCCACTGTTTTCTAAGTTCTAGCGTTACCGGTCTTCCATTGTTACTTTTATAAAATGAAAGCCATCAGCCTAATTTCCATATCTTTGTGGATAATATATCTTTTCTTTCTGGTCTTAGGATTAGTTCATTTTAGTTGATGTTCTGTGCTTTTTTAAGTTTGGAATTCTATTTATGCTGTTGGAATTCATTGGGTTTCTTGGACCTGAGGATTGATGTCTTCAGCAACTGTAGGAAATTCTCAGTCATTATCTCTTTATAAATGTTGCCTCTTATTCTCTTTTGTGTTCTTGTCTAATAATTTTCTCTCTATTTCTCTGCTACATCCTAGATAAACTCTTCAGATTATTGTCTAGGTACTGATTCTCTTTTCACCTATTTTAATCTGCTATTTAATCTGTCCACTGAGTTTTTTAAATGTTTTTGTTTTTGTTTTTGTTTTTTTATAATATTGGTTTTTTTTTTTTTGAGATTTTATTTATTTATTCATGAGAGACAGAGAAGCAGGCCCCTAAGGAGCAGGGAGCCCGATGTGGGACTCGATCCCAGGACCCTGGGATCATGACCTGAGCCGAAGGCAGACGCTTAACCATCTGAGCCACCCAGGCGCCCTAAATGTTTTATTTAGATATAATTTATATGCCATAAAATTTAACCATTTAAAGTATACAGTCAGTGGTTTTTAGTATATTTACCTGCTTGTGAACCCTTCCCCATAATCTAATATTAGAATATTTTTGTCATCCCCAAAAGAAAACTTGTACCCATAAGCACTTACTCTCCATCACTTCTCTCCCCATCCTTCGGGCAGACACCAGTCTACTTTCTCTATCTATAACTTGCCTGTTCTGGACATTTCATATAAATGGTATTATATACGTAGTCTTTTGTGACAGATTTGTTTGACTTAGCATAATGTTTTTGAGGTTCATCCATGTTAATAGAATTTGTCCGTACTTCATTCTTTTTTTATGACCAGAGAACATTTTGTTGTCTGGACACATTTGCTTACCTATTTATCAGTTAATGGACATTGGGTTGCTTCCTCTTTTTGGCTGTTGTAAATAATGCTGCTGTCAATATTTGTGTGCAGGTTCTTAATGTGGATATGTTTTCATCATCTATTGAGTCCTTAAATTTGTTTTTTAATTATACAAGAAATTCGCTTCTACATTCTTGCTGTAAAGGAGTGCTAGTATATAAAAAGTGTATAGTGCAGATAGGGATGTCTTCTTTCTCCTCCATTTCCACTGCTTGGAGGAGACTACTGTAAAATAGTTGGATATGCTTCCTTCTGACCTCCTTTGTATGCATTTATATAACATTTGTATAAATAAGTCTCTTGCTTTTTTTTTTTTAAAGATTTTATTTATTTGTCAGAGAGAGAGAGCACAAGCAGGGGGAGTGGCAAGCAGAGGGAGAAGTAGGCTCTTTGCCGAGCAAGGAGCCAGATGCAGGACTCGACCTCAGGGATCATGACCTGAGCCAAAGGCAGAGGCTTAACCAGCTGAGCCCGGAGGCATCCCAAATCTCTTGCTTTTGTTTTAACATGAAGGAATTATATGTATTTTGAGTCTTGCTTTTTTAAAATTAATTTTTTTAAGTTTAAATTCCATTTAATTAACATAAAGTGTATTATTAGTTTCAGAGGTTATTTAGTGATTCTCAGTTGCATGTAACACCCAGTGCTCATTGCATCAGGTACCCTCCTTTCTGCCCATCACCCAGTTATCCCATCCTCCCACCAATCTCCCCTCTAGCAACCCTCGGGCTCTTTCCTATAGTTGAGTCTCTTATGGTTTGTCTCCCTCTCTGCTTTTGTCTTTTTTTCCTTCCCTTCTCCTACGTTCATCTGTTTTGTTTCTTAAATTCCACATGACTGAAATCATATGATATTTGTCTTTCTCTCACTTCTTTCGTTTAGCATAATACCCTCTAGTTCCATCATTGCAAATGGCAAGATTTCATTCTTTTTGATGGCTGAGTAATTCCATTGTATACATAAACCACATTTTTTTTTTAAGATTTTATTTATTTGGGAGAGAGAGATGAGCCAGCAGGGGAGTGGAGAGAGCACGCACAAGCAAGGAAGGAGGGACAGAGGGAAAAGCAGACTCCCCACTGAGCAGGGAGCCCAATGCAAGGCTTTGATCCTAGGACCCTAAGATCATGACCTGAGCCGAAGGCAGCCACTTAGCTGAGCCACCCAAGCACCCCAATACCACATCATATCCATTCATCTGTTGATGGATATCTGGGCTCTTTCCATATTTTGGATATTGTGGCTCTATTTTTAACTTTTGAGGAACCTCCATACTGTCTTCCAGAGTGGCTGTACCAGTTTGCATTCCTGCCAACAGTGTAAGAGGGTTCCCCTTTCTCCACATCCTCACCAACATCTGTTGTTTACTGAGTTGTTAATTTTAGCCATTCTGACCAGTGTGAGGTGATATCTCATTGTGGTTTTGATTTGTATTTCCCTGATTGAGGCTTGCTTTTTATTCATCAGTATATTTTGGGGTGCTTCTGTTACTACACGTAATTCTTAATGGTTGCGTAGTCTTATTTCCATATGCCGTAATTTGTGTATAGCTGTTGATAGACACATATATGGTTTCTGGATTTTGCCCTTGCAAATAATGCACTAGTCAACACCCTTCTTAATCTGTTTTTAAACACTTACTAAGGCAAAAAACATTATGTGCCAGGCAGTTTTGAATGCTAGGAACACAAAGATAAATAGATATAATTTCTGCCTTAGAGTTGCTCACTCTATAAATTATATATAAATGCTACAAGGACGTAAATTAATTGGGGGATCTGGTGCTATTCCAGCTAAGGAAGGTAGATTTTTATCACGCTGTGTATTGAATACTGTTGTCTTCTGAATAAGTTCTCATTTGGTCCTTATTAATTTCTTATGTATCTTTCTAGATTCTGACAAGCAAAATTGTTGCCTCAAAGGGATAGAAAACTTCTTTTCCTCCAGGACTTACAGTTGCTTCTGCCAGTTGCCTGGGCATTACTTCCCGGGCCACTTTTGATTAACTTCTTGCCTGAGGTTGCAGGAATTCATACTACAAACCCATGTGGCTGTCCACTTGAGGTTAAGACATTTCATGGAAGAAATTTTTTCTTCCTCTGTCCATTGCTCAGTTCAAAACAGGGGAGTTTCTGTGCCTTGTATCTTACCCTTACACTGAAGAGTCCTTAGTCTTCTGTTAGATTCCTCACGTTTTGGTCTTGCCCCTCTTTGGGTTTGGTAGAAGTCTCCAAGGCGAAATCCAGCTATGATCCTTTTATTTCAGGATTCCTACGCTCACTTTTGTTTTTTATAGAATTTTTCCGAGTATCTGCTCTGCCATTCTGCTGAAAAAGAATGTTTAGTCTTTGAAACACATTCCTCCTTTGGTTTTCAGTTTACCATGATCACGGTTTCTTTCTTTGACCACTCCTCTCCTTTTAGGCACTGCTGTACCCTGAAAGCATGTAGAAATTATTACATATTTATTTCTCTTTAGGTTGTGGGGCTGTTTTTAAGAAGAGGAGTCTTTAAGTCTTGTCACATTTGCATTCCAGTCTGATTTTTGAAAATGTTAAAATAATGAATACCTCTCTTTGTTGGAGGCTTTCCATTTCCAAAAAGGGGAAAAAGTTTTTACAAGTAACTGTTAGGAACTAAGGTCTGTAGAAGTGTATTTAGAATTCAGTAGGAAAGAAAATGTTTCCTTAATTTGCATGAATCAAATTCTGCTTCATTTTAAAATAAGGTAAAATCATTTCATTGCCTGCCTCTCACCCTGAAAGAAGAGAGATAGCTATTTTTATAATTGTTTAATGTTGGGGGAAAAAATAGTAGGTGTTTGATATTGTAATGATGGTAATGTGTTTAGTAATCTTGTTTTTATTCTATTATATTCCCCTATTGTTAACCTTCCACCTCCTATTGGTTGTTAGATGAAATGAGAGAAAAGCATTGTTGGTCATTTCATGTACAGTTGCATTAGCAACCATTAGCATTTATCTCTACATTTTTAATGTTTTTTTATTTCTCCCTACCCTAAATAAGGATTTTTACCTTTTATTAAAAAAAAAAAAAAGGTTTATTTATTTATTTTAGAGGGAGAGAAAGAGAGCATGTGCAGAGGGGAGGTGTGGGGGGTCACAAGGGGCAGAGAATCTCAAGCAGATGCCTCGCTGAGTGTGGATCCTGAGCTGGAGCTGGATCTCAAAACCCTGAGATCATGACCTGAGCTGAAATCAAGAGTCGAAATCCAAGAGTCGGACACTTCACCTACTGAGCCACCCAGGTGCCCCAGAAGTTTTACTCTTTAGAATACAGGCATACCTCAGAGATACTGTGGGTTTGGTTCAGACCACTGCAACAAAGCAAATACCACAATAAAGTAAGTCAGGTGTATTTTCTGGTTTCCCAGTGCATATAAAAATTATATTTACACTATATTATAGTCTGTTAAGTGCAATAACATTATGTCTGAAAAAACAATGTGCATAGTGTAATTGAAAAATACTTTACTGGGGCACCTGGGTGGCTCAGTCATTAAGCATCTGCCTTCAGCTCAGGTCATGATCCCAGGGTCCTGGGTTGGAGCCCTGTGTCGGGCTCCCTGCTCAGTGGGAAGCCTGCTTCTCCCTCTCCCACTCCTGATGCTTGTGTTCCTTCCCTCGCTGTCTCTCTCTGTCAAACCACTTTCTCTGCTCATCTATAAGAAGCAACTCCTCATCTGTTCAAGTTTTCTCATGAGATTGCAGCAATTCAGTCACATCTTCAGGCTCCACTTCTAATTCTACTTCTTGCTGTTTCCACCACATCTGCCGTTACTTCCTCCACTGAAGTCTTGAACCCCTCAAAGTTATCTATGAGGGTTGGAATCAACTTCTACACTTCTGTTAGTGTTGATATTTTGACCTCTTCCCATGAATTACACATGTTCTTTTTTTTTTTTAGATTTTATTTATTTGACAGAGACACAATGAGAGGGGCGAGTAGGAGAGGGAGAAGAAGGCTTCCCACTGAGCAGGGAGCCCAATGTGGGGCTTGATCCCGGGACCCCGGGACCATGACCTGAGACAAAGGCAAACCCTTAACAACTGAGCCACCCAGGCGCCCCAAATTACACATGTTCTTAATGGGATCTAGGATAGTAAATTCTTTATTTTAATAAATTTTTTATTGTTATGTTAATCACCATACATTACATCATTAGTTTTTGATGTAGTGTTCCATGATTCATTGTTTGTGCATAACACCCAGTGCTCCATGCAGAACGTGCCCTCTTTAATACCCATCACCAGGCTAACCCATCCCGCCACACCCCTCCCCGCTAGAACCCTCAGTTTGTTTTTCAGAGTCCATCATCTCTCATGGTTCGTCTCCCCCTCCGACTTACTCCCCTTCATTCTTCCCCTCCTGCTATCTTCTTTTTTTTTCCTTAACATATATTGCATTATTTGTTTCAGAGGTACAGATCTGTGATTCAACAGTCTTGCACAATTCACAGCACTCACCATAGCACATACCCTCCCCAATTTCTATTACCCAGCCACCCCATCCCTCCCACCCCCCCACCACTCCTGCAACCCTCAGTTTGTTTCCTGAGGTTAAGAATTCCTCATATCAGTGAGGTCATATGATACATGTCTTTCTCTGATTGACTTATTTCACTGAGCATAACACCCTCCAGTTCCATCCATGTCGTTGCAAATGGCAAGATCTCATTCCTTTTGATGGCTGCATAATATTCCATTGTGTATATATACCACATCTTCTTTATCCATTCATTTGTCGATGGACATCTTGGCTCTTTCCACAGTTTGGCTATTGTGGACATTGCTGCTATAAACATTGGGGTGCACATACCCCTTCGGATCCCTACATTTGTATCTTTGTGGTAAATACCCAGTAGTGCAATTGCTGGGTCGTATGGTAGCTCTATTTTCAACTGTTTGAGGAACCTCCATACTGTTTTCCAGAGTGGCTGCACCAGCTTGCATTCCCACCAACAGTGGAGAAGGGTTCCCCCTTTTCCGCATCCCCGCCAACATCTGTCGTTTCCTGACTTGTTAATTTTAGCCATTCTGACTGGTGTGAGGTGGTATCTCATTGAGGTTTTGGTTTGGATTTCCCTGATGCTGAGTGATGTTGAGCACTTTTTCATGTGTCTGTTGGCCATTTGGATGTCTTCTTTGGAAAAATGTCTGTTCATGTCTTCTGCCCATTTCTTGATTGGGTTAGTTGTTCTTCGGTGTTGAATTTGATAAGTTCTTTATAGATTTTGGATACTAGCCCTTTATCTGATATGTCATTTGCAAATATTTTCTCCCATTCTGTCGGTTGTCTTTTGGTTTTGTGGACTGTTTCTTTTGCTGTGCAAAAGCTTTTTATCTTGATGAAATCGCAGTAGTTCATTTTTGCCCTTGCTTCCCTTGCCTTTGGCGATGTTTCTAGGAAGAAGTTGCTGCGGCTGAGGTCGAAGAGGTTGCTGCCTGTGTTCTCCTCAAGGATTTTGAAGGACTCCTGTCTCACATTTAGGTCTTTCAACTATTTGGAGTCTATTTTTGTGTGTGGTGTAAGGAAATGGTCTAGTTTCATTCTTCTGCATGTGGCTGTCCAATTTTCCCAACACCATTTGTTGAAGAGACTGTCTTTTTTCCATTGGACATTCTTTCCTGCTTTGTCAAAGATGAGTTGACCCTAGAGCTGAGGGTCCATTTCTGGGCTCTCTGTTCTGTTCCATTGATCTATGTGTCTGTTTTTGTGCCAGTACCATACTGTCTTGATGATGACAGCTTTGTAATAGAGCTGGAAGTCTGGAATTGTGATGCCGCCAGCTTTGCTTTTCTTTTTCAACATTCCTCTGGCTATTCAGGGTCTCTTCTGGTTCCATTCGATTTTAGGATTATTTGTTCCATTTCTTTGAAAAAAGTGGATGGTATTTTGATGGGGATTGCATTGAATATGTAGATTGCTCTAGGTAGCGTTGACATCTTCACAATGTTCTTCCAATCCATGAGCATGGAATGTTTTTCCATTTCTTTGTGTCTTCCTCAATTTCTTTCATGAGTATTTTATAGTTTTCTGAGTACAGATCCTTTGCCTCTTTGGTTAGATTTATTCCTAGGTATCTTATGGTTTTGGGTGCAGTTGTAAATGGGATCAACTCCTTAATTTGTCTCTCTTCTGTCTTGTTGGTGTATAAGAATCCCACTGATTTCTGTGCATTGATTTTATATCCTGCCACTTTACTGAATTCCTGTATGAGTTCTAGCAGTTTTGGGGTGGAGTCTTTTGGGTTTTCCACATACAGTATCATATCATCTGCAAAGAGTGAGAGTTTGACTTCCTCTTTGCCGATTTGGATGCCTTTGATTTCTTTTTGGTGTCTGATTGCTGTGGCTAGGACTTCTAATACTATGGTGAATAGCAGTGGTGATAGTGGACGTCCCTGCTGCATTCCTGACCTTAGGGGGAAAGCTCTCAGTTTTTCCCCATTGAGAATGATATTCGCTGTAGGTTTTTCATAGATGGCTTTTATGATATTGAGGTTTGTACCCTCTATCCCTATACTCTGAAGAGGTTTGATCAAGAAAGGATGCTGTACTTTGTCAAATTCTTTTTCTGCATCTATTGAGAGGATCATATGATTCTTGTTCTTTCTTTTGTTAATGTATTGTATCACGTTGATTGATTTGCGGATGTTGAACCAACCTTGCAGCCCAGGGATAAATCCCACTTGGTTGTGGTGAATAATCCTTTTCATGTACTGTTGGATCCTATTGGCTAGTATTTTGGTGAGAATTTTTGCATTCATGTTCATCAAGGATATTGGTCTGTAATTCTCCTTTTTGATGGGGTCTTTGTCTGGTTTGGGGATCAAGGTAATGCTGGCCTCATAAAATGAGTTTGGCAGTTTTCCTTCCATTTCTATTTTTTGGAACAGTTTCAGAATAGGTATTAATTCTTCTTTAAATGTCTGGTAGAATTCCCCTAGGAAGCCATCTGGCCCGGGGCTTTTGTTTGTTGGGAGATTTTTGATGACTGCTTCAATTTCCTTAGTGGTTATAGGTCTGTTCAGGTTTTCTATTTCTTCCTGGTTCAATTTTGGTAGTTGATACATCTCTAGGAATGCATTCATTTCTTCCAGGTTATCTAATTTGCTGGCATAGAGTTGCTCCTAATATGTTCTTATAATTGTTTGTATGTCTTTGGTGTTGGTTGTGATCTCTCCTCTTTCATTCATGATTTTGTTGATTTGGGTCATTTCTCTTTTCTTTTTGATAAGTCTGGCCAGGGGTTTATCAGTCTTTAGGATAGTAAATTCTTTTCAGAAGATTTTCCATTTACTTTGCCCAGATGCATCAGAGGAATCAACTCTTTTGGAACTATATCGTATGAAATGTACTTAAATAATGAAACTTGAAGGTCGAAATTACTCCATGATCTATAGGCTGCAGAATGGATGTTCTTGGGGCGCCTGGGTGGCTCAGTTGGTTAAGCGACTGCCTTCGGCTCAGGTCATGATCCTGGAGTCCCAGGATCGAGTCCCACATCGGGCTCCCTGCTCAGCAGGGAGTCTGCTTCTCCCTCTGACCCTCTTCCCTCTCGTGCTCTCTATCTCTCATTCTCTCTCTCTCAAATAAATAAAATCTTTAAAAAAAAAAAAAAAAGAATGGATGTTCTTTTAGCTGGCATGAAAACAACATTAATCTCTTTGTACATCTCCATCAGAACTCTTGGACGACCAGGTACATTGTCAGTGAGTAGCAATATTTTGAAAGGAATCTTTTCCCTGAGCAGTAGGTCTCAAGAGTATACTTAAAATATTCAGGAAACTGTGTTACAAACAGGTGTGCAGTCATTCAGCCTTTGTTGTTCCGTTTACAGAGCCAGACAGAGTAGATTTAGCATAATTCTGAAGGGCTCTAGGATTTTTGGAATCATCAATGAGCATTGACTTCAGCTTAAAGTCTACAGCTGCATTAGTCCCTAATAAGAGTCAGCCTGTCCTTTGAAGCTTTTGAAGCCAGGCATGGACTTCTCTCTAGCTATGAAAGTCTTGGATGGCATCTTTTCCAGTAGAAGACTGTTTCATCTCCACTGAAAATCTGTTGTTTAGTGTAGTCACCCTCATTAATTATCTTAGCTGGATCTTCTGGAGAACTTAACTGCAGTTTGTGTATCAGCACTTGATGCTTCACCTTGCACTTTCATGTTAATGGAGACAGCTTCTTTCCTTAAACCTTATGAACCAATCTGCCAGCTTCAGAGCTTTCTTTTGCAGCTTCCTCACCTTTCTCAGACTTCACAGATTTGAAGAGTTAGTGCCTTGCTCTGGATTAGGCTTTGGCTTGGACTGTTGAGGGACCTTCTATCCAGACCACTCAGACTTTGTCCATATCAGCAGTAAGGCTGTTTTACTTTCTTACCACTTGGGTGTTCACTGACGTAGCACTTTTAATTTCCTTTAAGAACTTTTACGTTGCATTCACAACTGGCTATTTGGTCCATTTTGTTTGATCTTCATCTTAAACAGTAATGTGCACTATAGAACAACCATAGTACTTTTTTTTTTTTGTACCGTCATACCCATCATACCCAGCTATGTAAAAAAGCAAAAATTGGATCTAATATGTAACAGTGGGCATTGATGAAAATGAGAGTAGCTGACGAGGCAGAGATCACATCATTGGGATAACACTTTATGGTTTAGCATGTGCTAAACAAAGTGTGGTCTGTGGACCTATTACTGGGCCATGCTTTTCATTTAATGAGGAGTTAGGGAAATTATCCCTGATTTCTCCAGTTAGTTTCAGTGAGTCAGTATATTTATAGTTTAAGAGCATGTGAAGCAATAAATGTTTACCAGTATTGATGATAGCACCAAAGATGAGTAGGGTGAAACAAAAATAATGTGATGTATCCACCAAAAATAAATTTTGCTGGGTAATGTAGGGTGGGGTTGCAGAGGGGGAAACAGCAGATAAAGGAAAGAGAAAAGAGGAGAAAGAAAAAGATGTCAGTGACTAGAGGTGAGACATTGTGACAAGTTATTGACAATAAAAATGGAGATGACAGTAAAACAAGGATATCAAATTTTCACAATTTGCTGTAGAGTCAAATGGGCTTATAGACCTCATTGTTATTTAAGGCTGTCACAATAATGTCATTATTATTAGGTTAAATTATGTTCGGTACACATAACATCAGGAATCTGTGTTAGGATAGAGTTTTACCACATTTATTTTTTAAAAATTTAGGATGTCTGAGATTTTATGTATGTATGTATTTGACATCCATATAATTTTTTATTTCTAGTTAGTTAACATAGTGTTATATTACTTTCAAGTGTACAATACAGCACTCCCATACATACATCGTACTGTGCTCAGCTCATCATAAGTATACTCCTTAATCCCCGTCACCTATTTAACCCTGAAAGTGTTTAATTATTTCTCTCTCAAAGTATCTAGATGTATCAGGATCTTTCTTATTGAATATATAAATCCACTTGGATCTCTTAAGAGCTCAAATTCCTGCGAGTCTTCCAGACTTGAGCCAACATAAAATGAGGGCTTAGATGGAATTTTCAGATTTATTCTACATTTGAGTTGCTTCCAAACATTTAGGTTCTGGGCCTGGCCGTTTTTGATGAATAAGATAGAAAAAGAAATTCTTTTGCTAGTAACTTCAGGCCTTTTTGCCTGGGAAGACAAGATTTCTGTGTACTGCTATTGTGCAAATTCTGGAAATAAAATGCATATTTAAAGGTTGACGGAGATCATGTATTTTTGGTTAGGTGTTAAATATTGAGAAAAGAAGGGCGCCTGGGTGGCTCAGTTTTTAAGTGTCTGCCTTTGGCTCAGGTCATGATCCTGGAGTCCTGGGATCGAGTCCCACATCGGGTTCCCTGCTTGGTGGGGAATTTGCTTTCCCTCTGACCCTCCCCCTCTCATGCTCTCTCTCTCTCTCTCTCAAATAAATAAATCTTCAAAAAAAAATTGAGAAAAGAATCATTTGACATTAAATTTACTCAAATTAAACTTTTATTAATATATTGATAGATTTTTAAATGCACATTTTTTCATATTTAAACATCTGGAATCGATGTCTTACCAGTGATGTGTTATTGTTTAATTGGCAGCAATTTTCCTTTTCTAGTGTTCCATGAAATAATGGTATATCTTATGATTGACAATGTTTCTTAGATTCAGAGAATTATGGTGCATTTGCAATATATGTAATTAGTTTTCCCATACCTCACCAATTTAGGTACAGACAGGGGTGATATTTGGCCAAGAACCATTGGAACTCTAATTTCTTGGCTTCTTCTCCTCCCAGTGGTTTCTGGATAGTTCTACTTCTTTGGTTACAGTAGTTACCTTCTGCAGTTATTTCCCATTATCGCCAGTTACCTCAGTCTGTAGCTGCCATTTTCAGCACTGTCTGGGAAAGCCGACCATGTTGCCATGCTGGTGTTCACAGCGGGTGGTATCATTGCTTTTGCTAGTGTTTCTCATCTGCATTTTCTACACTTTGTCTTCAAAATTAGGAGCTGAATGCCTCCTCATGCGATAATAGCTTTCTTTTGATTGATGCTCCATGGTGTGATCTCTAAATAGTTACACTAGTTCTTCACATCCTGAACTGAGTAGGAATTTTCATTTTTTTTTTTACATCTATTTTTTTAGGCCCTTCTCTTTTAGTTTCTATGTCCAGATTCAGGAAACTTAGAACCAGTTTTTTTTTTTTTTTTTTAAGGATTTTGTTTATTTATTTGACAGAGAGAGACAGCAAGAGAGGGAATGCAAGCAGAGGGAGTAGGAGAGGGAGAAGCAGGCTTCCTGTGGAGCAGGGAGCATGGTGCGGGGCTCGGTCCCAGGACCCTGGGATCATGACCTGAGCCGAAGGCAGATGCTTAACGACTGAGCCACCCAGGCACCCCATGTTTTATTTTGTTTTTGAGTATAGCTGATGAGAACCAATTGCTTAGAAGATCCAGAGGACCTTTGAGGGGACTGATTGCTTATTTAAAGACATGTCAGGGTACCTGGGTGGCTGAGTCAGTTAAGTATCTGACTTCAGTTCAGGTTGTGATCTCAGGGTCTTGGGATCAGGTTCTGTTTTCAGTGGGGAGTCTGCTTCTCTCCCTCTGCCTCTTCCCCTGCACGTGCGCCCATGCACGTGCACGCGCGCACACACACACACACACTCTCTCTCAAAGTCTTTTTTTTTTTAAGATTTTATTTATTTGAGAGAGAGAATGAGAGAGAGAGAGAGAGAGAGCAGGAGGGGGGGAAGGTCAGAGGGAGAAGCAGTCTCCCCGCTGAGTCAGGGAGCCCGATGGTAGGACTCGATCCTGGGACTCCAGGATCATGACCTGAGCCAAAGGCAGTTGCTTAACCAACTGAGCCACCCAGGCACCCTCAAATATAGTCTTTTTAAAAATAAATAAAGACATTTCCTGCCTTCTCCAATGAACTACTGTTCTGAGAAGAATACACCCTGAAGGATAAATTCCCTGTTTTTTTGTGAACCTGACAAATAGACACACCACTTGACCTTCCATTCTTTGTGTCTTTTTTTAAGTTGTGATTTTAAGTGCTGCTTTTGTTATTGAGCTTAGTAAATACTCATTAGCCCCCAAACTTTTGGCCCTGCTTTATCTCTTTATTGGAGAGGACGTGACTGCCTACTAGCTATAAGACAATAAGCAACTGGCATGAATTGTCTTTTTTTTTTTTTTTTAAGCTTTTATTTATTTCTTAGCACAAGAGAGAACATGAGCTGGGAGAGAGGCAGATGAATAGGAAGAGGCAGACTCCCCCTGAGCAGGAAGCCTGATGCAGGGCTTGATCCCAGGCCCCTGGGATCATGACGTGAGCCAAAGACAGAGGCTTAAACAACTGAGCCACCCAGGTGCCCCATGAATTGTCTTTTTAATGTAGGGACTCCACCCCCTCAGTAAAAAAAATGTGGTCCTGTGAATGTTTTGGATTCTGACCTGTGATATTGAAATGAAAAGTGGATGATAGCCCTTTCTCATGAGGGAAGTTTGGAGCAGAGGTCCTGCATCATCTATTGCTATATAACAAATTCCCCCAAATTCAGTAATTTGAAAGAATAAACATTTATAATCCCTTGCTGTCCAAAGGGTCTGGAATCAGAGGCTTAGCTGGATGGTTCTGACTTGGAGTCTCTTTTTAGTTTGTAGGCAAGATATTGGCCTGGGCTACAGTCATCTGAAAGATTGGTTAGGGTTGGATAATATGCTTCCAAATCATGTGGTTATTAGCCGGAGGCCAGTAATCTTAGCATGTGAGCTTCTGAATTGGGCTGTTCACAGCATGGCAAGTGATTCTACAGAGAGTAACCAAAATGTAAGCCATAGTCTTTTAGAGCCTAATTGTGGGAATAACAAATCATTTCTGCTATATTCTGTTGGTCACACTGACCAGTTTCGGTACAGGGTGGGAAGGAACTACGGAAAAATGTGGATATAAGGAAGCAGAGTTAATTGGAGATTCTCTTGAAATTTGGTCATCACAGGTCTCTTTCTTTGTGATTATGTAAGTAGCATCAGGATGTGGAAAACATTTCTTTTTTCATAGTACCCTTTATCATTATGTTCAGGAGACCTAGGGCTAATCATACCAATAAAATTCTTCTTAGCTTACCTTTCTATCCTTATGTTTCAATTAGTAGCTATGCACATTGACTTTCCTATACATCCTTGATTTGATAGTAAGGGCTTGCTTTCCCTGTTTTAGTGACATTCTCAAGATCTGGAGAATTTGTACAGCAGTGTTACCCAAAATGTGGTTATTGAAACAAGACTTTTCCAAGATGCTTTACACTAAGGAGGTTCCATTACTTTGGAAACCTCTGTGTTACCTTCTTCCCCTTGGAGAATCATTTGTGCAAGTTAGTGTATCAGAAGTCTCTAAGAAATCCTTTGAGGAAATCAATTTCTCCTTTTTGTTCCCAGTGTTTTTAAAAATTTACTTGATCATTGAATCACTATATTGTATATCTGAAACTAATATGACACTGTATGTTAACTATACTGGAATTAAAATCAACTTAATAAAAACATTTACTTGATCATATAACCCACATTTGTTATAAGTGGAATAGATTAATGTAACAAAAATTTATCACAAATATATTCCTTTATTCAAAACAAGTTATTCAGGCAGCTTTATTTCTGTATTTTAGATAATTAAAGTTTTTCTTAAGTACTTTTCAATTTGTAATTATTTTACATTTTGGAAGACAGCTGAGGTCAGAAATTGTAAGTAGCTGATACTTTATTTCACTGTCAGTAGCGATTGTGATATTGCAAGATCTGAGGAAAGGTTTCATTCCTGGCCACTTAAAGAGCCATTTAGGAGATTTTTTTTCCACTTTTACTGATTTATTAGCAAATGTTTTTAGCATATCTTAGGCCCTGGGTTTGCTGTGATCAACAGCATAGTCTGTCCTCCTTGTGAGGTGACAGCCAGACAAATGTAGGAGGTAACTGCAGAAGGACCACAGAGACCAAAGCAAAGGTGTGATGGTCCACAGATAGCTGCTTGTGAGCCGAGTGTATGCCTATTAATAAGTTCTTATTCAGTGATTCTCAATGGAGAAGGGAGGAGTTTTCTAATCTGTAATGGTGTTGGGTGATGTTAAGCTTATTTGAAGGTATCATACACTGAAAAGATCTAGAAACATTTGCTATATGGTTAGTAATATTTCATTGTCCAGAAAAAGCACAAGCTAGCTTTTAAGCAGAGAATTGTTGAGTTCTGAACAGATATCCACGCTTGGAAAAGATGCTCATTAAGAGTCTTTATAGGGGGCGCCTGGGTGGCTCAGTCGTTAAGCATCTGCCTTCAGCTCGGGTCATGATCCCAGGGTCCTGGGATCGAGCCCCGCATTGGGCTGCCTGCTTCTCCCTCTCCCACTCCCCCTGCATGTGTTCCTGCTCTTGCTATCTCTCTCTCTCTCTCTCTCTCAAATAAATAAAATCTTAAAAAAAAATTTAAAAAAAGTCTTTATAGTTACATGCAATTTTTTTTTTTTTTTTTGACAGAGAGAGACACAGCGAGAGAGGGGACACAAGCAGAGGGGTGGGAGAGGGAGAAGCAGGCTTCCCACTGAGCAGGGAGCCCGATGTGGGGCTTGATCCCAGGACCCTAGGATCATGACCTGAGCCGAAGGCAGACGCTTAATGACTGACTGATCCACCCAGGTGCCCCAGTTACATGCAATTCTAGTAACATTGGTTATTTGGTTTTAAACCCATAAGCTATGGCCTTCTATGGTTTTTGTTTTGCTTTGTTATATACTGAAAAAGAATGTCCACTAGTGATAACATGGGAAGAGTTGAGCAATAAAAACTATATAAACAAGAATGTAAAATATAGCCATTTGGGGACATCTAATATGTAGAGAAAAAACTATATCTCAGGCCATGCATGATACATTATACTCTAGTATTGAAAGTTTAAATTATGTGTAGGTATCCTATTTAAAAATGAAAACAAATATGGGTTGTAAATTGTAAATTAAAGTTATTCAGAACATTTTCCAAAGGCTTTTTGCATGTATGATTACTTGTATAGTGTTTTTGAAAAGCTTGTATGTCTGAAATGACACATTCTTTAAGGATGATGGAGAACTATGGTTTTTATAATTGGAAAGTAGTAAAGGAAACACTGCTAAAACTTTTAAGCAGTTACAATCTAGGCTGAGATCTTATAACCTCAGTGGAGTAACAATGAAGTTTTGTAGGTAGCTGTCTGCTCTTCATAACCACTTTACAGCATCAGTGTTAACAGGATATTTAGAAGTGTTTTGATTGTGAATTATAGGACAAACGATTAAAAATTAGAGAGGCATAATAAGATGTATAAGATGTAAAGGACTTGCAAAGGAAAAGATGTGAGCATTTGGAGGAAATTTACTCAAGGATTTCAGTCTGTGAAGCTAGAGGATGTTTATATTGTCATTTTTTTCAAAGTACAAATTATTGTTGATATTCTTTTCTAGAAACGACTGCAGAAAGAACTGTTGGCTTTGCAAAATGACCCACCTCCCGGAATGACTTTAAATGAAAAGAGTGTTCAGAATTCAATTACACAGTAAGTATTTAATTTTTGAAGTACTTGTTTCTTTTATTATTAGTGTAAAGTCTGAATATATACTTATTTTTAAAAATGGAGAATTTGGGGGTGCCTGAGTAGCTCAGTTGATTAAACATCCGACTCTTGATTTCGGTTAAGGGTCGTGAGATCAAGCCCCAAATTGGGCTCTGCGCTCAGTGGGGAGTCTACTTGAGATTCTCTCTCTCCCCTCTCTCTCTCCCCTCCGCCCCTCTCCTCTCTCTGTCTCTCAAATAAATAAATCTTAAAAAAAAATAAAATGTGGAATTTTCATATTTCATCCCACTCTCTTCCATCAAGAGGTAAATAAATCTTATTCTATGTATTTATATACCCCATTTTGTGTTACATAATAGTATCATACACATTGTATATAATGTGTGATTTGTTAACCTTTTTTTTTTTTTAAACCATATGTTGATTAGTAATGTTTTAAAGTGTTTCCTGCCAAAGAGGCAGCATATAAAAACTTTGGTCTGACTTTTTTATGAAATGATCTTCATAATAGAGCAGTTTGGCATGTGGTTGTTAATCAAATTTTTCAAAACCACATGTAAAGGTTTGAAGAGGGTAGTAGTCAAGAGGTGTCTCCAATCCTTGAACACATTAATTGCCCTGTAAAGAATGGTAACTGAATGTCGGACTCTTCAGCAACCACTTTTAATAGTAAGAAACTTCTTCATGAGGATAAAAAAGTGAAGCATAGAAGGGAAGACACAGAAGTATTCTAATTCCGCTCCTTCCTTGGGTGCAAAGAAGTCTTCTCCCAGATACAAACCCAAGAAGAGTAGAGAGATATGTATGTGTCCTCTTGTAAAGATGAGCATTTGAATTAGTTTGAAGTGTTTATTCTAGAGTATCATCCTAAGATCTCACAACCCAGTATAGGCTATTTTTATCACTCCTTTAACTTAATAGTTTTGTTAGACAAGGGTAAATGCTCTGAAATTGGCGGGGGGGAGGAATTTAAAATAATGGAACCTCTCCTTAAAATCTTCAAAAACATAAAAGGGATAGGATAGGAGGCAACGAGGTAAAAAGTATACTATAGACCAAACTGTAGGACAAAGAGGATAATTCAAATACTAAGTGGTATTCTAGGTCCAGAAAGCAAAAGTGACCAAAATTCATGCACATATTTATCCTTTGGAAGAAACAGTTTTAGTTACCTTTGACTTTGAGATTTGAGTCCATACTTACAACGGAAGTCAAGCTTTTTTTAAAAACGGGGATATGAAGAATGGATCTATTGATGTTTGGATGGATATATTGTTTGAAAATTGATTCAGATCTCTAGCTCTGTAACAGTCTTTTTAAAACATTGCTGGGTTCTCGAGCATTTTTAGGTTCCCTGCAAAATTGAAATTTCCCACATACCCTCTGCTCTCACACATGCACAGCCTCCCCCATTATCAACATCCCCCACCAGAGTGGGACATTTGTTACAATTAATGAAGTATGATTGACACATCATAATCCCCCGAAGTCTGTAGTTTGCCTTATAACTCATTCTTGTATGTTCTGAGGATTTGGGCAAATGTTCACTGACATGTATCATCATTATGGTATCATACAGAATATTTTCACTGCCCTAAAAATCCCCTGTGCTCCAGCTATTCATCACCCCCCCAACCACTGATCTTTTTACTGTCCCTGTGGTTGTCCCTTCCCCAGACCGTCATATAGTTGGAATCATACAGTATGTAGCCTTTCAGATTGGCCTCTTTTACTTAGTAATATGCATTTAAGGTTCTTCTGTTTCTTTTTGTGACTCTCGATTGATTTTTTCATTTCTATCAAACAAAATGTGAAAATGGAGCACATATTTAGAGTGTATGACATTTGTTCTATATAATTAAATGAGGTTTTTTTTGTTCTGTATAGTTAAACAGATTATATTCCATTTTCATTGGTAATAATCAAGTGCTTCCTCTTTCAACCTTTCCTTTTTTTGGTGGTGGGGGAACCATATAATACAATGATTTATAAAAAGTTAAAGGAATGTTTTACATTTGTACAGATGGAAACATTTGTATAGATTTTCAAGCAATTATACCGTAAATTGTTTAACTACCAAAACAACATTATCTTTGTTGCAGAATAAACCTGTCATTTTCAGAGATGTATGTCAGGCAGTTTTTCTTTCAAAATAATTTATTGTAAATGTATCACAAATGTTTTATTATCTTTGTCTTCCAGGATATAAAACTAGTTTTATAAAAATTAGATCTTAAAAGATATGTTTAAGTGGGATGAGAATGCTGATAAAAAAAAACACATTAAGCTTTCTGGAAGACAGTTTGGTAGCATGTATTAAGACCTTTAAAAATAAGAGTATCATATCCTTTGAACTAATAAATAAACTCCTGTGCTGACCTAAGGAGGGAACAGAGACAGAGAAAGATTAACCCAAGGGTGCCTGGTTGGCTTATTCAGTAGAACATGCAACTCTTGATCTTGGGGTTGTGAGTTTAAGCCCCATGTCGGTGGACATAGAGTTTACCTTAAAAAAAAAGATTAACTTAGAACTAACTATACTCATTTCAACAGTACTATTTCTAGAGACAATTTGGAAACAATTTAAATATCAGTAGGGGTGCCTGGGTGGCTCAGTCGTTAAGCATCTGCCTTCGGTTCAGGTCATGATTCCAGGGTCCTGGGATTGAGCCCTGCATCAGGCTCCCTGCTCCACGGGAAGCCTGCTTCTCCCTCTCCCACTCCCCCTGCTTGTGTTTCCTCTCTTGCTGTGTCTCTCTCTGTCAAATAAATAAAATCTTTAAAAATAAATAAATACCAGTAACAGGGAAATGGTTTCTCAAAGTTAGACCGTGGAATGGTATCCCCTGAGTTACAGCCTGTAGTCAGCACGAAATGCAGAAATTTTGTATAGACATAATCCCTTTGAAAAGGTGTGTATCCTGTCATAATATATCATAATATATCCAACAGAGCTAGTTTTTCCTTTGGAGGGGAATAGTTGGCTGTTTCTTTGATTAGGAACCATGAATGCATGAAAAATAACTGTTTAAACATTAGAATCCTAGAACAGTAGCTACTTACTAGAAGTTAAGAACTCATTCATCCTCAGGGACATGTGCCCTTAATTGGACTCATAAACACGGAGGATTTGTTTTTTGTTTGTTTTGTTATTTTCAAAATTTTTATTTATTTATATTTTAGAGAGAGTGAGCTGGGGGGGTGAGGGTGGGCAGAGGGAGAGAGAGAGTCTTAAGCAGACTCCATGCCCAGCACGGAGCCCGACATGGGACCTGAGCTCATGACTCTGAGGTTGTGACATGAGCCGAAATCAAGAGTAGGACCCTTAACAACTGAGCCACCCAGGTGTCCCATAAACACTGATAATTTGAATTTTTGTAATTTAAGTGTACACATAATTTAACTGTTGGACATCAGTTCCATTGATAAACTACAAAATGACTAGAATAAAATGTACCCAAAGTACTTCAACAGTGACTATACTGTGGTTTTGTTTATTTTACTGTTCTAAATTTTCTATAGTGAACATATATTGTTTTTTCAATTAGCAAAAAGTTATTTAAAATTATCCTGCACAGTGTTGAAAATTATGCTGCCTTTGACCTATCTCATCCAGATATTGGAAGGATTACTAAGATATTTGCTTAGCTATTATTTAAAAGCTGTGTTTGGATAGATGACATGTAAATTTATGGTACGTTATGTCCTAAAATTTTTATTTTATTTATTTATTTATTTTTAGATTTTATTTATTTATTTGACAGAGACACAGTGAGAGAGGGAACACAAGCGGGGGGGGGGGGTGGGAGAGGGAGAAGCAGGCTTCCCTAGGAGCAGGGAGCCCGATGCAGGGCTCGATCCTAGGACCCTGAGATCATGACCTGAGCTGAAGGCAGACACTTAACCGACTGAGCCACCCAGGCATCCCTGTCCTAAAATTTTCCTTATAAAGAAAATGAAAGGGCACCAGGAGGGGTGCCCGGGTGGCTCAGTTGGTTAAACACTGGACTCTTGGTTTTTGGCTCAAGTAATGATCTCAGGGTCCTGAGATTGAGCCCCAAGTTGGGGCTGAGCCCAGAACCTGCTTGAGACCCTCCCTCTCTCTTCCCCTCTGTTCTTTCCCCTGCTCCCACTAGCACATGCTCTTGTACTCTCAAATCAGTTAATCAAATCAAATCTTAAAGGGCGCCAGGAAGTCCTCTGATTTTCCTTGGAATAATCATTTTGCATAGTGGATGTTAGGGATAAAAAGGGATTTTGGTGGCTAGGAAGGACCCAGTTTGTAAAGAGAATAGGTTTTTGTTTTTATTTCTTTTAATGCAGCTTATGCACTATATTTAATTTACTATGTACTGGTGCTGGTGTCAGGAAAGTACTACATGTTTTGCATATGTAATGCCATTTACCTTTGCAACACTTTGAGATGAGAATCCTTTTAAATACTGCCTCTTGGCTCTATGGTCATGTCTTTTATTACCATGTATGGTATTCAACATGCATTCTGAAAATGAATAGCTATGCTCGTAAAGTCCTGTATATGTTAGCTGATTGCTTTCAGAGAGTAGGCACATTTATTATTTTATATACTCCTCTAAGTCCATAGTATGTGGGGTGATGACTAGAACCTCAACACTGTATTCTCAATATTATTTCCTTTTGTTTTCCTGTACTTAAAGTAATAAATTTTTATACCTAAAAAGTTTAAGATGAAAGGAATTGGCCAGCGCTTTAATTAGGATTCTTATGATTGGTCCACTTTTACTTCTCAGTGTGGCCCCATCATTTTTGCCACCATAATCCCTCCCCTTTTTAAATTTTTATTTATTTTTTTAAATTCATTTTATTTTTTAAGGGAGAGAACGAGTGCATGAGTGGCAGGGGGAGAGGGAGAGAGAATTTTTTTTTTTAAAGATTTTATTTATTTATTTAATTGACAGAGCGTGAAAGGGAACACAAGCAGGGGGAGTGGGTGGGGGAGAAGCAGGCTTCTGGCCGAGCAGGGAGCCCTATGCGGGGCTTGATCCCAGGACTCTGGGATCATGACCTGAGCCGAAGGCAGTTGCTTACCAGCTGAGCCACCCAGGATCCCCAGAGAGAGAATCTTAAGCGGGGCTTAAGATGCAGGCCTGAGCTGAAATAGAGAGTTGGATGCTTAACTCAGCCACCCAGGTGCCCCAGTTTCCCCTTTTTAAAATTAATTTATTAATTTAATTATTTATTTTTAAGATTATTTAATATTTGAGAGAGCATGAGCAGGGGGAGGGGCAGAGGGAGAAACATATTCCTCCCTCCCTTTTTTTTTTAAAAGAGAAAGAGATACGGGTGCCTGGCTGGCTCAGTCAGTAGAGCATGTGACTCTTGATCTCAGTATTGTGAGTTCAAGCCTTGTGTTGGGCGTAGAGCTTACTAATAAATAAGTGAGCAAGAGATAAATGTACAGATTATAAATAGATTTATAGTCATGATTATTTTATGTGGAAACCAAGTAAGCTTATAAAGAGGCCATAGAAATCTCTTCTGAGTTTTATTAAACAACTGAAACGTGAGAGACAAAGGAAAGGCAGTATAGAGCCTTGAATAGCCATCAGAGTAAGTGGACTGATGTTAGCTTAGCTTCTTTTTCCTGTTTAGTCTCTAGAATACTGATGAGAAGATGGGTCTAACAGCTACGATTCTCTAGTTGTTGTTGATATGTACTTCGACCATTGCTTCTAAAATGATATCAGAAAGGCAGTTCATTAGTTTAATGTTACCTATAAAATCTTGTCAGTCATTGTAAAAATAGTATTTTGGAAAAATAAGGTAGCATAAATTGAGTAGCGAAAGTACAGGCTTTGGTGTCAGCACACTTGAGTTGGGTTTTCATTTTGTTTTCAGACCTGGATTAAAATTTGGCTCTGTCCTTTGCCATGTGTCTGACTTTGATCTAGTTACTTAACCTTTGAGTATGAGAAGGGTGTTAATACACCTATTCTTTTAAAATTGTTGGGAGGAGGATGAAGTATCCTCTTGCACATGAATGACTCTTATCCCAGTGCCTGGTATACAGAAAGTCTTCAGTGTTCCTTTTTCTTTCTCATCCCAATTTTTCTTATATGAAATTTTTAAATTTTTTTTTCTTTTTCCTATTCTAGGTGGATTGTAGACATGGAAGGTGCACCAGGTACCTTATATGAAGGGGAAAAATTTCAACTTCTATTTAAGTTTAGTAGTCGATATCCTTTTGACTCTCCTCAGGTAACTGCCTTGTTTTTTAAGATTCTATTGTATTTTTAGATTATAGCAAAATACTAAATTTGTGACTTTTGACTAAATACAAACTTATAAAGAAATCCATTGTAATTATTTGAATAGATTTCCTTTATCTTATCTGTGATGTAATTAAGATATGAAGTTTATTGAGATTAGAGCTTTGCTGCTTTTGTACTTCAAGAACTTAATATTTTTTATAAATAGATGTTAGCAGAAAAGGGGATGGATATCTAACCCAGGCCCATGGGTTGTGGGAGAACTTAGCATTTTGGAATAACTAGAGGCACTTATTCCTAGATAAGATGATAGAATGATATTGTAAGGGGGCAAGTGCTTTGTTGAAAGGAACACTTCTTTGATTTTGCATTGACATGCTATCCTTGCAGTCTTTTAGTACTATGAAGGTAGAATATATTACGAGATTATCAGTGTAATTTGAGGCACAGTTAGTTTATTTAATGGGTTAACACTCAGACAAGGGATAATGGTGGTAGAGGAACTTTTTTGAGAGCTGTTAACTGAGAGCTGTTTAACTGTGGTGAATGATTAATTTTTGGAAGTTAGAAAAAAGGAGACTCTAGGATGACTTCCAGATTTCTGACTTGGTGAGATGGGTAAATGAGTTACTAGTGGCAAAATGATGAGACTTAATGCCAGCTCTGTGTAGTATGCTAGATAATGAGGTTCTGCATCTCAAATAGCTAAAACTCGTGAAGTGCTGAAATACGTTATTTTTGAGGAAAATCATATTTCATTGCCACTTTAAATAGAATATACCAAACAGTGTAGGAGTATAGATGGAAGTCAGTTATTGTAATGTGCTGTAAGTACAAGAAATCTTTGTTTTAATAAAGGCACAGAATTAAATGGAAATGGACTCTTTGAGTTCTGCAGTTTTTATGTGGGCAGAAAATAAGAAACTCATTTTTATCATTTTCATAAAAATAAAGCTAAGGGTTATGTATTGTCATGACCTCTAGACCTCTATAAGCATGTGTAGACTATGATAAACCAAAGCAAACATCTTCCTTCTCTCTAGAAAATGATCTTCACGTTTTATAGCCTTTTGACTTATCAGCATCATCTTAGATTGTTAATCCTTGAAGGCAGTGGTATCTCCTTGTCACCTTCAACCTGTTCTTCACTTCAGCTAAGTTTGTTGAAGGTATATGAAGAAAGAATGTGACTCACTCACCAACTCCAAACTGTTGACTAGGGGAATATTGGAGAAGACTTACTCTGGGAGCCCACAGATATTTCATCAGAGGAAAATAGTATTTCTATAAACATGAACCAAGTCAGAAGTGTCCTCTAAATTCTCTCCTTAGTATTTAAATCTAAATCAAATATCAAACTCTGAAGCAGCGTTTGAATTTTATCTTGAATATTTCTGTAAGTTAGAGTGTTAGTAATGGATTCTATCATATCTCAAATTCTTTTTTTCTCCTTCCCTGTTTTGACTTCTTCCCGCTCTTCTGATTCTTCTGATTTTGGTGTTCTCTGGGTTCTTTATTCAGCACCCCCTCATTCTCACTCTTTTCTCTAACATCTTCAATCATCTTAAGCAGCTAACTCCCAGATCTACAGTTCCGTAAAAAACCTCTTCTTTCTGAGGTTTAATTTCACACCCTTGTTGGATATCGCTACTTGAATACCTCCAGATGTCTCAAATTTAACACATCTAAACTCCATCTTTTCCAGTAACAAAATAAGGAAAAAAAATTTTTTTCTTGGGTTATTGTCCACCTATCTGCTTGCATTGAAATTCTTCCCTTCACTGTTAGATGCAGCTTTTCACATCCTTTTGCAGTGCTTAAGTCAGTTCACTCTTACCCTACTGTCAGTGCTGTAGTACAAGTTTCTATCTCTCATGTGGACTAATACATAATAGCCTCTAGTTCTTTCCACTCCTAGCCATCCATTCACAGTGCTGTTAGATTTCTTTGAAGGTGCAGTTACCTCATTGATTTGCACAGATACACAGTGCCACCACCACCACCACCACAACTATCCCTACCTCCTCCTCAAAACCTTTAATGCTTCCTTATTTTCTGCAGAGTCAAGTCTGAAAACTTTAGCTTCTCATGTAAGTCCAAACTTAACCATTTCAGCCACACATTACATCCATGCCTTCTGCTGTGCAGTAATATTTGTATCATACTTTCTAATGTAATTTCCATTCTGATTTTATCTTGTAACAGCTCTAATGAAGTGGTTAGGGAAGATGGATTCATCCTCATAAGTGAAGAAATTGAAGCTTTAGAAGTAAAGTGTCTTGTTTGTGGTTTAAAAGCTAGCTAATAGGATAGTCAAGACTCAAACCCAAGTTACACCTTTCCATACTGTCAATTAGGTGTGAGTACCAGAATGGGGAAAATGCTTATTTATCCAGCCAGTATTGTTATCTCTAAAAGTGAAAGATAATACGAAGAATGATAACTTTGAAAGCTCTGGGGCAATCTTTTGGAAGAGATTTTGTATCACTTTTTCACATCATTCTCATGTCACAGTTGTATATTATAGTATCAATGATTGAGAAAATAACAGAGCTGCTCTAAGTCTACTAATACTTTCTAATTATTTTTTAATTATTTTTATTTTGTAATTATATATTATATATATAATATATATTATAATTATTTTATTAATTATTTTAATTTTTATTAATCACAGCATCTATAATCATACATCAATTACTTGATGTGCATACAGATTTTGGATTTTTCCAATAACAAACTTTCCAGAGGTCCATTACTCTGGGGAAGTGATTAGAACCACTCAAGGGCAGTAAAATTCCTCATTCACCAAAGATTTTATTTATGAGACCCAACAGCATTGGCACTTATTAGAAAATTAGTCTTTGATTTCCCTATGCAATAAGCAGTATTAAGTTTATCACTACTTACAACAGTTGAATTTGGGGAAATAACCGTAAAACTAGTCTCATTGTGAACTTACTACTACTTCTGTATCAGTAAGTTAGATCTGGAAGACCATAATAAACTTTATAGTTTGCTGGGTTTTCTTTTCCCTACTAATTATAATTAATTTCTCATGTATCTCACTTTACAGTGAAAAAGCTGCCTATCCAAAAGAAGGTGTTTGGCCCAGTCATTTGCTTTAAAAGAAACAATAATGACAGCAAAACCTTTTAATATTGGGAGCAGAGATGAGGCACTTTTCTATCACTGTTTTCTACTAATGTGCACTTACCATCAGCCATACAGAAAATAAAATATCTGTATTCTGTTTTCCTGTGCAAGGATACAGGTAAACGATTGGCTGATTTAATGTGTAGTAAACCCAAATTATGTGCCAAATATTGTGCTCTGTACTTTAGAAATGAAAGAGTACAGAAATTAAAAGGTGTTGGGCCTGCCTTTAATAATTGTTTTAGTATTTGGATAGGCAGATGTGGATGCATTCATTCTGTAAGTATTTATCTAGTACGTGTCATAGAACAGACCCTGTACTAGGTGTTGGCAATAATAGTGAAGAAAACCAAATAAAAAACCTCCTTAGGTGGAGTTTGCATCCTTGTAGAAAGAGACAATAAACAATAAACAAAAACATATAGTATGGAAGATGGTAGAAAAAGTAGAAAGGGGGATTGAGAATGTTGCAACATTGGATAGAGCAATCAGGGAAGATTTCACTGAGAAGGTGACCTTGGAGCAGATATCTGAAAGAGGTGAGTGAGTAAGTCATATGAAGTATGGAAAGAGCGGGTGAAGAAAAAATGCAAAGGCTGTGAACCTGGAGCACATGTGGCAGGTCCCTGGAGTGGTATACAAACGAGGGGAAGTCAAGGGCATAGGTCTGAGAAGTAATTTGGGCTGGAGGATCTGTCATGGATTGTATAGCCCATTGTAAGAGTTTTGGTTTTTACTCAGAATGAGATGAAAAACCTTTGAATATTTTGAGCAAAGGAATGACATAATCCTCCCTAAAATTAAAAGGAAAAATTTGGCTCTTGTGTGACACATTGTTGGGTGTACAAGGGTACAGGGAGACCAGACAACTCCTGTAGTAATCCAAGTGAGAAGTGATGGTGACTTGCACCAGAAAGCTAGTAGTGCAGGTTGTGGAAGATGGCCATATTTTGGACTTATTTTATTATTTTTTTTAAGATATATTCATTTGAGAGAGAAAGAGAGCTCAAGTGGGTGTAAGGGGCAGAGAGAGTCCTCAAGCAGACTCCCCACTGAGCAGGGATCCCAGGACCCTGAGATCATGACTTGAGTCAAAAGCAAGAGTTGGTCGCTTAACCAGCTGAGCCACCCAGGTGCCCCTGGACCTATTTTAAAAGTTGAGCCAACAGGATTTGCTAATAAATTGATAAGAAATATGAACGAGAGAAAGGAGTCAGGGAAGACTCCACAACTTTTGGCCTGTGCAACTGGATGCACCATAAGTTGAAATATGAATTGTATGCTTTGGGAGCAAAAGAGAAAGCATTGACTGGTTTAGAATAGAATGAGGGGGCAAAGAGAAACCTGTTTGTACTGGGACTTAAAGCAGAAGAAGAGTTTATGTCACAAGTGGAGCAAATCATGAAAAGACATGGTTTCTTCTGAGATTTATGAGCAAATGTAGTTTTATGTATCAATTAAATGGAGGGTTACAGCAGGAGGTGAAAAAGGAAGGATGTTTTGGGGTTTATCCAAGAGAGTCTTGCAATATAAAGGATTTGGAGATTTATCTCAAAGGAATTGGGAGGTATAGTCACCTCTCCTTCCAAACTGTGAAGTCTTCAAGTTTAGTGTCTTTACTGTTTTTGCTTCTTTTCCTTTCTCCTTCTGCCCTCACATTAGCAGCTCTTCCCTTCCAGATATCTTTGACCTTAAACTTAACCCCTTCCTCTGTCAAAACATCCCATTTGAATGCAGTAAAATTGAGACACATTATCTTGTAAATATCCTGGTTATACTTTGTTTTTAAGCTTTTCAACTCTAATTTTTGTTGAAGAAATTTTAGGCTTTAGAAATAGGTGGGGAAGTATTTTTTTAGGGGAAAGAGGATACTGTACTTAGTCGTGAAACCATATCAATGTTAAAAGTGGTGATGAAAATATACTTACCTTGATTATAAAGCTTTAGAAACACTGGGGCAAAAGAGTAGTCGCTTTCTCCTCATCCTTATTCCCCTTCCTATTCATGGCACCTTAACCGAGACCCTTTGGTTCTGTTGCTCAGCACTCCTTCATTGCAGAGATCCAGAACCTATTTTCATAGCATTCTCATCCTTTTATTTGTTGTGTCATTTTCCTTGCTCTTTCATGTGATGGTGTTTAAGCTTTCCAAAGTCTTAAATAACCATTTTTATTGCCTTAAATTGTCTAGCATCTAGGACACCTGACGAGGAGAAAGGGAACAGTGAACGCTGTTCGTTGAAGCCTTGGGGGTAAAGCAGAGGGCAAGATAAAGAAGACTGGTGGGCTAGAAGAACACAGCTTACAAAGGAGAGAGAATGGTTTACCATCCAGGGGAACCCAAATTTAGTTTCATTGTATCCAGGAATTTTGACTTTGTAATACTTGTACAATTGCATGGTAAGGGTAATTTTGGAAGACCAGAAAAACTATTAATATTGATGCTACTAATACATATTAAGTGACTAAAAGGGGAGCATTGAATTAAAAACTACGCTAAGACTCCAGTCGCCAGTTACTTTTGTCAGATATTTACCATTTATGCTAGATTGTCTGTGTCATATATTATTAATAATTAGATATCTGATCGCAACAAATTCTGCTTGTACAGTTTCTGTAATTGCCCATTAAGCATTGTCATCTACTTACAATTTTAATGAGAAAGCATTCCCTTATGTTGTCCCTGAAGAAATCTTGGTATCCTTTTTGTATATTTTATAGCTTTTATATTTTATAGCTTGTTTCGTACTGCTTATTCTTGTAATATGTGTTTTGACTTAGTTTGATGCTATATTAGGTGTCTCACTTTCTAATTAGTTGCAGAACACTAGTCTGAACATAGTAGCATGCTTTCCTTGTGGTCAGATCTCAGTATTGTGGGATCATTCAGTATTGAGCTTGATTGGAAATCCTTATGTACTCATAAATATAAATTTGATATTAGAAACAGTTACCTAAGCTCCATCCTCTCTTTTGTCATTATTGGTGGCTTTCATTCTCAAATTAGTAGTTTTATGAGAGACACTACATTTGGTACCAAAAGTTACCCAGAGGTTGGCTTGCTTAAAACTTCAGGTTGGATGTGGGATATGCTTGCTTAACTCCAAAATTATGATACTGAGCCTAGTTTTCTTAGATCTCACCTGCTCTTGAAAATATGCCATACTGATAGGGAGGTGTTTGGAAATTTAGATTCATCTGAGTACTGCTTCTAATACAGACTCTGAACTTCAGGTGTGATTCACATGCATTAGATCTAAGATCCTTTTCTAAAATTGTGGCTTTTTTTCGTAAAACAGCTTATTCTTTAAAATCTGTAGTTCCATTTTATTGTTTGGTTTATGAATATGTGCAGTTCTCTGGTTGTTAACTGTTTATATGACTAAGTTTGAATTTGAATAAATTATTTAAAAAAATTTTTAAAGTAAATAAATTAGCAAAGTTCTTATTTATTCCCTTTGGTTTCAAATTCATCGTATTCAGTTGTCTTGTTAAATCTGAGTTTTATCGGCTGCTTGGGATTCCCCCCAAAAAGTTTTTTAATTCTGAAAACAGCTAATCATCTCTTAAGCTTTCAGACCCTGCTTGGCTGCATTAAAATAACTGAAATGTCCATTTCCTCCTTTGGATTGTACCATGTGTTAAATAAATGAGGATGGTTAAGAGCATGATCTTGAAGAAGTTCAGCCTTGGTTACTTTCCCCATCACATGCAAAGAACCAGAATTGCAGAGTTTACATCAAAACTGTCTGTGGAAACTGCTTACCAGCCTTTTTACATGAATAAATTGTTGAAAAAAGTTTTTTCTTTTATTTCAGGAATTCATCTCTGGCATGTAAACTCAGCCTTTCCATGTTTAGACAAACTTCTAAAATTCTGTATCTGGCAGGTTAGGCCCTAGGGGTTACCTATAATATGTGCAGCTAATTGAGCCCCCTGTTTGGTTGCTGAAAGTTTCAGGCTGGCTGTATTTGCCCTGCATGCAGCATGTTAAAAAGCCCCAGCTTTTTTTTTTGCTTTGCTTTTCTTTCTTTAAGGTTTACGGAGATCTGATTTCTTATTTCAGTCCCCTCAGCCTTCAAAGCTGTTTCTGTCTCAATTTCTCGCTCTCTTCGGTGCTTAGTAGTGTCTGCTGCTCCTGCTGGAGGTGGCTTCTTCTGCTTTCCATCCCTTTTCCTCTCACCTGGTTTCCTTTTGCTTTGTGGCAACTTCTTGGCTCTCAGGCCAAGTGATTTAGTTTATAATCCGTTCTCTCCCAGAGCACTATTGCTTTCCTTCTGCTTTGTGAATTGGCGAGTCAGAGCATGTTGTGATAACCTTTGTATTTTGCTGTCTGTGTATTTTCCTTGATGGTTGCTGATGCATTGATTAATTTTTGCCAAAGAAGGTAACTTGGCAGTTCTTCCTTTTTTTGGCACTTTCAGAGCACTGTTCTGTGTGACTTTTTAAAAAGGAGACCTTATTGGAAAAGAAATATCCTTTAAAAAGTATTTGTGGCCAGGGGATAAGGTCTTGGGCATTGTCTGTATTCTTAAGGAAAATATCCTACTGGTCAAATGGGATTTTGTGGCAGAGTGAATACCCCAAAGCAGATGCATGTTCTGCGAGATTTGTAAACTCCCACTCTAGACATCTATAACACATTGTGGGAATATCAAATGTATAGAATAAACTACATGTTTATAAAAAATAAAATTTACAATAATTGTGGATAAACTCAAAAGTACAGAGCTGCGAGACCATTTAAGCAGTCCGTTCCTTTTGCAGAGCAGCCCTTTTTTAGCAAAAAAGTGATGAAAAGGATACTAGCACTGATAGATAAAATTGAGATAAATGATAGGCTTCAAATACAGCTGTGCTAAAGTAGGAGATTGGGTTCTGCAATCAGGCAGGGCAAATAACGTGATATCCCTTATTTTGAGACTTATTTTAGTTTTAAGCTTTATTTTAGCTCCTTCTAATGGGACTGGAGGGTGCATGACTAAAATTTAAAGAAACAAAAAATATGCAAGTGTGTAAAGTCATTCCTTTGAGGAAAAAAGTTCCTTTTGTTTTCTTGTATTAGCTTCAGCCAAGGAAACAACTTCCATATGTTAGTAGTATACTTGAAATACTAGAGGACTCCTACTTATATGAAAGAATGCTTTGTTAAAATGTAAATATTTGTGAAATTGTAGTGAAGTCAAGATTTGTAGCTAGATACTTGAAAATAAAAGCAAAAACCCAGCTTATGGTACCTTTCCGTAAGTGCCCCATTTTAAATGCTGACATACCTTACTCTAGCCACACTTATTTCACTGGCTCTCTTTTTTGCTCTTATATAAAGGGGAAAATACTTATGTCTAGAACAATAAATACATCATCAATTTGACATAACTGAAGGTGGGGTTTCTTCTTAGTAAGATTTTGCTGTCTTCAAGTGAGGCAGTTTTAGGGCTAAGAGAGAATACTGCAAGTCTCGTTTGGGAACTACTGGTTTATATTTGACGAGCTTTATAAAAATCCCATCATACCTACTGAATCAGTATCTATGAAAGTGGAGCTCTTGCATTTATATATATATATATATATATATATATATATATTTTTTTTTTTTTTTTTTTTTTTTAAGATTTTATTTGACAGAGCAGGAACCCAAGCAGGGGGAGTGGGAGGAGAAGCAGGCTTCCCGGTGAGCAGGGAGCCCGATGTGGGGCTCCACCCTAGGATCCTGGGATCATGACCTAAGCTGAAGGCAGACGCTTAACAACTGAGCCACCCAGGCGCCCCTGCATTTATATTTTAGCCAGATCTTCAGGTGATTTTTTTTTTTAAGGTCAGGAATTAGTAATTACTACTAAACAACAGAGTAAAAATGTTAGATCTTACCGCAGTATAAAATTCACATAAAGATTGGTAGATTAATTTTTATATCAAAATAAGTAATTTTTTATGAAGTAAAATATAAACATCCTTAAATATTAGACTTCTGTGTCTTTTCCTTTGCCCTACTTTGGGCTGTGCTTACAGATTCTTTGGGATGTATGAATTCACTCTCCTGCCTGTTCAGATGCTTAGGGTAGATATGTTTAAGAAACATTACTATTGGGATACTTAATGAATTATTAGGGCAAAGGAAGGAATAATAGATTTATTATCTTTCAAAACAGTGCTGAGGCAAGGTGGAGAAAGGAAAAACTTAGAAGAATTGAGTAGAAGAAAAGGCAGAGAAAAACTTGTCTCATTCAGCCTTTGTTTTTTTGTGTATAAGCACATAGTTATTTGCTGATCAGTAAGTAGTTATTTGTACCCATGATAATGGACAAGCCAGTTTAGAGGAGATGGTATATATATATAACAGTTATTTCCTTTTGCACATAGCACCTTAGGTGATAGCATTGTTATAGGTTGGAAGGGGATGTTCCTGTCGCCTGTAATTCATGTTGTCTGAAAATTGAATACTTTAGTATTTGTAATGCAGAGAGTAATGAGTAGAATTTGAAAAAGCATTCTTGATATAGTTTACTGGGCCAAAAATGCATAGTAATTTATAAATTTTTAAAGGGAATTTGTGAAAAATAGCTGAAATAAAAAAACAGATGACCTGGGTTTTTTCCCTGTATGTTCCATTTCCTACGTGCTCATTCACACAGTGAAACTAGTACTTTGTGGATTGATGAGAATAAACAACAAGCAGTTGTTTATCTTGTTTCTGGCACTTATTTTGTTTGTTTTTAATTCATTTTTAAAATAATAAGTTCTGTGGAGAATATTTTATTTCTTGGTAATACAGAATATTTGAGTGTTAATGGAATTTTATTCTTTCTTAGGTCATGTTTACTGGTGAAAATATTCCCGTTCATCCTCATGTTTATAGCAATGGTCATATCTGTTTATCCATTCTAACAGAAGACTGGTCCCCAGCGCTCTCAGTCCAGTCAGTTTGTCTTAGCATTATTAGCATGCTTTCCAGCTGCAAAGAAAAGGTAGGACTTCTCAGAATTATTCCAGGTAATATCTCTTTTTTTAGTTTAGGTAGAGAAACTATTTTAATACATAATTTATGTGAAGGAAAGACTTAATGCTTTTTATTAAGAAATTATAGGTAATATGTTCAGTAATAGATTAGAAAATTATTTTGATAATCTTTCATTCCACATAGAAGTCAGACATTGTTTTAAATTTCTTAAACAGAAAATTTCTGCAGATGTTCTTAAATAATCTGAATTTTATTTCTGTAAGCATGCACAAGGCAGAAGTGTATAAGAAATTCTCATTTCTAGATTTCACAGTGGAAAGTCCCAAGAGCAAGTTTCATAGTTCCCTTCTCCCCTCTGCTGGCTCCCGCCCTATCAGCCTCTTTTAGGGAATTTCCCAGGAACCAGAGCTTTCCTATCATACTGATCATCATGATTAGGTTGAAAGAGGAAGGTTAGATTACCAAGAGAATTTTCAGGACTTTTACACTAATTCTCCTTTTTAATCCCCAGATTCTATGTCTGATGGAAAGGTGAAAATATCAGAAAGAAAAACCACATGACTTAAATTTAGGATACCCTTTTAAAGTATCTAAATCCTGTGTGCATTTCTGGCCCTCTTGTCATTTCTGCCTGAGGGGCAGTGTGTAGCACAGTGTTCATGTATTTCTATATTTTAAAGCCTCTTTTCTTCATGAGGGTTTCCTTTTGTGTTGGGTCTAACGGAGAAACAACGTTACCTTACAGATTAGGGATCTGTGGGGTTATTATAGCAGTTTTTTCCCCTTGTTTTCTCGAAATTGAACTATCATTTTTACTAAATTAGTATTTAGAGGACTTTAAATTAGTATTTAGGGAACTTTAAGTAGTTCATATTTAAATGATAGGTTATCTAGACTCAAACACTCTAAGCCACTGTTTGCAAAGTGAGTTTCTTGAAATGTTAGGTTCATAAGAGGTTTCTTGGTGTTAGGTTTAAAAAAACAGGTTTTTTTTGTTACAAGAAGCATGGGAAGTAATTGTTTAAATTGTATTTTTAAATTGTGGCATTAAGAGCATTAATATGCAATTTTATATACCATATAAGAAAGAAAAAACTTCTGTCAGTTAAACGATGACACCATTAGTTAAAAGGCATGTATCCCCATTCAGGAATATTAAAATGTGCAGAAAAAACGTACATCTTTGAATAGATGAAATAGGGTACACATAATCTAATTGTAGTATGACTTTTTAAGTTTCCTCTTTGCCTGTAGGCTTTTCTAGGTTGCATTTCAAGGCTACACTTGAGCTTTTGTTAACCCTAAGGGCTTTGGAAACAAGTCTTACTCATTTATTGCTTCCATATTTTCTCTACCCCCACACTTACACCCTCAGCACACACATAAATTTAAAATTTTTAAGTGTAGAGTAGAGCAGTTTGCAGTTACAAGGACTTCTGTGCCCTCATTAATGTTTAATGTCTTTAGAAAGGTGAAGTAGTAAGTATAGGATTTTAATAAGAAAAGTTGAGATAAACACCAGTGATGTGTGGACATAGCTCTTGCATGTGCCTTGTAATGATTAGCACTTTGTTTACATTTAATGTAATGATTTACAATAAATTAATGATTTACTATTACAAACTAGAAAATGATTATATTCACCATCTCCTTTACCCTTTTCTAATTCTCTCTATCCCCCTCACATTTCAGTTATCTACTGCTAGTTTTCCTTCATAGTTAGTATACGCCTAATTATTCCATTTAAATTATTGGTAAGCTATATTATATAATATGAACTAAATTATATTTAACCAAGATAATAATTTGGAAGTAAATCTGGCAGCATTAGTTCTGTGTCAGCGTTAAAAATTCAGTAAAAGTTTATTAGGAACCTAGTAGATACTGTTTTTACTGTGCTAAGTACTAGGTTACAGAGATGAAGAGGAAACTTGCTTTGGCACTGAGGGGATCTAGCTCCAAATAAGCTTTTAAAAGTCTTCTAACTACTCACCAAAAACTCTTCTTTTAAAACAGGTGAATTTTATTCTCTGGTCATTGTGGTTCTCTGAGTTTCACTTTAATATTTGACTTGAATACAAATTATAATTTTTACTATAAGCATTTGGGAACTTTGATTTAGTCATAATTCTTTCATTCCAGTTTTCTTTTTCATAGTCAAGGATGGTTCCCTTAATTGAAGACCTTTAAATCCATCATGTCAGTAGATTTCAGTAGATTAAAGATAATTTCTGATATTGAGAGGTCTTTCAGTAATCTACCATTTATTCTTAGTGCCCTTATAATATAGATACTCCAAACTTTCTAGCTTGTATTCAATTCCTAAAACAATTTTGGTAATCCATCTTTTTGTATAGTTACTTTATTTTCTAAGAACCAAATCTGCATGATCACTTAATCAGTTTGGTTATATTCTTAGAATGAGTGTGTTTTTCTTTTTGAAGATTGGTTGGGTTGTGTTTTTTTTTTTTAAGATTGGATTCTAATCAATATACAGAGAAAATGAATTTATGAAATTATTTGTTGCAGTGGTAGCAATTTATTCCACATGAACACAGATTATGACTTTGCAGGACAGACAGCAACAGATTATCTATTCTTTGAAGTTGTCAGTTATCTAATTTCATGATGCTAATTTTTCATATATTTTCTCAAACTCTATCAGCAGGGTAATCTTGGGGTAGTTGTTCAACATCTTATGCTATACTCTTCCCTTTTGTTAAGTTACTATTAATATTAACTTGTAAGGGCATTATTAGGCTCAACTAAGATCAGAGTTATGTACATGAGTTGTGGAAGTGCCAAGTGGACTGCCTGTTTCCCTATCTGCTGTCTAGGCAGTCCTACTTATCATTGGTTTTTGGTTGGACCTATCTACTAACTTAGCTACTAACCTGCACTGAGTAGCTTTAATACAAATTTGACATGTTTCCAGATTTTTGTAGAGAGTCACTTAAACTTATTTTGTCTGATCAATATCCAACAGTTTTCAGGGAAATTGCCTTCCAAAATCTGTCTTCAGTTTTGTTGGCATCACTATTTCTGCTGAAGCTCCCTTGCAGCGCTGCCATATGTTTCTAATACTGTGCTAGTCTGGGCATATATATGGTAGAAATGCCAATATAGCTTTTCCCCCTTTTTCCTCTTACATATTGTTTGGAAACTGAATCCTTTGGTCTGTCTTAGGTGATACTTACCTTACAGGAAAACAGTAATTGTGGAGGTTTATAAGTTGCTGTTAGTTTCTCAGACAAACCTAGTTAGATAGACTTTTCTGTTTTTTAATTAGTTCACAAAAGTAATTACAAATTGTTTCTTGGGAGATAAAATAAATGAAACCAAAATTCCTTAAAACCTAATGCTTCCACTTTGGGTTAATAGTCATTCTCTAGTAATCCCACTGGAACCTAATCCAAATCACACATGCACATCCCTAGTTTGTTTGTTTGTTTGTTTGTTTATTTTTAATTCCTGTGTCAAGGGTCTACTTTTCCTGCAATATATTATTTCAGTTGTGCCACATTGGCATTTATATTGTTTTTATACTTTCTGTAATAATTCTTCTAAAGCTTTTATTAAAACTATCTTCTTAAATCTTCTTCCATTTTACAACCTCTCTTTTTGGTTTCAG
Organism: Eumetopias jubatus; assembly: GCF_037043125.1. Classification (NCBI taxonomy): domain Eukaryota; kingdom Metazoa; phylum Chordata; class Mammalia; order Carnivora; family Otariidae; genus Eumetopias; species Eumetopias jubatus. Next base: position 166,377,432 of record NW_028274810.1, read on the forward strand.
AGACGACCACCAGATAATTCTTTTTATGTTCGAACATGTAACAAGAATCCAAAGAAAACAAAATGGTGGTATCATGGTAAGCAGTTTTATTTTAGAATGATACTTTTTAGCATTTTGGTTTGAAGGACTATATATCTGTTTGCTTTGGGAAAAGAAGGGAATATATAACTGATGTATTTTTGTAATATGGAGAAGAGTCTTTAAAATATTAAGCCATTAAATGGAGACATTGGACTAGATTTTTAATGGGGCACATAAAATCATAGCTACCATACAAGTAAAATCTAAAATTGCTTTAACATTCTGAAACGCTCCATTTTATTACTAAAACAGGGTCCTTAATAATCTTCAGATGAAATTGGAATTAGTTATTGGGAAACCTATTACTTGAAATAGAAGTTTTGATGTCTTTTGAAATTACTTAGTTCTGGTATTGTGCTTAGTGGCAGGAGAGGGTTCACATTGTGAGAGATGACCCATTTAATTAAAGAAAGCTCTTCTTGTTCTAATAGTTAGTCCTCAAAAATTTGTGGTTCTCCTGATTGTAGCTATATGAATACAAGTACTCTCACTGATTTTGTTTTATTGGTTTTGTTGGGAGAGTGCTAATAGCTTTATAATTGAAAACTGCAAGCATCTTTTCTAAACTGACCTCACTGCTTCCCTAAAGAGGTGTATTTGAAATGCAAAACAAAATTTTATATTCCTCAATGTACTTTTTGAAGTACGTGAACAAAGCCACCCCCTGTGATTTTTTTGTATCCATAAAAGCATTTCCTTTATTTTTCTTTTTTTAAATGTTAGCCTAATATGGCCTTTCCCCCTTACCTTTCTATCCATTGTGAAACTTGTTAACTGAGTTAACTTGAGGCATTTAAAAACTTTTTAAATTATAAGAGTTCTGTCAGGTGTTGATAAGTGATGATTAGAATCAATACAATAGCACTATGCTAGCAGTTACAGGTTAGAAAACACAGTGAAAGAATGCCATTCTTGAGAGCCAACGAAAAGATAAATATTCCAGCTAATGTTAATGACAACTATAGATGACCTAGAAGAAAAAAATGACAAAACTTGTAATAGCTATGAAAAAATAGATTTATATATAAGATCTGAATATATAGTAAATTGTTTGTCACAAAACCAATGAGGAGAAAAATTACTTACTAATTTTTCTGTTACCTGTTAGGAAGTTGGTAATCATTTTGAGAAAGAAAAATTTACATTTTACTTCATATGTAAATTATTTCCTGTGGGTTAAGAATTTTTTTAAGACAACTAGAGAAAAAAAAAATTTTTTTAAGCTGAGTATCAACTCAGAGTAAGGATTTCTGAGGTTAAAAGGAATCACAAAGAAATTAAATAGTTATATGAAAATTTAAACCTTTTAGAAAAACCTCAAAGCACAGTCAACATAAGGTTTAAAAATGTGAAAAACAATTATAGCTTATTAAAAATAAAGACGATTTATGAAAAGTGCTTAACATAATACAATTAATTAAAAGTATAGGCCAAAAAGTTTGCAGTAATTACAGATTTAGTATTTTGAAACTATTACAGAATTGGCAGAGTTGAGTAAAATGAGTGCAGTGCTAGAAAAGAGTAAAGGATAGAACAAAATAGTACTTTCATATTTGCTGATGTTATAGCAAGTGCAGCAATATTTAACAAGCTTAAAATTTAAGATCAAGCCTTTTGTCTTAGTTACCAAACTTCTGAGAATCCATCCTAAGAAAATCATCTTTATAACAAGACGTGTTTTATACATGGAATGTTCAGTGGAGCATTATAATATACTCTGTTTCTTCTCCCCCGTGTGCTATTTTCCTGGAATGAATCCTCCACGGGCACACACAAAAGCACCCTGCCTCAAAGAATCCTTCCCCTACAACACACCCTCTTGGGAACTCTTTCACCAAAGTCTTGCTGATTACTTTCTCTTTTAAGGAATCTAATAAACTTTATTACTGTGCCTAGAATGCTGGTTTTGTTTAGTTTTTAAGAGGTCCCCAGATAATTCTGATGGAGCTTGTCACTTGAGAACTACTGTTTCAGGGATTCTGAGATATAAAAAGACAAGTTTCCATATAAAATGAATTAATAATCAGACTTAAAGGAATTGTTTCTGAGCACTGAAGGTCTACTAAAACACTTAACAAGACTCTACTTTAAGAAAACGGCCCTTTACTTCAATTTACATTGCTGGCTTCTCATTCTTTTTCATCTTCTTGCCTTTTGGGACCGAAAACCAAACTGCCTCTTTGCTCTGTACCTTTACAAGGAGCCCTTCTTGGGGGGGGGGGAACCTTGAGTGTCACAGACCCTTTGGTCTTAGCATAGAAAGTTCCCAGATTCATAAAAAGTTAAGATTAGTCAATCAAGAATATTGACAAACACAACTAAATCAAACGTTTTTTAAAGTGTCAAAGTTCTAAAGACAGTATAGTCATTCTATTTCAGACACAACTTCACTAATAATAGAAAAATCCCCCATTTTCTCTTCCATAGTGTTTTTAAACCACTTGAGTTTTCTAATAAAACTTAAGAAGAAATTGTCTTAGAGTAATGAACTTTAAAAATACATATATTTTGGAAGTATGACCTTCTTTACCATTCTGTCCTGCCCCAATGTTAGACAGTATATTCCAGTTTTTTCCCCTTCCTTCCTCCCTGGTAGGGACATTTCAGAAAGATTACAATCTTTCAGGCCCTCTAATGCTGCCTTATATAGTTGAAAGGATTTATGAGAAGTCCTTTATCTAAGAATATTTCCAGAATTTCTCATTACATGCTTTTGAATAAGAAATGGAGAAAGGTCACATAGTGAAACTAGAAATATAAAATAAATTCTTCAAAATAAAATACACTTCATATGTTATTTTTCATAGTAGTTTTTATCTGTTAACCAAGAAATTTATACTTTCACGACTAAAGTAAAAAGTCTTTTAATAGTTTAAACTATTAAATTCTCCACCTTAGCAAAGAAATACCAAGAAAAGAGAGGCCTTTCAAACTAAATTTAGTCTAGGGTTTGTGTAGGAATTCATTTTATCAATAAACAGATTAAAAGTGTCACCCCCCCACCCCCAAATACAAATTACCATCTTTAAAAGGACTGGATTCTATTTCAGCTGAACTTTTAGTTCAGGTTCTGGTCCCAGGTACAGATACATTTTTTTTCATTTGCAGGTAATTGTGTTTAAAAACATCCTCAGTTTATTGACCAACAGTGACAGTTCTTATCTCAATATGTTTTCTGCTCATGCTTGAACCCTGACTATCTGAATCGTTCCCCTCCCCTCCCAGAATCTCTCTTTAAATCAACAGTTTGCTCCATGAGTGACCCTCATATGAAATCAAGGACAGGTAATACTAGTTATACTTTGAGATCATAGAGCAACTGCTCTTTCATAAAGGGGAGTGGGTGTAGACAATCTTCTTTGAATTTTTCCTTCACCTTTAAAAAACTAAAGCATTTCAGCTGTGTAGCATATATTGTCTTCGCCTTTATACATTTCAGAGTGAGTTAAAAGCAATGTGAAAAATAGCTCACCTTGGCCTTATAGTTGAATTTGGAAAATCTTAGCATTCATGGCTCACTCATAAAGCAGAACATGTCAACTCTGTTTTTGAGCTTTCCAGATGTCAGCCTATGTTTTTCTGTTTAACTGCTTTAGTTCCAAAAAGATCTTCATTGATTAATCATGTTCTCCTTATAACACCAAATTACCAAGAAATATGGACTCTTGTTATTTATTAGTATCATCTAACTCTGAAAGGATTATAAGGTCAAATCAGAGTCCTGATGTGACCTGCAGACCTAAACAAAAATATCAGAGACTGAACAAAGTCTTGCATGGAATTGGATGAACTTACTGAAACACTTAACATTTCAGTTTTTAGAAGCCAAGCAGAATTATAGGCCTCAGGTACAAGCTCCATAGTCCTATATGATGCTAACCAACATACTTGGGTCAGAGTGTTTGTCAGTATTTGTAATCAAAGAGGCAAGAAAGGTTTGGGTTTAGATTCGTAATAATCTGTGTGCTTCAGAGGGGGCTTCCTGGATGCAGGATGGATGCACTATTAATGAAAAACAGTAATTTGGCAATTCCTGGTTTTAGAAGAGTAGGATTCCGCTGATACACCAAAATTGAGCTGCCAAATACCAGTGTTGAGTTCTTGGGAAAAAAGCCTCTTTCAATTTAAACTATCTTCCACATTGTTAGTATATCTTGAAAATGTAGGCCAGTCACTGCTACCCTACTGTTACTTGTCGTATCATAGCTTACTCATTTCTTTTTGCATTTCTTTTGAGCTTCTTCTCTAGCTCCTATTAAAGTGTAAAAAGTTACTGATAATGTGAATACATATTCCTTATTGTTACTTGAAGTTTGCTATCAACCTGTTTTCCAGAATAGTTTTATAGTTTCTATTTTTTTTTATAGTTTTAGTTTATAGTTTTTTTTTTTATAGTTTCTATTCACTGAAGGATTAAGGTCATATCTGCAATGCAAACATTCTGTGTTGAAAATTTAGCCAGGGGTCCATATGCTTTGAAAAATCAATTAAACAGAATAGGGTTAAGAAAATAAATGAATAAAGGGAAGTAACCAAAGTAAGTATTTGAATAGACAACTCATTTCAGCATACAAAGGGGCTGAGGAATTTACCTATAATTCAGGGCTAGAATGGTCTGTAGAAAACAAATGTATACAGTTTAGTACACGAATGAATGATTGAGCCTCAAAGTTCAAAATCATAAAATAGACATAATTCTTCTTGAAAAAGATAAAAAGTATCTTTTAATGGGATCATAAAAATATTTCAATAAGATAATAGAATCCATTAATAAAATGATCCATCTATTTCCTGGGATCCAAATTGAACATAAACAACTTAGTTTCATAAATGATTGCTTTCCACAGATGGCAGTACTGATCTGGTTCCTGAAGCATTTTCCTTAAGGTGATAGAGAATTGAGCAGTAAAGCTTAAGACTAATTGAGTATTGGCTTCAGAAAACTAGGCTTACAGGAAATAGATTGGCATGATGTTTAGATGTTATGTCCAATAAACTGTTGAGTTTGTAAATTTGGGGAGGAATAGAGGAATATCTCTCTCTTTTTTTTTTTTTTTTACAAAACTATAGACTGGAACATTTCCTGTACAATTCTAAGGATTATAAGGTGATAGGAACGTAAAATCATCTCAGACTAGTATCCACAAACTTTCTTCCTGTCTTATAGCTGTCCATAGAATACCTGTGTCCATAGAATACCACAACTATGTTAGTTGTGAACGTTTTTATATTATCACTACCTTTTAGAATTACAGAATCACTTTCTAAATTCCTAAGTCCAAATTTTACTCAGTCTAACAGACTTTTCCCTTTATTTCCTTCTGGATAACAATTCTGTTGTCTTCTGTGAAATCTTCTTAAGTTGGTTCATCAAAAGAAAACTTTAATTCCCTAAACTGTGGAGAGACAAACTTACATGTAAAGATTTATTTTTGCCTTTCTTGGAAGTGGGATTCCACTTCATATCTACTGACTTATTGCTGTGTTCCTTTTCTTCTAGTCTTTAGTCTCTGGGAATATCCAGGGAGGTAGTTTCCAATATAATGTGATGGTTGTGATGTCCATTAAAATGTGATCGTTCTCATACTCTGGGGAAAACTAAATGACCTTCTTCTATAATACAGTTCTCTCTCACTCATATTTCCCAGAAGTCCAGTGAAGTTAACCATGGTAGATGTCATCTCTTTGGAACTGGTTATTTGTATATTACATTCGAGGGTATACTTTTAATAAGGGCTTCTACATTTTCAGAAAAAAATTAAATGGTTAATCTGAGATTCTTTTTTTCAGACCTTCATATTGCTACATATACTTTAGCCAAGAGGTTAGATATATTATGTTCTTTGATCACGTTTTTGGTTTTTTTTTCTAAGATTTTATTTATTTATTTGACAGAGACACAGTGAGAGAGGGAACAGAAGCAGGGGGAGTGGGAGAGGGAGAAGCAGGCTTCCCGCTGAGCAGGGAGACTAATACGGGGCTCGATCCCAGGACCCTGGGATCATGACCTGAGCCAAAGGCAGATGCTTAACGACTGAGCCACCCAGGCGCCCTGATCACGTTTTATAGACTTATATTTGTTTTGATCCAAGATGGGTTTACTCTAAAAACTTTTTTTTGTAAGCCATCTTGGTATTCAATAATCTTTTTTTCATCTATCTAGGAAACTTCCTTTTGCTAACAAATGAGTTTTTTGCTTCTTAGTGATGCCCTTTTTAATTTGGGTGAGAGTTAGCCATGGCTTTAGCTCATACTCGTCTCCATACTTAAGTATTTGCTCATAGATTCTTTGATTACTTACAACCATGACGGATTTGTAATGTGTAAGTCCGTGTGTCCCTGTGGGTCCAGCTATCAGATAATAGAACTCCATTTTCAAAATTCACTTAGTAAGTTTATTTCTCTAAAGATAGAGTGTTCAAGGCAGGGAGTATTAGTCCTATATATATATATTTTTTTTTTTTTTTTTTTTTTTTTTTTAACATCTAATCCAAGGTAGGGATTGAGCTAGGGAGAATAGCTTTATATGGATTTCTTAATCATTTTGGTGGATTGTGGAACATTCTACAACAACCTACTATACTGGAAAACTTCCAGAATGAACATCCTGATGTAGATACATTTATGTTATCATCTATCAAAGAGATATATCTTTGGAGATAAAAGCTTATTATTGGTGGTTAATTAGGTACATGATGTTCAAGTTGAATTTTGTCTCACTTTTCTTATTGTATACATTGTCATGTGGTAGAATACTTAAGGTTTGACCTGTTAGGTAGAATTTAGTGCCATCTCTTAGCTTAGAGGTCTAAGTGTGATTAGTTTTAGTTTTTTCAAGGACCCTAGGGTTATAAATTACTCTATTGGAAGAGTGATGTTTTAAGGAACCTCTTTACATTCTTGTTTGTTCTGCATCCATGACATCCATATCTCCTCTTTATTCCAAGTTCCACAGTAATTTAAGAAACGGATACTTTCATGTGGCACTTAGAAGCTGTAGACTATCTGCTTATTTTCTTCTTAAAGATATTCTTTCTTTAAAGAATTCTAATGATTTAGATAAAGATAAGATTTATTTTTAAAAATCTAGTATATTTCACCCTTTAGATTTCCATTAAAATATAGAGTGATGGGGGGCGCCTGGTGGCTCAGTCATTAAGTGTCTGCCTTTGGCTCAGGTCGTGATCCCAGGGTCCTAGGATTGAGCCCCGCATTGGGCTCCCTGCTCGGCGAGAGGCCTGCTTCTCCCTCTCCCACCCCTTCTGCTTGTGTTACCTCTCTCGCTGTGTCTCTCTGTCAAATAAATAAATATTTAAAAAAAAAAAAGAGTGATGGAATATTCTACGAGTTTGCCCAGCGCAGAAATCAGATTTATTGGTTTTTAGTTCTCACTGAGTCATTGGAAATGGGGATTTTTATTAACAGTGTATCAATCCTAACATGGGATAGTTTGTAAAATATTTTGGCCAGTTTTTCAGCAATGCTGTCTTTGAGAGCTTTCACAACTCTTGGGTAGTTGCCACTAGTCTTGCTTCTTTCTAAAGCTGCTTTCTGAAGAGTAACCAGTCCTCAAAATAAATCCTTCAGATATGTCTTGTGAAATAATTTTGTAAAATAAGTTATGAACTCCACAATTATATATCTTACATAATGTGTTAAGGCTACCAGAAGGCATTACTAAATCTGTGGGTTTTTTTTTAATGGCCTCATTTGTGTATGTATCTATATTTGCTGAAAAATGTATTTTTAAATGTATTTTCTAAAGAGAAATTAACATTAAGTATGTATTAATTGATTTGGTAATTGTACCTCATTTGTGAAATTATTTCCTTTATAGACTAAAGACACAACTTGCATTATCCTGTGTTAAATACCATGACATTGTTGGTCAGGAGTTTACTTCCTGTCTCGTTACAACTTAAAATTGTTGCCCATAAAAGAACTCTTCAAGACTGATAAATCCTGAATATGTGCTAACATATATCAATTTAATATTAAATAGAACTAACACACTGATGCATCATTTAAGATTTGTGTGAACTATTTCTGTGAAAGTATAGAACGTGATTTGTTTGTCACTATGTAATTGAACACAAACTGGACTTTTTATTTGCAAGGATTGGGGAGGCAAGTCAGACATGTAAACCATGTTCTTCTTGAAATTATTTCTGTGTTAGACTAACGTGTGGGTTTTACTTATGCATGCTTGACTTTTTTAATTATCTTTTTTCTCCTTTTCTTAAAGATGATACTTGTTGATGCCACTGTTATCATCCTCCTAGCAGAAGATAGTCCTACTGAGAAAATGAGCACTTTGATCATTCAGTCTTTGAACTTTAACCTTTGACTGGAAGTGACCTATAGGCAATGAAGACTACTTCCTTTTACTGCATTTTTACTCGTGTGCATTCTGGGCGCATGTTGATCGCTGGTTCAGTCCAGGCAACTGACATGCTTTTATTAGTCATACAGTATTAATGCAGGTGTCAGGAAATGTCAATATAATTCCATTTTTTATTTTTATTTTTTTAAGCTTTTGGAAAAGTTCCAGGTCCTCATGTATTGTGCAATAACAATGACTTCCTTGGCGGTTTTGGGACGTTCATTGCCGGCAATGGACGTTTAATAGGAAAAATTTTCATTAATTCCTGCCACCCAATAATTAATGCATGATAGGGCCTATGAAATGAATTTATTGGTTATAGTGGGATTATAAATAAAGTGAGGGATCCAACATTACTTTGAAAGTCACCCCAACTGTTTATATTTGGGTTCTATGCACTGTGATCCTAAGGTTAACAGCATGAATTAACATGCGTCTTTAAAGGACTATAATGAAAGATCATTGCGTATTTATTGAATTGTTTATATCTGCTGTCAAATTGTTTTGACATGGAAGGTTTTCAAGTAACATTGGCAGAGAGGTACAATATTGTTATCCCTATGGTGAAAATAAATTCATTTGTTGTATATAGTTCCTCAATCTCTGAAGTAAAGGTATGAGTAATCTAGGGTATGAATGGTTGAATCAAGGCTTGATTTTGGAAGTAAGAACAATGGCAGTGATGATGAAACTGCTGCAGTCCTTAATCGGGGCTTGTTTGTACAGTAACGATATTTCCAAGTAGATTACACTCTGTTACTTCCTGCTAGCCATCAGCATGAGCCCTACTGCCTAAACACTATTTCATTTATTTATGTTTGGAAAATCCATAAAGAGTTTTCGTTTGCAATTTTGTTTCTTTTGTTATGTTTTAAGTCAAGTTTGAATGTTACAGTACTTCAATTGAAAAGCTTTTGTCAAGTTTTTTCTTGTAATTTTTTCTTTACTTGTAAGTATCATTTTGTCCTTTAATCCTGTACCCTAAAATAAGAAATACATTTTTGACAGAGGCTTAATGTTTTAACAAAAGAGTGTGGACATTTTTATTTTAAAATTTAGGCAAAAGTACACTATAGAATGGTATGTTTTCTTATTTGTCTCACACAACCGTACAGTTTTTCCTGGAGGGATTTGTTTTATTTTGTTTTCTTGTTGTTTGAAAGACTTTGCTTACAGCTAGGTAAAATTTTTCTATAGAAAAAAATTGTTGAAACGTCCAATTCTCAGTACCATGTAAGTTAATGATACTGCAACTAGGTTCTCTTTTTAAAAAGCAATTATGTATTTTATAAATTACCTTTTCACATATGCAAAAATCTGTTTCTACTACAATGTTATTTTTACTAATGCCTCTTGTTGCACTCTTTTTGACATATCCTGCAGTGAATAAATATATGAATCAATTTGGGCTTAAAAATAAAAGCCAGTTGGCTGAAAGCTTTGAAGTATGTACCCCAGCAAAACATCCAATCAATAATTGGCAAGGAATATTTTCAAAATTGTTTTTAATCTCTGTATAGATGACATTTTGTAGCTTTGTACATGTTGTTAATTAAGGGCATATAATTTTACACTCTAAAAGTATAATTGCTGAACTCAGGGGTGGGTAGACTTCAAAAATATGTCTGCTGTAGAAATAACTTGAAAAAAAAAATTAAAACTATGGCCAGCCACCAAATTGTGGACACTGTTTATACTATAGTTAGCAACTACACTTTTTAAAATTAAACACATTTTTGTTCTTTCTTGACTAGATACACATAAGTTCTCATAATAGTCTCTATCAGTCTGATCATTTGGCCTGTTTAAGACAGAAAGTGTTTTTTGGAATGCTTTGAGCTACTCTTAGTTTTTAACTGCTTTTTAATATGAAAATTGCAGCGGCAAATTATATATTTTTCATATTTTACACAACTGCTCTAAACTACTGATTGACTTGATCATTTTCCGGGGTGGGGGTGGGGGATCTTTCTCCGTACTGCTGGTCCTCTTACTAAAATTCTTTTATAAAGAAATGACCTGTGACATTTATTCGCCAAAGGAATTAATATACCAGGTCAAAGATTAACAATGCTGTCCTGTAGATTAATAGGTCTTATATAGCCTCAGTTGAGTTTTTTAAAATAAAAGAAGCAGTATTTTAACATACCTCTTTCTCTGCATAGAGATACCATAAAATAAAAAGAAGTAGAGGAAAGTAAAGGAAACCAAATAATTTCAGTACATTTTATTAAAGAGAAGATAAGATGAAATACCAACCATTCAGAATTTGCAGTAAGATAACACCTTATTCATTACAATACTCCCTTGAACTTAGGAATTATTGGAAACTCCTTTGCACTTAGATTTAATTAAGTTAATTTTAAATGTAAGTTACATTATTAAAAGACATAAGCCGTTTACCTAAGTCATTGCTCTAGAGAGGGCATTTAATGACTTTGTAATAATAAAAAGAATATTTCTCTGTATTGTGTTGTTGAACGACAACCAGAATACCAAGAAAATGTACATAGGATTATGCTACTTCCCTCTTCCCTTGCTCTATGGGGCACAATCTGCTGCATAGGCCTGCAGAATTATACTTTCATATTTAGACAATGTGTACTCTATTTATTTATTTATTTATTTATTTTAAGGCCATTCTTCTGGTTTGCCAAATTCTGTTAAGACAGTGATACATTCATTTCCTTATTTTGCATGCTTAGATCATGAACTTGGTGCCCTTCAAAAAAATACTTTACATCAAGTAGGTATTAATGCCATAGATTTTAAAGAGAGAAATGGTTTTCAGTTTCTTTAAGATAAATTTTTTAAAATAAATTTTATGGCTGTTCTCTTAAGGAATTTAATATTCACCTCTAAAGGACTTAACTTGTAGTGGATGAATTCCTCCTTTTAGCTAGCAAGGAAATAAAGCTTTTTTTAATCCCCAAAAGAAAATGCTAAAAATTAGCTTTTATATACAGTTCATCTGGAGAAAGATCTTAATCCTTATTGTTTTGACTAGGTATATAAATATTTGGTATAAAGTAACTAGGGTAGTTTATTAGTTTTTCCCTTCTGAAATTTTCAATATATGCACATATAGATCATTAGATTCCTGTGGTGAATAATAATTTCTTCAGATTCTTAAACAGGTATCTAGTGACTGCTTAATTATTTCCAGATTGCATCAAAGATGAACTGACAAATAATGGAAATGAGTAGTGATATGCAAATGGTATGTAACCACATATTACTTGTTTCGGTAATTACTTGATCGGTAATCAAGTCTCATTTTTTAAAAAGCCTATTGTTTTTGAGAATTGAGATATTTAAAACTTGTTAAAGCTTCTTCCTAAAGATAGAAGAGAAGAGGAGGTACTGTGTGTTCAGAATTTTTTTAAATAAAGAATTCAGTGTCACTAGTTCTAATCCTTTACGGCTACTGCTGCTTATATTTCTTGATCTCACTTTTATTTAGTTTCCTGTATATATTTTGGCTGAATGCTTAGGATTTATTAAGTGTATATAAATTGGTTTTCAAAAAGAACTGAGGCTTTCCCATATCTTTTCTGAGGATTCACTGTTACAAAATCAGCTACTGCATGATTCTGTGTTAATGCTAGTGCCTTTGCATGGTTAAGATCTGTGAAGGTGTCTCTTAATCTGCACCCCTTGGTCCTAATCTTCTTTGCAGTCTTTTGTTTGTTTTTCTCTCTCTTTCATTTTTCTTTCTTCCTTTCTCTTCAAAGATGTCCGTCCAATATGTCAGTCTTCAGCAGTTTCCCTAAGTTTTCTTCTCTCCTTCCTTTCTTCCTTTCCTCCCTTCCTCCCTTTCTTCCCCTTTCCTTTTCTTGAGGTTAGGGAATCCAGAGAAGGAAGATTACTGAAATTACATCAGAAATTTTTCTTAAAGAAAAAGACTCCTTTCTACAAATAAAATACATAGAATTTCTGATGCCTTATTTCGGTTCATCAGTATGTGGCTAAATGTGTTGAATAATTGACTACTTGATAAATGAGCTGTTAACTAAGTAATTTAGTTCTTAAATACTAATATCGAGGGAGTTTTGTTTACTTTTTGGATGGTGACTCTCCCAAAGCCTAATTATTGCCCAGATGTATTAAATTATTTGTTTTGGTAAAAGTGTTTTTCCATTTAAGGTTTCTAAGCCATTTTGAGATTTGGAACTTTTTTTTTTTTTTTTTCTCAAATGTGTGGGAGATTTTTGTTTTCTTAGCATAAACTACATTAAAGACAGGCTTGTATGCATCATTCCAGAGGCCCATGGAGTCTAAATATGTACTTCAAACTTAGATCTTTATCCTTAAAGTTGAAGTTCTGCTTCTTATGGTCCTGTAAATGAGGCGTTTATTGTGATTTTAATTCTCAAATGTTACTGGGATTTACATTTAGGGATGAATCTCCAGAACGGTTACATGAATGTCTTTTTTTATGAAAATTTTTTAATAAAACAATATAATATCTGAAGACATTTTGAATATGTGGAAGGAATGCCTGAATAGAAGCTGGTATATTTTAACATGCCTAAAGAATTGTAATTGAGCAAGTTGAGTGCAGTTGACAGGGAAAAAGAGAAACAGTTTCTTGATGCATACATTGTCAGGGTTTTGTGAAAAGTTTGCTTCTGCAGTAATTCTAAGCTGCTTTCTCAAAGGCAAAGCATGGTTCTGGGCTTTGGCTTGTTAGGTGTGACATCACTTGTCAAATTTCACGGTAAATGGAAAGGTTGAATAATCCCACCTCTCTAATTTTAAAGCCTGAAACAAGTCGAGTAAGGAATGTGGTAGATTGACAGACACTGTGAAAATAAATGCAAGTCTTTTCATAGTTAACCACAGATTATTGACATAAATATTGATTATCAGGCTCAGGGTAAAATAATTATTCAAAAAGATTATTATGTCAGTTATCTAGTAGCCAAGAAGTCCATGTTCAAGTTAAAATGGGTTTGTTGTTTTTAGTTGGTACCATTTTTCTCTCAATATTCAGAAATACAGATTGTGCATTTTATTAATAGGAATGGAAGCTCATGCTTCAGGGTTTGAATAGGGTGGATGTATATATATTTTATAAATTCAAGTTGTAAAATATGTAAAGCTACTGCTTTTTGAATAGAATATAAATGTTAAGACATAAATCTATATATTATATATTTTTAAATACATGTATCAAACTTTTGTTAGTTGAATATAAATTACATTGTGTGCTTTATGGAATTCAGTAACTTTTAATAATAAAGCAGTTGTCATTGATTTATTTTATGTAGACTTGAATATTAAATTGGATAGATATTAAATCTCTTTGTAGTTTATAATAATATAAAGATTTACTTATGTAGTAGTTTCTCTTTACAAAGCACTGTGATCTTCCAAGGATTATGGAAACAGTAAAATGCCCATTTCCAAAAATAAGTGCAACAGAATGAAGATAGTCACTAAAGCACTTACTCATTTAACAGATCATGTTTACTTAGTAGTGTAGCCCAGTGTATTTTAGTGGTTCTTCATGCTTTATTTAAAGAAGTCCTGATTAAAAGATGGGTGTTTTCAGAAAAGGTGGAAATTGAGACTCAGGCCCTTGCTTAGGGTTACCATGAGTCTGGTGTTGCTGAACTTTAAGTTGTATGATTCATAAGGATATCCTGCAGAGAACTTTGGGATTCTTTCTTGAATATATACACAGATCAACTAACTTACTTAGATGAGTGGCTCCTGAAGCTATGAGAAGAGAAAAGGAGATAAGCAGAAGAAGGGATATCTCTCTGCATCTCTGTTATTCATGGCAGGAAGAAATTTAATATGCTCTGCTGATATTCTAGGTTTTCTATTCATGGGGGATCTGCCTGCCCCAGGAGCACCTTACTCCTCATTGGGGTAGCTGTTCTACCATAAAACTGCCTTATCTCTACATGCTATTTCTGCAGCCCTCAACAATAGATGAGTAGCTGGTTAGATAAATGCAAGATCCATCTTCCTTTGTGCTTTGATGGCACTCTCTCCCTTTATTATAATCGTTAAAATAATTTCTACCTCTCATAGAAGGTTTAAGCCACTGTGGATAAATGATTCTGTTGAAATTCCTATATTCCTTGGTACTTTTCACTCTTAACATATGGCAAAATTAAACATGAACTGAATTGAAGTCAAATGACACAACTAAGGGTTTTCTATGCTTGGATAATATGGGCCAAGGCCACAGTGGTTCTATATCTGTCCTGCTGAGAATTCCTGTCAATAAATATTTTAAATTGCTTATGAGGTTTCTTTTTAATGTTTGCTTAAGGCAAAATATATGAGTGGGAGTACCTGTGTGCTCTTTCCAGTTCAGTGGAGTATGGAAATGTTTTAATAATGAAGTTGAAATAAGAAACTAAGGTAGAAATTATCTTCTCATATAGGTACTTGGCCTTCAAGGACCTATTGTGGGTAGATAAAACTCATCAGGCAAGAACCTAATAAGGATGGCTATAACCTGCAGAAAAGGTATCCAACTTAACATTAAAATTTTTATGTCCCCTCTCACACCCCCCAAAACATACTTCTCTTTCCTGTCACGGTGGCATTTCTTTTTCTTTTCTTTTTTCTTTTCTTTTCTTTTCTTTTCTTTTTTTTCTTTTCTCTTTTCTTTTCTTTTTTTTTTCTTTTCTCTCTCTCTTTCTTTCTTTCTCTTTCTTTCTTTCTTTCTTTTTCTTTCTTTCCTCTCTCTCTTTCCTTTTCTTTCTTTTCTTAAGATTTTATTTATTTGAGAGAGAGACACAGTGAGAGAGGGAATACAAGCAGGGAGAGTGGGAGAGGGAGAAGCAGGCTCCCAGCCGAGCAGGGAGCCCGATGGGCTCAATCCCAGGACCCTGGGATCACGACCTGAGCTGAAGGCAGATGCTTAACTGACTGAGCCACCCAGGTGCCCCCACGATGGCATTTCCATTCAACCTAGTTATCCAAATGAAGAATTGCCACTACTTACTAGTCCTCTCTGACATTTTTCATCATTAATCTCTGTTGAGCCTATCTTAAAAACATATGTATCTGAAATTTCTCCCTTCCCTCCAGTGCCATTGCCATGATCCTGGTGTTCCCAGGCTGCTCTTCAGCCATCCACACACCTTGTTCCATAAATGGTAGCAAAACAAGACTACCTGTACTTGGTTAACATTCTTCCACGTTCCTAGAATGTTCATCTGCTTTTTTTCCAGTTCAAATTAGTTACAAGGGCATCTTTGTCCTTCTTCCCTTCCCACCCATTACCAGCTTTCTGTCCTGGATTCTTTAACAGAAGAGACAGCGTCTCAGTGGTGCTTGTGTCCCCAGCATGTAGCACACAGTACCTATCCTATAAGCTTTTAATAAATGTTTTGTTAAATTAATTTGATTGTACTTGTATTTTTATACTAACTTTTCCAAAGAAACTTACTCAGGTGCTAGCAGGTTTGAAACCTACATCTAAACCACCATCTGTATGAAGTGTCACAGCAGAACGCCCTACCCTTCCTACCCCAGAAAGTCTGAAAAAAATTACTTTGAAGTAAATCATTAACCATTCTTCACTGGTTTTATTTAAAAAAAAAGTTCTCATATTTTTTGCTGTATCGCTGAGGTAAATTAGTTACCTAGAATATATTTACAATTTAAGAATATAATTGTTCTAGGGGCGCCTGGGTGGCTCAGTTGTTGAGCGTCTGCCTTCGGCTCAGGTCATGATCTCAGGGTCCTGGGATCGATCCCCGCATGGGGTTCCCTGCTCCGCAGGAAGCCTGCTTCTCCCTCTCCCACTCGCCCTGCTTGTGTTCCCTCTCTTGCTATGTCTCTGTCAAATAAATAAAATCTTTAAAAATATATATATAATTGTTCTAGGCTAAATATATCTGAGGCGACCTGAGATCATAAAGGTAAAAGTCATACTCATTAAGGTTAAAAACGGCATTGAGCAAGTACTTAGTACTTTCTATGCTAAGGAAGATGACAGATAAAAGAAAGCACATATCTTCAAAGGGCCTACATTATAGGCGGGATAAGAAAAAACAATACAACATCAAAAGTGATGAGCCCTAAAAGGTGCAGACAAATAGCAGTTTTTGGTAATCACAGAAATGAGTTGACTGCAAGAGGAACTGTAATGGCTTGAAAATTACAAACGCTGTAGGTGAGTTCTCGGCAAGTACCATGGTCCCAAGTATAGAAGTTGGGACAGGATTTGGATGAACGCCGACCTAGATGATGTTGTGGCTGGTTTAGAGTAAGGCAGTGGGGGAGCAGCAGCCAATGACCAGATGATGTGTAGGGCCTCGTGAATGAGAGTAAGGTTGAAATTAGTCTTTCCGTTTGCACTAAACAGAGAGCTGAGGCTAGCACTCCGATCCTTTCGTCCCTAGGGCATTCATTTATCAATTGAGAGGAGATTATAAAGCTGAGCCACTGTGTCAGCAATATGACAGGGAATGTTGCCCAGAAAACAAAACAAGGAGTCTGACCCACTACACCAACATCCTACCCATCAGAACTAATTTAAAGCCAGAAATCAGCAGAGCATCCCCAGAGTAAAGGTCACCTGAGGAAACAATCCTGATTGAGACTTTCATCTTGGAGTGGTTCAGGGAATGTCACACTCCAAACTTGGATTGAGGTGAGTTCTCTGGCAGTGTCCTCAGAAGGTGGCCAGGAGCAGATAGAAGTTTGAAGTCCTAGGAAGAGAATAGCTTCCTCCACATATTATCCTTACAAGTGATTTATTTTAATACAGTGACCAATACACAAAGGTTATCCCTTCTAGGAAACAAGGCACTATGAAACAGACCTAGAAAGCATTGGATGTGTGGGGTGGGGGGTGACAGGATCCATACAGTTTACTGCTCTGCCTACCATATACTATACCATACCATATTGGGAGCTTCTGAAGAACAAGGAACTGTCTTGTTCATCTTTATACTCATTCAAACATTGAGCATCTGCTGTATCCCAAGGAGCTTATGATCTGGTAGGGAAGACAAGTGGGTAATTAAAATAATGTGCCAGTTGGTGTGATAGGCTAATCAGAGTGTTGAATGAGCATCAAGGTGAGAACAGTCAAAGCTGTCTTAAGTCCAGGTGAGAATTCCAGGGGAAGTGGTGAGTATTTGCCAGGCAAAAGTGGGAGACTGAAGATGAGGGCATCTGAGATAAAGCATACGGCAAGTGCACAGGGTGAGAGAGAACAGTGTTTGGAGCATTGAATTTGGATGAGGGAATAGTAAAAATGAGATCAAACTAGAGCTAGAATTCAAAAGACCGAATTAATGGAGTTTTGGTTTTATCTCATGGTCTCAGAGAGGGACTGATGAATTCAGATTTGCACTTAAGAAAAATACCTTGGCTGTAATTCTGGAGACTGAGCTTGAAGGGTCACAAAACTGGAAGGGAAAAAATAAGAGACCATCATCAGTACCAGACAAATGATGATGACTTGAATTTATTATAAAGTATTGGCATAAAGATAGACATATCAGTGGAACAGAAGGGAGAGTCCAGAAATTGGTTTATAAAAATATACCAAGGTACTTGCCGGGGGGCGGGGGGATAACAGTCTATTCAAAATATTTGAAAAGCTATTTGTAAGAAAAAAAAAATCTTCTGTACAAAAATTAGCCCAAAATGAATCATACACTCAAAGAGTAAAACTATGAAACTTCTTCAGGAAAACAGAAGCTCTGAGATCTTGGATTTGGCAACGATTTCTTAGCTATGAACCAAATTACTAAAAACAGTTGATAAATTGGACTCAACAAAATTTAAAAATGTAGCTTTTCAGAAGACATTGAAACAGCAAAACAATGTATTTGCAAAATATATACATGATAAAGGACTTATATTTAGATTTTTTTTTAAGTCTTAGGATAAATAACATGAAGCAAACAACCCAATTTAAAAATGGGCAAAGTTTGTGAATTTTTTTTTACTTGAACTAAACTGAAGGAAATATGGCAAATAAGTAGATGAAAAGCTGCTGAGTTTCATTAGTCATTAGGGGAATACAGATTAAAAGCATAAGATAACCACTGCACACTTGCTACACTGACCATACCAAATTTTGGCAAGGATGTGGAGTAATGGGAACTTTCCTACTCTACTGATGGCAATGTGGAATTGTGTAACCACTTTGGAAAACCATTTGGTAGCTTTTTAAAAAGTTAAACATAGGGGCCCCTAGGTGGCTCAGTTGGTTGAGTGTCCGACTCTTCATCTCAGCTCAGGTCTTGGTCTCAGCATCGTGAGTTCAAGCCCCACATTAAACATGTACCTACTATACAGATCAGCCATTTCATTCCCGGGTATTTACCCAAGAGAAAAGAAAGTATATGTCCACACAAAGACTTGTACAGAAGGGTTTGTATCAAGTTTGCAAAATACCCAAACTGGAAACATTTGTCCGTCAGTAGGTAAATGGGTAGCCAAAGTGGGATATCTATATATCAGAATACTATTCAGCAATAAAAAAGGAATAAAACATGGATAAATTTCTACTATGCTGGGTGAAAATGCCCACGCAAAAAGTGTACTGTGATTTTATTTAAAATTCTAGAAAACGCAAATTTATGTATAGTGACAAAAATCAGAGAAGTGTTTGCCTGAAGATGTGGGGTGGTGGGAAAAACCTTTTGGAGGAGATGGATACTTGATTATCTTGGTTTCACAGGTATATATATATATATATGTCAAAACTCATTAAATTGCACACTTTAAGTATTAATAGTTTACTGAACATTATATCTCAAGTGGAATTAGGAGGTTTTAAGCAGTAAGGACAAAGGATGGCAATGGCCTGAAGTGGAGTATAAGAAAATGGACAACTCAACCATAATCAATTTGCCCAAAATTAGAGCTTAGAAGTGATGGAGCAGGAATTTAAGTCTGAGTCTGACTGACTTCGAAATCTATGCTCTAAGTCAATATGCTTATACTTAACATGACCCCCATATTTCTGGCTTAGAAAACTGAGTAGAGGCTGACGACTTTCACCAAAACGAGGGGCAGATTTGGGGAGGAAATGTGTTCGTACTTCCTCATAACACCAAGTATAGTAGCTTATATAGTCAATTGGTGAGTGGAGATGTAAGCTGAAGTTTTTAGGTGGCAATGATAAACAGAGTGATATAATTTTACTTAGTTCATGAGTTTATTGCCTATTGATCAACAGTTGAAAAGGAATTTAATATTTTCTAGTCTAATAACCTAACCAATGAATTAGTTATTTCTTAACATCTTTGAAGTGATCACCCCTGACCGCCTTCACTGATGGGAATTAATTCAGAAAATTCCTGCACTTTTGAATAAATCTTATTAGGAAGTTATTTCTTTCAGACTGAAATCTGCTACATACTATCTATCCTGGATTAAAGAGTGTCCCCTCAAAAGATAACTCTGAAGTCCTAACTGCCAGTATCTCCGAATGTGACCATATTTGGAAACGGAATTGTCGAAGATGTGATTAGGTAAGGTGAGGTCATACTGGAGGAGGGTGGACCTTAATTCAATATGAGTGATGTTGTACAAATTGGAGAAGACACAGAGACACAGGCACTTAAGGGGAGAATGCCATATGGCAATGCTGTAATGCATCTACAAGCCAAGGAACGCCAAGGATTGCTGGGAACCTCCGGGAGCTGGAGGAGGCAGAGGATTCTTCTCTAGAGCCTCTGGAAAGCATGATCCTGCTGATACCTGATCTTGGACTTCTCGCTCCAGAACTGTGAGAGAATAAATGTCTGTTGTTTTAAGCCATTCAGTTTGTGGTACTTTGCTACAGCAGCTCTGGGAAACTAATCACACACTTTCCATCTTTTCTTTCCCCTGATTCTACCTTCTGGAGACACATGGAATAAGTCCTGGTCTCTTCAGATACTTCCAGATGTTTTGAGAACATATTTTTTTTTCCAGGAAGATATCTCCCTTGCTGGTTTTTTTTACATGATACATTTTCTTTATTTCTTTTTTTAAAGATTACTTTAGAGAGAGAGCACAAGTTGGCAGGGGGGGACAGAGGGAAAGAGAGAGGGGCCGCAGGGCTCAATCTGAGGACCCCAAGATCATGACCTGAGCAAAAACCAAGAGCTGGATGCTTAACTGACTGAGCTACCCAGGCGGCCCCACAGGATACATTTTCAAATTCTTCCATTATTATTTGTAGGGTCAAGATTTTCAAAGATGCTTTAAAGTGTGGTCACCAGAACTAATCTTAGTACAAATAGTTTGATCTACAAAACAGGATGGAATTTGCTCTCTGGTTCAGGTCAGGGGTTTTCAAGCTCTTTCTCAGAGCTCTAGGAATTTCTTGGACGTACTTCAGGGCACACTTAAATATATCTCACATAAACTCTGCATAAAATTGCCTTAGGAGAAGGGGTGTGCTGTTTAGAACAAGTTTGGAAAACAGTGGTTTAGATGATACTTTTAATAAAGTCTAAGATTGAATCCACTTTTTTGGCAGCCAAAGCCCATGATTTTTTATCAGTAAAAGGTGTATCTGTCACTTTTATATCTGTGTAGGGTTGGTTTTTTTTGTTTTTGTTTTGTGTTTTGTGAGGAGATGGGGTCCCATGTAAAGTACGTTACTTATTCCCATAAGATTTTATTTGTTTAGTTCTGCCATTCTGTTGAGAATTGTGGTGTGTGGTTTTTTTTTTTATTCCATCATGTGCCATACTCTCTCTTCCTCCTCTTCAGTACCACCTCTAAAAATTTCTATACCTTTTCAGTATTTAAAAAAGCAAATAAGGACATGAATCTACAGCATACTATTTAGTGTCTGCAGCTCAGTGTGTTATTTAAACCCCCCCCCCTTTTTTTTAAGGTTTTATTTACTTATTTGTCAGAGAGAGAGAAAGAGAAAGCACAAGCAGGGAGAGGGAGAAGCAGGCTTGCCACTGACATGGGACTTGATCCCAGGACCCTGGGATCTCAAGTGACCACAAAGTGGTTGTGGCTGCTGTGGGAGTGCACATCTCCCTTCATGAAATAACCTGCTGGTCAGCTTCAAGTAGTGCAGTTGGCTGGTTGGTATCCTCCAACTGTAGCCCTTCAGGATCTGTCTCAGATTTAGAGCCTAAATCACACTTTTCCCAAGCAGTCCCCAGCCAATAACATGGCCTGGCCATTACTGCTGAATGTGGGACTTCTTTAATAGGTAATCCTTGCTCTAAATCTTCCCATTAGATCAATGAGACCTTGTCATTTCTGCATCTCGTCTGACGCTCTGCCTACCCACACCTGCTTCCTCCCCTCTTTCCCTTCATAGGTTTCAGATCTGCATCATAGTTTGGTTTTCATAGCCCAATCCTTCTTCTTTTTTTTTTTTTTAAAGTAAACTCTACACCCAACATGGAGCTCAAATTCACGACCCCAAGATTGACCTAACAACTGAGCCAGTCAGGCACCCCAGCCCGATCCTTTTTTTATCTTTCACAAACATTATGCACACCCTTCCCCACAAGAAACCTTGTGCCCTTCTAAAACTAGTGTCTGCTCTCTGGACCACCTGAATCAACACAGTTGGCACCGAGTGTGTCACGAAGAAGGTGACTTCTTTGTAATAAGAAGTCTTATCTTCTTGATTGATAAGATGGAGTTTTGAGACCCAATTCCCTAACAATGAGGACCCTATCCCAGGTGGCATTTGGGGCATTGATAGGCCCTGCCACAGGTGTTCCATGGCCTAGTTGCTAAAACTTCCACAAGTGGTGATTTGGAAGAATGTTCCACTGGAGGGGACCACCTTGTACAGTATAATGGTTCAAGCTGAAAAATATGGGGGAACAATGAATACAAGGACAATGAAATTGCCTGGTTATTAATAAACTGTATTATCTTAGTTTTGGGCTACTTGGGCCAGCCACCCTAACAAAATCCTATAGATAGTGGCTACAACAGCAGCACTCACAGCACTCAGAGAGATAGTGCACTCTTCTTATAAGGGCATAAATCCCTTCATGAGGGCCCCACTCTCATGATCTCATCTAAACCTAATCATCTCTCAAAGGCTCCATCTCCAAATACCATCACATGGGGGTTAGGGCTTCAGCATATGAATTGGGAGGGGGCAAGATGCACAATTCAGTCCATAGCATCTATAGAGGGAAATTCGAAGTTGAGGGCAGATAATTGAAAACTGATTCTGAACACCAGAGGGCCTCTTCGGTAACTGCCAAAAAAGCTCTTAATCTCCTGCAGGAGGAGAACAGGAAAAGCTCAAGACCAAAGTCTGCATTCATTTATTTATTTATTTATTTTAAGATTTTATTTATTTAGGGATGCCTGGGTGGCTCATTAAGTTAAGCATCTGCCTTTGGCTGGGGTGCTGGGATCGAGCCCCACGTTGGGCTCCCCACTCAGTGGGGGGTCTGCTTCTCCCTCTGCCTGCCGCTCCCCCTGCTTGTGCTCTCTCTCTCTCTCTGACAAATAAATCTTTAAAAAGTATATGTTTTATTTATTTTTTTGAGAGCGAGATCACGGGCGGGGGAAGGAGTAGAAGGAGAAGCATACTCCCTGCTGAGGAGGGAGCTCGATGCCGGATTTGATCCCAGGAACCTGGGATCATGACCTGAGCCAAAGTCAGATGCTTAACCCACTGAGCCCTCCAGGTGCCCCCAAAGTCTTCATTTAAAAGAAGCTTGATGGTGGAGTCGGTGGAGTGTGGGAGTGTGGGATGCTTGATTTCGGAATTGTAAGTTTGAGCCCCATGTTGGGTGCAGAGATTACTTAAAATTTAAGAATAAGTCAAGAAATAAAAAGAGCCTTGAGCTTCAAAGATATTTGGATGCTCAGCTGGGGTAAATCTGTTATGAGAACATCGGGGCCCTAATTAGGACAACTTGAGAAAGACCCTGACACATCGGATAGAGAATCTGGGCGGTTGACTCCAAAGATTTTGGCTCTCTGACTCTGTAATTTTAGAGCCCATAGAGATGGCCCACCCTCCAAATTAGAGCTAGGAGACCCTCCTCTGTGAGAAGACCCCCTCAAGGACCCTTCTCAGGATCTGCTCCCAACTCTTCTAGCTGCTAGTAGTGTAAGTTTAAGAAATAATACAATCTATCTGGAATATGCTGAGTAATAATGGAGGAAAAGAACTGTCCCTTTATTTATTTTATTTTATTCAATTTTATTTTATTTTATGTTTCGGGTTTAGACTTTAGTGATTCATCAGTTATGTACAACAGCTGGTGCTAGTCACAGGAGAACTATCCCTTTTTTTAAATTTAATTTTTTTCCAGTGTTATTGAGAGACAATTGACATATAACGTAAATTTAAGGTGTACAATGTAATGGTTTGATATATTCATATATTGTGAAATGATTACCATGGTAGAGTTAGTTAATATCTCTATCACCTCACATAACTACCATTTCTTTTTTGGTGGTGAGAATATTTGAGATCTAACTCTTAAATCTTTCAAGTATATAATACAGTATTATTAACTATAATCATTAGGTCCTGGTGTACATTAGACCCCAGAACATATTCATCTTGTAACTGGAAGTTTGTACCCTTTGACTAACATCTCCCCATTTGTCCCACCTCCAGCCACTAGTAGCTCCCTGTTTCTATGAGTTTGGCTTTTTTAGATTCCACATATTAGTGATACTATAGAGTATTTATCTCTCTCCAACTTATTTCACTTAGCATCATGTCCTCAAGGGCTGTGCCTATTGTCACAAATCGCAAGATCTCCTTCTCTGCTATGGCTAAAAAATATTCCATTTTATAAATATCACAACTTTTTAATCCATTTTTCTATAGATAATGGACACTTAGGTTGTTTCCGTATCTTGGTGATTGTGAATAATGCTGCAGTGAACAAGGGAATGCATATATCTCCTTGAGATCCTGATTTCATTTCCTTTGGATACATACCCAGAAGTGAGATTGCTGGATCATATGGTAATTCTACTTTTTAATTCTTTAAGGAACGTCCATGCTGTCATGGTGGCTATACCAATTTATAGTTCCACCAGCAGTGCGCAAGTGTTCCCTTTTCTCCATATCCTTGCCAACACTAGTTATCTCTTGTCTTCTCGATAACAACTTTAACAATGCAAGGTGATTTCTCATGTTTTTGCTTTGCATTTCCCTGATGATGAGTGATGTTAAGCATCTTTTCATGTACCTGTTGGCCATTTATATGTCTTTTTTAGAAAAATCTTTATTTAGTTCCCCATTCTTAAGTATCTTATTGTTTTTGATGTTATTGTGAATAGAATTGCTTTATTTCTTTTTCAGATATTTGTTATTAGTGCTTGGAAATGCAACTGATTTCTATATGTTAATTTTGGATCCTGTATCTTTACTGAATTTGTTGATTAGTTCTAACAGTTTTTTGGTGGAATCTTTAGGATTTTCTATGTATAAGATCATATCATCTGCAAAGATAATTTTACCTCTTCCTTTCCAATTTGAATGCCTTTTATTTCTTTTTCTTACCTGATTGGTCTGGCTAGCACTTCCTGTACTTGTGTTGAATAAGAGTGGTGAGTGCACACACTTGCCTTGTTCCTGGTCTTAGAGGAAAAGCTTTCAGCCTTTCTCAACCGAATATATTAATTGTGGGTTTGTCATATATGGTTTTTACTAGGTTGAGATACATTCCTTCTACTCCAGTTTTATTATGAAAAGATGTATTTTGTCAAATGCTTTTTCTCTTTTTTTATCTTTCATTCTATTAATGTGGTATACTACATTTATTAATTTGCATATGTTGAACCATCTTTGCATCCAAAGGGTGAATCCTATTTGATCATGGTGTGTGATCCTTCTTATGTGCTGTTGAATCTGGTTTGCTAGTATTTTCTTGAATTTTTACATCTGTATTCTTCAGTGATATTGGCCTGTAGTTTTATTTCTTGTAGTGTCCTTGCTTGGCTGCGGTATCAAGATAATCCTGGCCTTATAAATTGAGTTTGGGAGTGTCCCTTCCCCTTCAATTTTTTGGAAGAGTTGAGAAGGATTAGCATTGATTCTTCTTTTAAATGTTTAGTGGAATTCACCAGGGAAACCATATGGTCCTGGGCTTTTCATTGTTGGGGAATTTTTGGTTACTGATTCAATCTCCTTACCCATTATTGGTATGTTCAGATTTTCTATTTCTTCATGGTTTAGTCTTTGTAAGTTGTGTGTTTCTAGGAATTTATCCATTTCTTCTAGGTTATCCAATTTCTTGGGATATAGTTGTTAATGGTAGTCACTTATGATCCTTTGTATTTCTGTGTTATCAGTTATAATGTCTCTTCTTTTGTTTCTGATTTTATTTATTTAAGACTTCTCTTTTTTTAGTCTAGCTAAAGGTTTGTCAGTTTTTTTTTTTTAAAGATTTTATTTATTTATTTGAGAGAGAGAGAGAATGAGAGATAGAAAGCATGAGAGGGAAGAGGGTCAGAGGGAGAAGCAGACTCCCTGCTGAGCAGGAAGCCCGATGCGGGACTCGATCCCGGGACTCCAGGATCATGACCTGAGCCGAAGGCAGTTGCTTAACCAACTGAGCCACCCAGGCACCCGTCAATTTTTTTATCTTTTCAAAATATCAGCTCTTAGCTTCACTGATTTTCTTCTATTGTTTTTCTAGTCTCTATCTTATTTATTTCTGCTCCAATCTTTGTTATTTCCTCCCTTTTGCTAACTTTGGGATTAGTTTGTTCCTCTTTTTCTAGTTCTCTGAGGTGTAAGTTAGATGTTTTATTTGAGATCTTTTTTCTGAATGTAGATCTTTATCACTATAAACAGTTCTTTTTGAACTGTTTTTGCTGCATCCCATAAGGTTTGGTAAATTGTGTTCCTTTCTGTTTTCATTTGTCTCAAGATATTTATTTCCCTTTGATTTCTTTTTTGGTCCATCAGTTTATTCAGGAGTATGTTGTATAATTTCCACATTTTTGTGAGTTTTCCAGTTTTCCTCCTGTTACTGATTTCTAGTTTTATTTTATTATTTTAATTTTTAAAAAGATTTTATTTATTTGACAGAGAGAGCAAGAGAGCATAAGCGGGGGGAGTGGTAGGCAGAGGGAGAGGGAGAAGCAGACCCTCCCCACCCCAGCAAGGAGCCCAACGTGGGGCTTGATCCCAGGACCCCGGGATCGTGATCTGGGCTGAAAGCAGATACCCAACTGAATGAGCCATACAGGCAGCCCTGATTTTTAGTTTTATACTATTATGACCAGAAAATATACTTTGCATTATTTCATTCTTCTCAAATTTGTTAAGACTTATTTTGTGGCCTGTCATAGGACATATTCTGGAGAATGTTCTTTATGTGCTTGACAAAAATGTATATTCTGCTGTTGGATGGAACGTTCTGCACAGTGGACTTTTAGATCCATTTGGATTAGTACTTTATTTTTTCTTTAAGTAGGCTCTATGCCCAATGTGGGGCTTGAACTCACGACCCCAGGATCAAGAATTGCATTTTCTACCGAGTCAGCCAGGCACCCCTCCATTTGGTTTAAAGTATGATTCAAGTCTGCTTCCTTACTGATTTTCTATCTGGATGATCTACCCATTGAGGTGCCCTACCATTATTGTATTGCTGTATATTTCTTTCTTTTTTTTTTTTAACATTTTATTTATTCATTTGAGAGAGAGAGAGCACAAGCAGGGGGAGCAGGAGGGAGAGGGAGAAGCAGGCCCCCCACCGATCAGGGAGCCCAATGTGGGGCTTGATCCAGGACCCTGAGATTATGACCTGAGCTGAAAGCAGTTGCTTGACCAGCTGAGCCACCCAGGCACCCCTTGCTGTGTATTTCTCCCTTCAGATCTGTTACTATTTGCTTAATATACTTAAGCATATATGCTTATATATTTAAAAATACATTTCAACTTAACTTAAAAATACATTTAAGCATATATATGATGTTGGGTGCATATATATTTATAACTATTATATCCTCCTGATAAATTCACCTCTTTATCATTATATAATGACCTTCTTCATCTCTCCTTACAGGTTTTGACTCAAAGTCTATTTTGTCTGATGAAAGTGTAGCTACTGTGATCTTCTAGTTTCCATCAGCATGGAATATCTTTTTCTATCTCTTTACTTTGAGCATATGTGTGTCTGTAAAGCTGAAGTGAGCCTTTTGTAGGTGGCATATAATTGGGTCTTTTTTTTTATTCATCTAAACACACTCTATCTTTTGATTGGAGAATTTAATACACTTAAATTTATAATAATTATTGATAAGACTTACTAATGCCATCTTATTATTTTCTGGCTGTTTTGTAGTTCCCTTGTTTCTTTCTCCCTCTCTTGTTACCTTTGGAATTGATGATTTTCCATAGTGGTATACTTTGATTTCCTTCTATTTATCTTTTGTGAATCTATTGTAGGTTTTTGCTTTGTGGTTACTGCTTACATAAAATATCTTATAGATATTACAGTCTATTTTAGGCTGGTGACAGCTTAACTTCAATCACGTACAAGTACTCTGCCCTTTTACTTCTCCTTTTGTTTTTGATGTCAGAATTTAGCTTCTTATATTGTATGTTCATTAACAAATAATTGTAGCTATAGGTGATCTTAATCCTCTTGTCCTTTAACCTTTATCCTAGAGTTAAGTGGTTAACACACCACCATATTACTAGGTATTATCAGGTATTAGGTATTCTGAATTTGACTATATACTTACCAGTATGTTGTATATTTTCATATATCTTCATGTTACTGATTAGTATTTCTTCATTTCAGTTTGAAGAACTCCTTTCAGCAATTTTTGTAAGGCAGGTCTAGTGGTGGTGAATTCTCAGCTTTTCTTTGTCTAGGAGAGTCTATCTCTCCTTCATTTCTGAAAGACCACTTTGCCAGATCAACTATTCGCTTTGACAGGTGTATTTTTTTTTTTTCCCCAGCACTTTGAATTTATTATCCCACTCTCTCCTGCCTATAAATTTTCTGCTGAGAAATCTAATTATAACCTTATGGAGGTTCTCATGTAAACTACAAGCTTCTTTTCACTTGCTGTTTTTTTTCTTTTAAAGATTATTTATTTATTTATTTGTGAGAGAGAGAGAGAGAATCAGCAGAGGGGAGGAGCAGAGGGAGAGGGAGAAGCAGACTCCCCACTGAGCAGGGAGCCCAGTGTGGGGCTCGACCCAGGACCCTTGGATCATGACCTGAGCCGAAGGCAGACACTTAACTGACTGAGTCACCCAGGCGCCCCTCTCACTGCTATTTAAGATTCTTTCATCTTTTATTTTTAATAGTTTTATTAAAATGCGTCTTGAAAAAGATCTCTTTAAGTTGAGTTTTTTGGTGACCTATGAGCTTCATGAACTGGGATATACAAATCTCTCGCCATATTTGGGACGTTCTCAGTCATTGTTTCTTTAAAATAGCTTTCTGACCCCTTTTTCTTGTCTTCTGTTTCTGGGATTCCAATAATTCACAAATTGTTTCTATCTCCTGTATCCTATAGATCACATGGGATTTCTTTACTCCTTTCATTCTTTTCTTTGTTCTTGAAACTACATAATTTCAAAGTTCCTGTCTTCTAACTCACAGATTCTTTTTTCTACTTAATCTGCTACATTTTTTTCATTTCATTCATTGTATTTTTCATCCTCAGTGTTTTCAGCTGAGCCCTGCTAGGGATTCTAAGGCTTTCTCAGATCATCTGTAGATACGCCTGCTCCATGCTTTTGGCTCCGACTTGTGGCAGAATTCTTAAGCTTATATGCCTTCTCTCAATCCTGCAACACACCATGCTGACAGTGCTGACAGCCTTTCTTTTGTTTTCCCAAAGTTGGAGCTAAAGCTCTAGTCTGTGGTTTCTCCCTGGCCTGCAGATTCAGGCCAGCTTTCTGTGTATGTTCAGTAGCCATCTTCCAAAGTTTTCTCTCACCACCACCATTGGGAATGTGCGTTAGGGACCCAGTTACAGCAGAGAGGGTGTTATGGGTGAGGTATGTGGAGTGTGGAGGTGTCCATGGGCCAATTGGGGGGAATCCACTTGCGAGGCATCCCCAATGGTTCATGGGCAGGCTTCTTCTTCTTTTTTTTTTAAGATTTATGTATTCATTTATTTGACAGAGAGAGAGAGAGAACAGCAGGGGAGCAGCAGAGGGAGAGGGAGAAGCAGGCTCTTCGCTGAGCAGGGAGCCCTATGCGGGGCTCAATCCCAGGACCCTGGGATCATGACCTGAGCCAAAGGCAGGTGCTTAACTGACTGAGCTACCCAGGGGTCCCATGGGCAGGCTTCTTGATGGAGTCTGCTTTGCAGTTAGTAGGATCCACTTGCCTTTAATGCTCTCCTTTGAATTACTATAGTATGTGGTAGAAAACGAGAATAAAAGCCTTAAAGAAGTGATCATGCTGGAATGGATGTTTTATGACGTCAGAAGACTCCCCGGAGGGTTATATTCCATGAGAAGTCCTGGAAGGACAAGTGATCACAAGGCCATCATCTTAAAGTGCTGATGAGGTGGGCACTAGAATCATTAAGTTCAGTGGTGTCTCTTCCCTGCAGGGCAGGGCAAGCTCTTGGAGAAACTATCTCAAAACTTGGAGAGTTGTTAGCAATGGGAGTGAGGGAGTCCCAAAGCAACGTAAAGCCGGTGGTGGTGTGTAACTGCAAGAAACTGGAGTTTTAATTGTAATATCACTAGATCAGATTTGCAGCCAAGGGGGTTTGCCTTGCAGAGAGTTCTGGACAGGGTCAGAACAGAGTCCCAAGGATACTGGTCAGTATATATAATTAAAAGAAAGCAAAATTAGACCTCATGTACAGCACAGTGATTTTTGTTAATAATAATGCATCATGGGTGCCTGGGTGGCTCAGTAGGTTAAGCGGCTGCCTTCAGCTCGGGTCATGATCCCAGGGTCCTGGGATGGAGCCCCACATCAGGCTCCCTGCTCAGCAGGGAGTCTGCTTCTCCCTCTCCCTCTGCCTGCCGCTCTGCCTGCTTGTATTCTCTCTCTCTCTGTCAAATAAATAAAATCTTTAAAAATAATAATAATGCATCATATTCTTGAAATTTGCTGAGAGTGGATCTCATGTGTTGTTAGCACACACATACACATGCACATGTGTGTGCAAATGGTATGAGAGGTGATGGATGTGTTCATCAGTTTGGTCATGTTAATCATTTCACAGTGTATATAAGCATAAAAACCACATGTTGTACCCCTTAAATATATACAGTTTTTATTTGTTGTAAATAAATACATGCAAGAATGGTTGAACAAGAGGCCAGTGTGGTCAGCTCAGCAAAATTACATGATCTTGCAATGTTTCTAGGCAAGAAACAATATTCAGATCCAGGACCCATTGACTACAGAGGTGGTCTGGTCCCCAGGAGGAAGAACCCTGCCACACCATGGCAAGTATATGACTGTAATGATTCACCCAGGTTTTCCCCAAAGGTATATACTCAGATGATGTTATTTACTCAGATGATGATGCAATGGAGAAAGGAGAATACTCAGATATTTGTAAGACTACTGAACACAAGAGGCCTAAAATATCCTCTTGGCTCCCCTTTCAGAGAGGGGACAAATGAGCCAGGCAATAAATAGGGGCCTTGGCAACTTCCAGTTCACCGTGTGAGTCCTTTGGGTCTGCAACCTCACTCTGTGGCTAGGCTTCCATATGTGGGTATATGACTACGATTGACATATTGGCAGTTGAAGGAAACCTTACAAGAGTCTGCCTACAGAGGGCCAAAGCCATCATGTTAGGCAAAGTCACGGGGAAGCCTCTGATACACTGTCCCCCACCACTTTGCCAAAATAGAATATATTTTTTTTAAATTACAAATTTCTGTATCTAGCCTAGATGAAGTAACAAGGACCAATTTAAGGAACAAAAAGAACTGAAAGAACTAAAGAGCTATGTGAAATTTTGAAACAACAGTTTCCCAAACATTGGCTGTCAGGAAAGGAAGCACCATGGTCCCTGGGAGAAGGTAAACGAACGTGGCAAGCCCTACAATTGTGGCAGCTTCTGGCCGGGGTGCTGTTTCCAGGCTGCTGTGCCTGGAGGGGGAGCCAAGTGGAGCCCAACCCTCTTCCTGAGTTGAGGAGGCAGAGCTGGAAGTAAAGGGAGGCCCAGGGTGACTGGAGCTCTCAGGTGAAATACTGGAGGGTAGAGAGCATTGTGGAGAGAGCGCAGTAGGGACCCACAGGCGGCGGCTGGCAAGTCTGCAGCATGTTTGGAAAGGTTCCGGCTGGGGAAAGAACTACCCAAAGGAGCAATTTGCAGAAATCACAAAAAGCTGGACCACGTTTGTGTTCCCACCAGCCAGAGTGGTAAACCCTGTAATTCATGGGGCATGAATGGAATATTCAGAAGATTGCCTAAATAGTGGGGAAAAATTAATCCTAGACTAACCACTGCTCTGTGCTCACCTCAAAAAACCTCAAAAGTAAGTTTCAAGAGGATCAAACTCTTTCCAAGTAACTTAATTGCATTACAGAACAAAGCTTTAGAATACTTATAGAAATAAATATATTTGTGTGTGTGTGTGCGCGCGTGCGTGCATAAATACGTGTGTGTGTGTGTGTATCTCTAGCACCCAAACAATCCAAAGGTGGGAAAATCACTACACTGGGACTCTTTTGTCCTGAAAGAATGTTATGGGCTGAATTGTGTCCCCTCCAAATTTATGTGTTGAAGTCCTAACCCCAGTACTTCAGAATGTGATCTGATTTAGAGACAGTCTTTACAGAGGTAATCAACTTAAAAATAAGATCATTAAGGTAGGCTCTAATTTAATATGACCGATGTCCTTATAAAAAGGGGAAACTTGGGCAGGGAGACACACAAAGGGGAAAGACAGCATGAAGACAGAGGGAGAACATCATGTGAACAGAAGGATTGCTATCCGCAAGCCATAGAAGGAGGCCTGGAACAGGCCCTTCCCTCACTGCCCTCAGAAGGAACCAACCCTGCTGCCACTTTTATTTCAGACTTCTAGGCTCCAGAACTGTGAGATCATTTCTGTTGTTTAAGTACCCAGTTTATGGCACTTTTTTATGGCAGCCCTAGCAAACTAAACAAAGGACAAGCAATTTGTTCTCGCCAGAATAACACTGGCATATTCTGGTGTTGGTTTACCTTTTCTGCCAGCAGAGTCAAGCAGTCAGCATCAGTATCCGGTGTCTCACAGAATCCTTGATCCACAGACATGGATTCCAAATAATGTGGTATCTGACCAGGAGACCCACTTCACAGCAAAGGAGGGGAAGGAATGGGCCCATGACCATGGGATCAACTGGCCATATCACATATGCACCATTGAGAGATAATCGGTCCAAGAGTAACTTACAAGAGCCTGTTGGAGGGTCAGCTGGTGTATCAATTTGGAGACAATGGTCTGCCTGCAAAGATGGGTGCTGTCTTCCAGGATGTTGTATGTGCACTTGAATCAGAGATTCCTACTGGGACTCTCTCTAATAGGAAGAATACATGGGTCCTGGAATCCATGGGGTTGCATTTTTGCCAGGGGACGTAGCACGAGTCCCATTATACTTTAAGTTATAACTATTGTCTTAGCACTTTGGATTCCTTGTATTCAGGGACAGGCCGGCAAGAAGGCCATGTTGGGTGGGGTAATTGACCCTGATATTCAGACCAGGAGTCCTGAATAGATTCAGGGCATTCTGTTGTGGATTTAGACTAAAAGAATGCATTCTAAATTTTCTTGAATATGTTCAAGAAATATTTTTAATAATATTAAAGTTCTTCAGTGATAACTTCTAGATAATGAATGTAGTTTCTTTTTCAAAAGAGAATTTTTTGGAGAACATTGCCTTCTGCAGTGCATAAGAATTGAGTGTCAGTACATACAACTGGACGTGAACAAAAATAGCAATACCCCTGGAAATTTTACTTAAGTCATGGAAATTTGCTTGACTTTGGGCTTGAAGTAAAATATATATTTTTAAAAGATTTATTTGAGAGCAAGAGCATGTGTGCATGTGTGCACATAAGCCAGGGGAGGGGTAGAGGAAGAGGGAGAGAATCTCAATCCACACTGAGTGTAGAGCCCAACATGGGGCTCAATCTCATGATCCTGAGATCAGGACCTGAGCTGGAATCAAGGGTCAGATACTCAACCGACTGAGCCACCCAAGCTCCCTGCTTTTTAACATCTCTACCCCCAATTTTTTGCATATTACCTGCTATTAAGTCAAAAATTCAGTAAATGTTCATTAAATGAGTAATTAAGTTAACAAAAGTTCTGAATCTAAGTTCAGAGTTTCCCATTATTCTCATTTTGATGTCCTGAAATTGCATCTTTATTTTTTTATTTTTATTTTTTTCAAGATTTTATTTATTTATTTGAGAGAGAGAATGAGAGATAGAGAGCACGAGAGGGAAGAGGGTCAGAGGGAGAAGCAGACTCCCTGCCGAGCAGGGAGCCTGATGTGGGACTCGATCCCGGGACTCCAGGGTCATGACCCAAGCCGAAGGCAGTCGCCCAACCAACTGAGCCACCCAGGCACGCCACATCTTTATTTTTTAAAAAGATTTTATTTATTTATTTGACAGAGAGAGAGAGACCGCAAGAGAGGGAACACAAGCAGGGGGAGTGGGAGAGGGAGAAGCAGGCTCCCCGCTGAGCAGAGAGCCTGATGTGGGGCTCGATCCCAGGACCCTGGGATCATGACCTGAGCTGAAGGCATATGCTTAATGACTGAGCCACCCAGGCGCCCCCTGAAATTGCATTTTTAGCCCAAAATTTACATAGCCAAAATGTTTCCTCTATTCACAAAGCTGAAGTTTTTTTTTACTTTTTTCAATTTTAATTTTAATTTTTTTATTATTTTATTTTAATTTCATATAGGTAACATACAGTGTTATATTAGCTTCAGGTGTACAACATAGTGATTCAACACTTCCGTATATCACCCAGTGCTCAGCTCATGACAGACAAGTACACTCCTTAATGCCCATCATCTATTTCACCCATCTGCCCCTCTTCTGGTAACCACAGTTTGTTCTCTATAGCTAAGAAAAAAAGAGACTTTCGTGAACTCATTTGTGCCTGCCAGTAACAGAAAGGAGATTATGTTTTATATCTTTGTCTCTTTAAGAAAAAATTATGACTTTGTTCAACACAGCATTGCAGAGTGTTAAATCAATTCAATAATCTCCCTGCAGTAAGATTTGAAATAGAGCCAGAATTCATACTTTTGGGGAATAGAGCTCCCCCAGATGATTCTGACACACAGCCAGGTTTGAGGATGACCGTTTTAACTCACTTCCAAGTTTCTTAGGTTACCAGCAATGTTGTTTCTCTGAAACATGAATCTAGGAGCATGGAAGACAAAGTAATTTTCAGCTGTAACTCAGTATCAAGAGTATAAATATTTGTCAGGGAGAATACAGCAAGGGAACAACAGCTAAATGTTCAAATATTTTATTGCAGAAAGCGGAAATAATTTAAACTGCTAACTACAAATTAAGAGGAAATACAATTCCTATTTAGAATAAATAGGGAATTTCAGTTAAGAGGATTGTTTTGAGATCAGTGACAGATCTCCTAGTCATCAAAACTAAATTTCAGATTAGAAGAGTTTTACGTTTGTAAATACCTTCCCCATTTCTTCACATTTCACGCTGGACCTGGGCCTTGTATTAGGGCTATTTTTGTTTGCAAGTAAAACTAGCTAGAGGCACCTAGGTGTTTCAGTCGGTTGGGCATCAGATTCTTGGTTTCAGCCACAGTCTCTGGATCTCCCAGTCGTGGGATAGAGTCCCTAGGCAGGCTCCAGGCTCTGTGCTCCGTGGGGAGTCTGCTTGAGATTCTCTCCCTCTGCTCCTCCTCCCACTTGCACATGTGGGCCGACATGCATCTTCTCTCTGTCTCTTTCTCAAATGAATTAATGAAATCTTAAAAAAAAAAAAAGCTAAAAGGCGTTTGTTGGTTTATGAAACGGGAGAGTCTGGGGTGGTCCTGACTTCAGAGTAGTGGGATGCAGGACTCAAAGAGGGTGGGCAGGTCTCTGTCTTCCCTCCCAGCTCTGTGTGGCTTTAGTCTACCAGCAGATTCCCAGCCTAGCAACTCCAAGAAAACAAGTGTCTCTTTCCTACCCTTTGCATGGCTCTCTTAGAGCTGACTATGCTTGGTCTTTTTTGGATTATAGTTTGCAGCACCCCTCAGTCATCACTGAGGGTGGGGGAAGGGGGGGCTTTGGTAGGACTGGGTCTCATGGCTGCCTCTGGAGTTCACAACCCCATCAGGACCACATGGAATTGGTGAGCGGTTTCTCAACAAAATGAAAATGAAGTTGGGGTTTTAATGGGTAGAGAACATCTACAGGATTGTTCCTGTTGACCACAGCGCAGATAATAGATCTGAATTTGTGCATGGAGTTGTATTTAGATCCTCTGCCCATTTTTAGATTGGATTATTTGGTTTTGCTGTTGAGTTGTATGAGTTCTTTATATATTTGGGGTATTAACCCTTTATCAGATACATGATTTGCAAATATTTTCTTCCATTCAGTATGTTGTCATTATATTTTGTTGATGGTTTTCTTTGCTGTGCTATTCCTTTCTTACAATCATTTTTTGACAGTAGTAATTGCCTCTTAAATATTTTCGCTTATTATATTCCTAGTGCCTAGAAAAAATTCGTGACATATGACAGTTCAATAAATATTTGTTAAATTAATGAATGTAATTGCTTAATTTTGTAGATACCTATCACTGATTCTTCCTACACCCTCACACAACAGTTTTCCACATGGTTGAAAAATATCAAAAAAGTTATTAGTACATTCTAGGTCATGCTCTGTTAAGAAATTACCACCAAATTCTGGTGACTTTCAAGAAAAGAAGATTTTGTTTTCCTCGTGATATAAATCTGTCACAGATTGGCTGCATACTGTCTCCACTCTGTGACCCAGTGAAGAGCAGCCTCTTGGCGGAACATGGCTGGTCTGTGGTAGGCAGCAAACGACATGTGGCCAACTGGCTCTTAAAGTTTCTACTCTGGAGTTATTTTCATTTTCTCTCACAATGTATTGAGCCAAATAGATCCTTGGCCAAGCTCAACATCAATGGGGCAGGGATCTATAGTCTTACTAGGGGCCCTGGAAAGAGGGGCATCATGGGAAGAACCACAAGATTTGTGGAACAGTCTTTCACAGATAATGCATCAGTCCATTTTCTCTAGGAGTCATTCTACATAAGCCCTCCATTCTTCTTTGATGTGGATTGTTTGCTTTCTGGGCCTGCCCCACAGCTGTCATGCAGGGACTTCCCTTTACCATCATCTTGGAAACTCCCTTTGTGTATCACACATATTGGATCCCTGTTTACTGGATCTGGGTTGTTTTTCTTTGTTTACTTTCTCACTTGCCTTCATTTTCTCAGTAGAAAGAGAAAGCAGAAGCAGCAGGTAAATTCTGAGACCATTCAGGCTTAAAAATGTCTTTACCCTCATATATGATTAATAGTTTCACTGCGTATAGAATTCTTTTTTTTTTAAAAGATTTTATTTGAGAGAGAGAGCGAGAGAGAGAGCACGCGCATGAGCGGGGGGAGGGGCAGAGGGAGAGGGAGAAGCAGACTCTCCACTGAGCAGGGAGCCGGACTCATGACCTGAGCCAAAGGCAGATGCTTAACTGACTAAGCCAGGTGCCCCTGAGTGTAGAATTCTAAGTTGATAACCTTTTTCTGGAATTTTTTGAAGGTATGTCTTCATTAACTTGTAGATTTCAACTTTTGGGGTTTTTTTGGGGAAGCCAACACTTTTTTTCCTTTTATTTATTTATTTTCTTTACTCTTTTATTTGTAATGTGTTTCTGCTCTGGAAGCTTTTGGATTATTTTTTAATCACTGAAGTACTAAATTTCATAATAATGTGCCTTTAAATGGGTCTTTTTTCATCCATTGTGTGGGGGCACATGATGGCCTCTTTCCGTTTGGAAATCCACATCCTTCAGCATGGGGAAATTTCCTTTTACTGTTTCTTTGGTAATTTCCATCCCTTCATCTTCTGTTTTTGGAACTCTCAGTAGATTCTTGACTGATTCTCTAAAATTCTTTTCTTTTCCTTTTTATTTTTTTTTAAAGATTTTATTTATTTGAGAGAGAGAGAGAACACGTGAGAGGAGGGAGGGTTAGAGGGAGAAGCAGACTCCCTGCAGAGCAGGGAGCCCGATGCGGACTCGATCCAGGGACTCTAGGATCATGACCTGAGCCGAAGGCAGTCACTTAACCAACTGAGCCACCCAGGCGCCCTCTTTTCCTTTTTAAAAAACTATTGTCCACCTCCTTGCTTATGTGTTATTCTTCTGATTCTTCTATTTTAATGTTTACTTCAGTTACTGTTTTTAATTTCTAAGAACGTATTTTCTCAGATTATAACTTTTTGAAATCGCATCCAGTTCTTTTTTTATGTGTTTGCAGTTTTATACCTTTGTTTGACAATCAGCAGTTAGTTCTCATCCACATTAACTGTCTGTAGATTTTTTGAAAGTGGTGACAGGTACATAGGTAACCAATGTATAGAACTTGTTGGGTGAATCTGCATGCTCATTACATTTTCTAGACAACCATACCGGATATGGTATGGAACATTCCTTGTTCCCTTGGCCCAGACAGCTTTGTTGAGCCTGGTGTCAGTGTGCACACCTGGAGCTCCCATCTCTGTCATGGCAAATTTCTGGATCTCTTTGAATGGCTGAGGGAAATGCTCCTGGAAACCCACTCCATGAGTGCACTTGTGAATGTTGATGGTATATTCTGTGGTCACTACCTCATTGATGACCCTTCTTCTTCTGGCCACCCTTTGCAGAAGCCATTCTGGCAGGCCCTGGTTGGAAAGGAAGCAGCATCCAGTTCTTTTTAAAGGGTACAATATATTCTCTAAACTCTGATTAATGGTAATTAAAAAAAAAAACAACAAACTTCTGTTCCTTGCATCGTCTCTCTCTCTCATCTTAGTCCTATTTCTTTTTCTTTTCATTTTTTGTTAAAGATTTTATTTATTTGTCAGAGAGAGAGAGAGAGAGAAAGAGCGCACGAGCAGGGGGAGGGGCAGAGGGAGAAGCAGGCTCCCCGCTGAGCAGGGAGCCCCATGCAGGACTCAATCCTAGGACCCTGGGATCATGACCTGAGTCAAAGGCAGATGCTTAACCAACTGAGCCACCCAGGCGCCCCTTCTTTTTTTTTTTTTTTTTGTCTTTTACGTTAGATGCTTTCTTCCTGTGTTTGGGAGGCACACAAAGCTGACTAGGTCTCTGCATGGGTGTGGTTTATTGACATAGAGGATTTGCTATAGCAAAATGAGATAGTAAGCCTGGGTGCTGTTGATGTTTTTGTTGGGTAACTCCAACATTATATATAAATTGCTTCTTGGGGCACCTGTGACCCAGTCAGTTAAGTGCAGAGTCTGCTTCTCCCTCTCCTTCTCCCTCTGCCTCTCACCCTGCTCGTGCTCTCTCTCTCTCTCTCTCTCTCAAATAAATAAATAAAATCTTTTGGGTGCCTGGGTGGCTCAGTCAGTTAAGTGTCTGCCTTTGGCTCAGGTCATGATCCCTCGAGTCCAGCATCAGGCTCCCTGCTCAGCGGGGAGTCTGCTTCTCCCTCTACCTCTCCCCCCATTCACGCTCTCTCTCTCTCACTCGCAAAAATTAAATAAAATCTTTTAAAATAAATGAATAAAATAAATTTGCTTCTCTGCAGCCAACCAGGTTCTCAAGAGAAACCTGGGTGTCAGCTCTCCTGGCACACTTCCAGCAGCTAGGCAAGACTATTAATCAGGATAGAAAGCTATCTGCTAAAGAGATCCAGAAGTGCAGTGGCTTGAAAAACAAAAGTTCTCTTTCACATAACTGTCAAGGTTGGGTAACTGGACTGTTCATCTCCACCCAGTTATTTTAGGAATTCGGTTTTCTTCTGTCTGGGTACATATCATAGGGCAATGTTTCTCAAAGAATGGTCCCTGGACCAACAGCATCAGCATCACCTAAAGTATTGTTAGAAATGCAGATTTTCCGGCCTACCTCAGATTTACTGAGTCAGCAACTTTGGGAGTGGGGCTTCGTGTTCTCATAAACCCTGAGGTGATTTTGATCCATGTCAAGGTGTAAGAATCACTACCCTAGGACATTGTCCTTTTCTTTGTGGTTGAAACAGAGTGTCGGACAAACCCATGGTCCCACTGTGGAAAGGGGAAGAGCCAGGAGAAACTCAGGTACAGGAATATGTGTTTGCCTTCCTCGGGTGAGAGCTTAGTCTTCTGGGTCACACTTAGCTGCAGTGGGGCCAGGAACCGTGCTGCCTGCCTCACATCCCACTTGCCCAGTCACAACTCGGTTATCCTGGAAGAAAAGAGAATGAATTTTGGTGGATCACCAGCAGTCGGCCAGAGAGAGGGAAGAGTTTGGCGCATGCGTCCGGCATGGTTTTCTTCCACCCAAGCCCATGTTGTCAGCCCTTTACCTGTGCCTACACTATACCTGGTATTCCTGAGCCCTGGGCCTCTCTGGTCACTCTCCGCAGAGAATAAACCTTCCATCTGCTTGAGGGGCTGAACAAAAGACAATTGCTTAGCTGTTTGCTGCAGGGGGAGAAACTAATTTAATGGTTCCTCAAACAGATTTTCAGTCCGTTCTTCTGTTGTAAGCCTAATGCCTTATCTCCCCTAAGTACCTCCAGAACCTATGTTTCTGAGCTGTGCCACAACTCGTGTTAAATCAGCTCACTTTTCCTTGGGCCCATAGGGTCAGCTTCTTGAGCTCACTAAATTAGTTATCGCTTCTCCGTCCACTTTATGTATGCTTGAACTTCGTAAAAATTATTTGTTCATTATTGTCTCTTTGTCTTTGGGGGCTTATGTCTTTTAAATTTTTTTACTTCATTATAATAGGATTTTGATGGGACAAGAGATAAATGGATATGTTCAATCTGCCATTTTTATTTTATTTTTAAATTTTATTTTAATTTTTGAAAGATTATTTTACAGAGAGAGAGAGCATGATGGGAGGGGCAGAAGGAGAGGGAGTGAGAATCTCAAGCAGATTCCACGCTGAGCATGGAGCCTGACCTGGGGCTCAGTCTCATCACCCTGACCTCATGACCTGAGCCCAAACCAAGAGTTGGATGCATAACCGATTGCACCACCCAGGCACCCCTCAATCTGCCATTTTTAATCAGAAGTACAAGTTTAAAAATTGCTACTTTCATATTTAGGCAAGAAGTTTATTATGGAAGATTAGAGGACTCTCTGAGAAAAAAACCAAAGGAAAATCTTCAGATTATACAGAGATGGTTAAAAGGAAAAATATAATTAATTGCATTATTTCAAGCTTAAATTAGCTAAATTCATTGAAATATGATTTGAAAAAGAGACACATGTATTGAGTACTGAATTAAAACTACCTTTCATTTTTTCTTTTGAGTAGGGACAGGCAAACTTTTTCTATAAAGAGCCAGATACAAAATGTTTTCAGTTTGGGCCGGGGGAGGGTGGCTTACATAAGTCTCTATTGCAACTACTCAACTCTGCAGATGCATAAAAGCAGGCATTTGGCAATATGTAAATGAAAGGGCATGACTGTATTTTTTTTTTAAACATTACTTAGCAAAAACAGGCAGCAGGCCATTTTGACCCACCGGCCCTAGTTTGCTAGCCCAGTTTGAAAGCATTGAAAACTATCTTTTTAGACATTGGGCCATCAGTGACCTTTTCAAGAGAACATTTGAGATCTTAGAATTCAGAATGTAGGGGCGCCTGGTTGGCTCAGTCAGTGGAGCTAGAGCGTTTGATTTTTTGATTTCAGTTTTGTGAGTTCGAGCCCCACATTGGATGTAGAGATTACTTAAAAATAAAATCTTTAAAAAAATTAAGTTCATGTTTAAAAAAATGATCAGTTAAAAAAAGATCAATTAATGATTAAAGATATAGAGGGAAATTAGCAATGTACATGACCTTTCTTATTATACCAGAAATCTTTTAACCTAGGTGGGAATTGGAGCCTTTGGCTCCATCTACAGGCAAAGTCCCTCTGTGTCTAAGTCCTTGTGCCTTAATGTTTTTCAAAATATGCTCCGTGGCTGTGCTCCTTGCCAAAAAGTTCCTGTGGTCATATGAATTTGGGAAACAGAGCATGTCCTATCCCTTCTTGGAGACACCATCTATACTGCTAGAAGAAAGGCTCTGAGAACTTTATTGAACTCACAGCTTCTTAGACGTACTTAAAGAATCCTTTCCTCACATAACAGCTATTAATGTCTATTGAAATGATTCCATGGAATTACAGTTCATGATATTCTGGATCAGACCTATTTATGGTCTGGAATTTGGGAATTTATAGGTCAAAAGTTTCCATACTTGATATTGTTAATCGAGTTTTAGACTGGTTCTGACTTTGTATTCTGCATTTAGACGATCTGAGGGTAATTCTGACAGTATTCATTAAACCTGCTGCTGAAAGGAATGCTGGGAAAACTGTGACCTTATAGGATCTAGTGATGAGTGTTTTCATTCCTTTAGTCTATAAGGAGACAGAAGACAGACACTCACTGAATGGAAGTAGAAAAGTGGCACTAGCATGGGAGTGGGTGGGAGGGGTTAGATCATTTCCGACTTTAGGGTATTAAATAAATCACCAACTAGTGTGAGGAAATTGACTAGCCCCACAGCCCAGAGACCATGTGCTCACTGTTTTGGGCTGCCCTACACAAAAGCCCCAGCTGAGGGCCTAGTGGGGCTGGAAATCCAGTGCATCTTATGCTCACTCCCTTTTCCTTAGCATAAAGATGATTTCTAATCAATAACACTTGTGCTTATGGAACTGTGTCCACCCAGAGGGGTAACTTAAAAAATTCTCTTACAAGCACTTGTGACATAATAAGAAATACATATTTGGTCTCTGCCTCCAGTTCCTGACACAGAGCTCCTAAAATCTTTGTAATTTCTTGAGTGATGGGGGGAAATAGGAACAATTTTTTGTTCTAATATCTAGTCTTCCCTGACATAAGAGCTTCTAAGATCCTTGGAATCTCCAGAGGGTAGAGGAAAAAGATCCTATACCTGTAAGTGACAGTGAGGCCTTCCAGTGTATTAAGAAATCTTCTGGTGCCTCTCTGCCCCCCTGACACTGTGTGGGGTCAGCCAACTTGTAGTCTGGGAAGAGAAAGGATGAAATTTCAGGGATGAGGAAACTTTGATTGCTGGGTGGCCACATGGTCCCCTATGGATGGAGTAGCATCTGTGCTACAATCATTTACTAAAGGTAAAAGTTGCCAATGGAATTTAGAGATGGCTACAACTCCCTGGGAGGTGGTTTACTGGAAGCAAAAGAAAATGCAAACCAATGAGCAAAAGGTAAAATACACAATCCCTTGGTTACTGTTATCCATAATCACTAAAATGGAATTAAAAGAGAGCCCTGGGTCAAACTTTGACGCTAGACCAGGCTCAGATTTCTGTTTGATCTGAGCTTAGGCCTCTGGCCTCAAAGGTCCCCCTCAAAGGGAAAAACAGTGCAGGCACAACAGACAGTACCTCTAAGACCTCAGGCCTCCAGCAAGACAGTCCACATTAGAGGGGGGGGGTGCAAAACCCGGAAACTACCAAAAGCAGGGAGTGCAGTGTGGCAGAGTGCCATTTTTTGGGTATCGTCAGCCTCTTGAAGAACTTTTATGAAAATGGATTTTCAGAGTGATTTGGGGAGGGTGTCTTGGTTTTGGATGTTGTAGATGGAAGAGCACGTTTGGGTTCAGAGGGGGCCCACAGCTACTACTGAACAATCACAGATGGCTCAGGATCCAGACACTTGTTCCTGAGGGAACAGCCAGCCTCGGGGACTGGATAACAGCCACCGTGAGATCTGTTGAGCCTGAGAAGGGAGACTACCCAACTTTCTCTCTCTAAATGCAAGTGCAACACCACAGATGAAGCCACTGATGCGTTTCATATACAGGCCATGTGGGACTGGCTTCATGATAATCAGGATACTCACCTACTGAATGTGCTCATTGTCCAAGTCATGGTAAGCGCTGCGGCTGAGGGACCCCCTTTTGCAGGGGCACCCCATATAACATTAGTGCTGCATAACTGAGCAACCGTCTAGAAGCCTCGTGGAATCTGCTGTCTTAGCTTCTCCTCATGGGTCTTACAGATGCTTATAAAAACATT
Organism: Eumetopias jubatus; assembly: GCF_037043125.1. NCBI lineage: Eukaryota > Metazoa > Chordata > Mammalia > Carnivora > Otariidae > Eumetopias > Eumetopias jubatus. The sequence goes on from NW_028274810.1 coordinate 166,421,012, forward strand.
ACATCAATAAGAGAATGGGAGAGGTGAGGGAAGAGTCAAGGACTGGTTTTAGGAAAATGAAGAGTTTAAAATGGTTATTAAGAAATAAGGTGAATAAGGGAAAGAAACATTGATAGGCATGAAGAAAAGACAAAAGAGGACAGTCAGAGTGCCTGGCTGGCTCAGTCGGAAGAGCATGAGACTCTTGATCTCAGGGTCGTGAGTTCGAGCCCCATGTTGGGTGTAGCAATTACTGAAAAAAAAATAGTTTAAAAAAAAAAGAACAGTCATAGGACTCATCCCAGCAAGGTGAAAATCATTAGATGTTTATTTAAACATGGGTTAATAAAAGTGATACTGATAGGCTTAAAACACAGATCTTACTGTACTGTTACTAAAAGGTTGAGCAGGCCAATAAGACCCCTACTGCTCTCCCAACATTAAAGGGCCCCAAACAAGTCAGCTCCATTTACCCCAGTTTGGAGCAATTTTTTTAAAAGTGTGAAAGCAAACATTACAATGAGAAATTGGACTTGTAGCCACGGCCGGTGAGGGGGGGAGCTGGGGGGGCGGGGTGGATACTGAGGCATATTAGTCAAGATAAAGATTGACAAAAGGGCCAGGGTTCCTCTGCTTGACTCCCTCACTGAGAACCCAAAGATTTATACACAAAAGTGGGTAAAATGGTCAGGGGTTGAAGAGAAGTTTCCTAGAGTCCTTGTACCGGGAGCCTCATGCACTGTGTACCAACCATATCGGAAAAGACCTGCCTGGAGGGCTACAAGCAGGTTGAGACAATGCAGAAATGTACGCGTTGTTAGGATTATGAGGATCAGGGTGTTTCTTCTCTTTTTTTTTTTTTTCTAATTTGAGAGTGCAAGCAAACATGGTGATGGGCAGGGAGGGGTAGTGGGGGCGGGGAGAGGCAGGGGGAGAGGGAGAGAGAATCTCCAGACTCCCATTGAGCATGGAGCCACACGTGGGGCTCAATCCCAGGACCCTGAGATCATAACCTGAGCCAAAATCAAGAGTTGGTAGCTCAACCGACTGACCCACCTAGGCGTGTAAGATCAGAGTGCTTAAGCAGGATTGTGTAAAGAGATCTTGTCTCCTTTACCTTCCACACTGCTTAGCCTTGTGGTGGTCCTGTGAGTGTGACTCACAGAAAGGTCAAGGGTCTGCTCCACAGTGCAGCTGCAAGCAAACTCGAGAGTTAGGTGCAGGTTTGCAAAAGTTTGGAACAGCTCTGAGCAGGGGTGGCAAGCTCAATTCAAACTCAATAAGGGTTAGAGGTCAAAGCTGGGGTAGAGGAGAAAAGGAGGAGAGGGTCAACAGCCAAGCTTTGGGGTTGTAGTGGTTTATTTTCTACCAACATCTGGGACATCCCTTGGGAGAAGATATCCCGAGGGGTAACCAGATGGGTCCCTAGGCATCCAGGCTGGCAGGTGCTGGAGAGAAGTGGTATATCTGCGTGTGTGTGTGTGTGTGTGTGTGTGTGTGTGTGTTTGTGTGTGTGTTGGAAGGCAGTAGGCAGTATGGAGAGAGTAACAGAATAGCAATTCGGGCTCATGGAGCAGACAAGGATACAGAGAAGCACTAGACAATTTCTTATTACACTGGTATGTTTCACGGTCACTGGCAGGCATAGAGGAGGGAAAAAAATCTTTTTCCTTTACCCTTCCAAGTTTGTGACTGGCACCCCTGTAGCAAAAGACAGATTAATAAGAGAAGAACATACAGATTTATTTAATAGAAGTTTTACATAATGCAGGATCCTTCCTAAAGAAATGAAGACCCGAAGAAATGATTAAGCCTGCGTGCTGTTTTGCTAGGTTTGATGAAGAGTTGCGGGACGATGATGGGACAAAGGTTATGAGGTAAGTGTAGTAAACTGGCGAAAACTTAGCAAGGCCTGTTCATGCAGATTCCTCTCTGTGTCCCTTCAACTTTGGTGACAAGAATGCTCCTTTTCTCTGGGTGTAGGGAGGACACCTCTCACATGAGGGTTTTATTTTCTGTTTCGGGGGAAGGTCAGAAAGTCAGTCCTACACGTGCTATTTCTCACATTTCTTCAGCTTAAAATATTCCATATGCCAATGTGTTCTATTTTGGGATAACATGTTCTTGACCCTGTCACGGGCATGTATGTTGAATGAGTAAATGAGCAAATGGCTGGAGCCTGCAGGTGATGCTGGGCTGCTACGGCTGGGAGAAAAAGGAACCACCCTTGCTTGGGGTGATGCCAGTCAGCAGGACCTTGTGTGGCTGCCTTCTGTCGTCCCTCCCTAGGTTACTGCCCACCTCCTCACTGGCAACATGGCCCACTTCTAACTGCGCCATGTCCCAGAAACATAGCATGATTAGATGTTAAAATTGCACGTGAATGCCTGGGTGTTTCTTCCTGCTTCCAACTTACCCCTTCATCTCTTCTGCCCAAAGCCTCCCCTTGAGCTGGGGAGGAGAGTAGACTAGAAAAGTATATGAAGCCCTATTCCTCGTGAACCTGGTTTTTGTGATCTCCGTAATTCAGGTGTGCAGCTGCCTTCGGTGGCCAAGGAAAATGTTACATGTGTGAGTCAGCTGCCATGATTCGTGCAGACCCAGGTATCCATGGAAGGAAATGTTCATGGTCACCTTTATTTTATTTTAACACAGAAACAATACAGTGAAAAGACAAGGTGATATGTTTGAGGGAAGGTGTGGAGTTTTAAATCTGACTTTGAAATTCTTCAACATGCCTTCCATGAAGAGATGAGGGCAAGTTTCCACCCCTTGAATCTGAGAATTGACAGCGTATCTGTGCCAGCTTGTGAGCCCAGCCCTTAAAAATATGATGTCTTTGAGGCACCTGGCTGGCTCCGTTGGTAGAGCATGCAACTCTTGATCTCAGGGTCATAAATTCAAGCCCCATGTTGGGCATAGAGCTTACTTAAAAACAAAACAAAAACAAATCAACTGATGTCTTTGACTTCCTGTTTCTTAGAACCCAGCCACTACACTGGGAGGAAGCCAAGCAGCTAGAGAGAGGCCACAGGTAGGTGTTCTGGCTGATGGTCCCAGCTGACAGCCAGCAACAACCACAGATGTGAGTAAGCACACCCTAATACAGGCTCAGCCTATTAGTTGCTCTAGCTAATTCGGCATGGAGCAGGGACCAGCTATTGAGCCTTGCCCAAACTGCTTGAACTAAATAAATTACTGTTGTTTTAAACCACTAAATTTTGGGATGGTTTATTGCACTGCAATATATTACTAGTACCGAATGTCATTGACAAATACCAAAGAAAGGAAAGAATGAGAAGGTATAAATAGCTGGAATGTTTGGTTTTATTTTTCTTCCTTTACAAATGGGAAGGGAAAGAATGTCCTATGAACAATGAAGTCTTTTGAAAAGTGATGGGGGGGCGGGTACAATAAGGAAAGATGGAGAGGTGATTGCTAAGATGGTGCCTTTCAAAATAGTCACAATTAAAAAGTGTTTGAAGAAGTCATTGAACTTATTTAAGAAACAACACCTGCCATTCTCCCCCCCCACACCTCTTGCTCAGAGATGTTACACATTTATTTCCACTGTAAAGAAATAATTATAAAGAAGGCATAGTTCTAGCCTTTGTTAGCTATATGTGGTTTAAAGAAAAGTATCAGAAAGTTAGGGTAAATCTGGTGGAATAAAGCCAAATTATAGATTCTTTCTCTGGAATGTTTTCCCACACCCCCAACCAATTCTCTGATTCTCTGGACACCAACTAAATGGGAAAAACATAGTTTTTCTTTATTCTACTACTCACAGCAACAGATGACACCAGTTGTATGGATTTTCCACATCAAGCAGTTCTGACTTGAGTAGCATGGGATTAGTACATACCCCACAGGTTAAGAACTCAGCCCCACAAGACTGTCACTCCCCCTACTTCACATGTCAATTCAAAGTCCAGATTTTCACCAGTGCTTCTGACTGAGTAGAAATCTAGGGTTCCCACACCCTTTCCTCAGGCTCAATAATTTGCTAGAGTGACTCACAGGAAAACATTTACTTACTAGAGTACAAGTTTATTATGAAAACATACATCTCAGATACAGCCAAAGTGAAGAGGTGCATAGGACAAGGAATGTGGGACAGGGCATGAAGCTTCCCTGTCCTCCCCAGGCATTGGATGCCCCCCTACCCCAGCACCTTGACGTGTCTGCAGCCTAGAAGATCTCTTCCTCAGCTTTTTATGGAGGTTTCATTATGTAGGCACGGATGATTGCATCACTGGCCATTGGTGATCTCTCCCCTGTCCCTGGAGGTCAAAAGATGGGGCCAAAAGTTACAACCCTCTGAGGTGTGGTTGGTTCTCTTAGCAACCTCTATCCTTAGGGGCTTTCCAAAAGTCACCTCATTAACATAAACTCAGGTGTGGTTGAGAGGGACTTTTTATGAAAGCAAAAGGTACTCCTTTCACCTTTAATACTCTGCAGCTATTCCCAGGAGCTGGGAACAAAACCCAAATATTAGCAAAAGATGCTCCTAGCACTCTTATCACTTAGGGATATTACAAGGATTTTAGGACCATCATGCCACAAACACTGAACAAATACAAAACTAAATATTTTGTATTATATCACAACATCACACTCTCCCATCCCCAAAAACAAATGAAATGAATGAAACAAAACAGAATTTTATTCCCCAGACATTCTACTGGGCAACAATAAACTAATAATGGATCTGGAGAGAGCCTCCTAGGTTAGGCATGAGCAAAATGAAAAAAAAAAATAAATCATATTCAGGGATGCCTGGGTGGCTTAGTCGGTTGAGCAACTGCCTTTGGCTCAGGTCACGATCTCAGGGTTCTGGGATCGAGCCCCGCATCGGGCTCCCTGCTCAGTGGGGAGCCTGCTTCTCCCTCTCCCTCTGATGCTCCCCCTGATTGTGCTCTCTCACTCGCTCTTTCTCTCTCTCTCAAACAAATAAATAAAATCTTTAAAAAAATTTAGGTCAATCATTGCAGCAAAAGTAATAATAATAGTAATAATAATAATAATAATATGAAAATGGAACATGCCATTCAAAAGACAGAGGAAGAACCCAGGCTTGAAGGAAAATACCTATGAACAGAAGAATTCTTTCTATGAGTGCATTGTACTGTAGATAAATGTAGTACAAGTACATATTCAATAAAAGAACCCAATTTACAGGTGATAAAACACAGATTGAGACGAAAAAGCAGATTGCAAAGCTATCTCGTCTTGTATTTTGGCTAAGTAAGTTTGAAATCAAGACTTCATGCCATTAAATATCTAATAAATAAATTAGAATAAAAATATCAGAGAGAACATAGGTAACTTTAATTTCTGGCATGGTGGAAAGTATAGATATATCCAAGAAAAAACAGATTTTTTAGAGAGAAGATGATAGATATAAAGGAAAAAGAAAAGTCAATATAAGCATAATTCGTTCCCTATTAAAAAAATATTTGTTGGACATTTTGTTTCATGAGACTTAGAAGGGCCTCTGTATACTTTATTAAATACAATTTTGTTTCCTTACTCTTAATGATTATATTTATAACAATTTATTTCTACTCTTTTTTTTTAGTACAGTGTTTTAGAAAACTGATATCCTAATGTTGTAGGATTTCTTTTCCTTTGGTGCTCATGATTCTTGGTCATGCCACTTCAAAGAATGAAGAGGTAGACCTGATGAAGAGTGGTGGGCAGCAAAACAAAGTTTATTGAGCGATAGTACAAAGCTCTTGAGAAAGTGTGATAGGACCCGAGAGGGTTGCCACTGAAGTTTCTAAGTCTAGGGGTTTTTATGGGCTTGTTGGTGGGCTTTTTTAATCTGATTAATCCTCCACGCACCTATCGCCCAATCAGGTTTTTGTCATCTACCTATCATGTGGGAAAGGGTGGAGGGCTCCTTCCAGGGTGGTATAAAATCCTGTAAAGTGTGGTTTCCCTGTAAAGGGTGGTTTCCTCTTCGGGCGGGACCCCTTGTCCCTGCCTGCCTTTCTTCCAACTATCCTTCATTACTAATAGCTATTTTGTCATCATTATTACGGAAAAAATATTGAGTTCCAAAAAATCAATTTATTTGTGAACACACAAATACACTGGGAATTTCCAGAATGCTTTTCTACTAGCAGTAAAGGATTTGGAAATGTTTATTTCATGCATTTATTCATTCATTCCTCTGTAAGTTCCTCTGAAAGGAGGAGAAGGATTTTGCAAATTTTTTTCATTGTTCTATGTCCCTGGGCCATAAACAGTACTTGGCATATAGTAGGTTCTCTGTAAATGTTTGTCAAATTCACCAATCCATTCATTCAACAAGCACTTATTGATCACCATAGGTAGTTTCTGCTAGATGCTGGAGAAACAAAGATAAGGAAGTCATTGTTCTTGTCTTCAAGGAGCTGAAGGTATACTGGAAGAAACACATACCCTGTAGTGATAAAAATATGTTGATAATAAGCACACAAAGGAGAGTAATTTATATGGTGGGAACTGGGGACAGATGAATTTTACAGGGAAACAGATGTTAAGAAAAGGATGTAATAATATAAGAAAAGAGAGGGGGCTCCTGGCTGGCTCACATGCAAGAGCATGTGACTCTTGACCTTGAGGTTGTGAGTTTGAGCCCCATGTTGGGTGTAAAGATTGGTAAAAAGAAAACAAAAACAAACTTTAAAAAAAATATATATGAAAAGAGAGGACATAGTTAGAAGAGAAACTGTGGCTTGTGATTCCAGAATCTGTCCCATTCAAATTGCTCAAACCTGACAAAGATGAATTTGAAAGTATACTTTTCTGGTGCTTGAATATTTGACTACAGTGGTACCTGCTAAAGATGCATTGATAAATCAGTTGCTTCGTTTTAATCAGCTGCCTAAAGGACCACTCTTCTTTATTTTATTTTACTTTTATTTTATTTTTTTTAAAGATTTTATTTATTTATTTGACAGAGAGAGACACAGCGAGAGAGGGACACAAGCTGGGGGAGTGGGAGAGGGAGAAGCAGGCTTCCCGCTAAGCAAGGAGCCCAATGCGGGGCTCAATCCCAGGACCCTGGGATCATGACCTGAGCCGAAGACAGATGCTTAACGACTGAGCCACCCAGGTGCCCCTATTTTATCTTTTTTTAAAGAATTTATTTATTTAGGGCGCCTGGGTGGCTCAGTTGGTTAAGCGACTGCCTTCGGCTCAGGTCATGATCCTGGAGTCCCGGGATCGAGTCCCGCATCGGGCTCCCTGCTCAGCAGGGAGTCTGCTTCTCCCTCTTCCCTCTCGTGCTCTCTCTCTCTCATTCTCTCTCTCTCAAATAAATAAATAAAATCTTTAAAAAAAAAAAAAGAATTTATTTATTTATTTGACAAAGAGAGACACAGCAAGAGAGGGAACACAAGCAGGGGGAGTGGGAGAGGGAGAAGCAGGCTTCCTGCGGAGCAGGGAGCCTAATGTGGGGCTCAATCCCAGGCCCCTGGGATCGTGACCTGAGCCAAAGGCAGACACTTAATGACTGAGCCACCCAGGCGCCCCAAGGACCACTCTTCTTTAAATATCCATTACTTTCAACTCTTCTGGAAATATTTTATTTTAAAGTAAAATCTTCAGAAGATCATAGATTTATGTGTGGATTTCCATGTCACTCAGGTGATTTCATATACTGATGCTATATATATATATATATATATATATATATATATATACCTTGAGCAACCTAAAGTGGATTCAACCTTTACAACAAATTTCTCTCTGATTATTATGGCTTGAAGGGGAGCAGAATATGTGACCCCCAAATATACCACTTTGGCATGCAGATTCTTTTGAGCTGAAGACTATCAAGAGCCAGCAGACTCAAGAAAAGCTTTATCTCTCTCTTAGCTAAAGAATTTAGATACAGGGTCTGGCTCAGAGAGACGAGAGAGAGAGAGAGAGAGAGAGAGAGAGAGAGAGAAAGAGAGAGTTATAACCAGAGATACCTTGTATCTGAATGACCTATCTGTATGGCAGGACAAACATCTAATTACCAAACATATGCTCTTCTGATCATCCTCTGAATCACCCTCCTCCCATTTGAAGCCCCAGGCTCCTATCCTATTTCTTAGCTTAGGATGGCATATAAACCTCAATTGTCGGACTTGTCCTTGGGTCTTTTGTGCTTATGGGGCTCCCATAGGCATATGTAGTTAGTGTTTCTCTTGTTAATCTGTTTTATATCTGTTTACCATCCAAAGAATCTAGAAGGGTAAAGGAAAACTTTTCCTCCTCAACAGAATTTTAAAAATTCAATCTATTTGGGGTTTAAATGTAACATACCCATGATCCCCTAGTTAGCAAGTGGATAACCAAAGACTTAGAATCAGTTATGAGAAAAAGTTACAGTGGAGATAAAGTTTTCAATTAACTTTAATTATCTGAACCAAAGGAGATGAAATTTCTGACCACTCTAGAGTCATTTTCAAAAGCATAAACTTGTCCATTTATTCCAAAGGCATTTACTTCCACCCTCTTGCTGTTGGATGCTGGGGCTACAAAGATAAATGAGACACAGAGCTGAGAAGATGCACTGTTTGGTGAGGAGAGATGGGCTCAAAACAGTTGAACATACCTACGATGCCAGAGAAGAGAGAGTCAGGAGACAGCAGGGGCCAGCTCAGAGGAGTCAGAAAATGCCTCTCAAGGAGCTGATTTTGGAATTATTTGAAGGATGATTTCTTTATCTGGTGAGGGGGGATGGACTCCAGGGAGAGGGTAAGAGCCTGTGGAAAGACACAAAAGTGGTAGGCTTGTCTGGAGAACGGCTGGCAGGAAGGGCATGCATTCAATCAAACCTTCCAAAAGTATTTGAATGTTGACTAGATGCTCGGCTTGAGAAGCTAGAAGTCACTAATCAAGGACTAGTGCAGATTTAGGGAGGGTCAACATGTTAAGTGTAAGGGAACTGGCAGAGGTGAAGAGGGGAAGGAGCTTAGGAAAATTCTAAGAGGAAAATGTAGCAGTAGCTACTATCTTACCATATGACAGGCCCAATTTAAAGGGGTTTATATATAATCACATTTAAATACATATTATCATATGTAATCTCTTGAACAAAAGGATAAACAGACTCATTGAATAAATAACATGTCCCTGGTCCCAAAGTTAGCAAGTGGATAACCAGGCTTGCTTATCTAATTCTGGTGCCCTTGGCTTAACCACTAGACTATTATTGTCTTTCCAGTTGTAGATAGAACTATCAGTTTTAGGTGATGACTGAAATCACAGGCTTGGTAGACATTTTCCAGGCAGGCATTGATATTGGGAAGGAACTCTGGGAATAATAATGCAAATGGGGAAGTCTGTGAAAACAAAGTAATAATTCTATTTCTAGACTTACTTTATTGTCAAATTATTTTTGGTGCCATTTAGTAAGTGAAGGGTTGAATTTCACTGGGCTTAGCCGGGTTAAGTCACCTGGACATCTGTAACCCACATCAAAACCAGGACGAATCAAGAAGTAATTCGAGTTTTCTGGCACTCTTGCCTCAACAATCTAGGATCTAGGGCACTGTTTTAAGATGGTCCTCATTTTTGGTTCTAAAGGATTTCTTTTTAATGTCACCAAATAAGATTTTTTTTTTTTTTTTTTTTTTTTTTTGGTGGAGTAGTCTGGCCACGCTGCCGATCTTGGAGAGCAGGTGATTACTGATCACTAGTGTTTTCTGGGCGAGACAGTTGCACTAACCCCCACCCCTCCTCCCCCGCCCCCCTCCTCCTCCCCGAGTCTGGAAAGGTGCAGGATCCGCTAAACCGTGCATCGCACAGCGGCGGCCGGAGCAGACGCGGGATGGTCGCGTGTCCCCAGCAGAGCAAAGGGGGGCAGCCAGAGAGCCTGGGGAAGGTACGGGCAAAGAATCCGGGCGCGTAGCAGCGTCTAGAAAGAGCAGAAGGTCAATCGGGCGGTGCAGGCAGTTGCCGAGTGCAGGTGTGGAAAGGGCTGCCTCAGGCCCACCCTTTGCAGCCGAGGGGGCGGGGAGCCAGGCCAGGAAGCCGAGCGGGGAAACAGGAGACTGCGGACGGGGCGCGCTCCCCTTGCACTCTCTTGTCCTAGTTCCCTAGGCCTCAGGGAACGGCCCTCGCCCCCGGGCCCACTGTGCCCGCGCTAGCCCCGCAGCGCCCGCGGATGCCGCTGCTGCGGGGGACCGGACGGCCGCCAGGGGGCGGGAGCGGCGCCGCGAACAATGGCCGCACTCGGCCGCGGGCCGGCGGGAGGAGGAATGAAGCTAGGGCCGGCGCCGGGCGCGCGGCCCGGGTCCGCGGAGGGCCGGGAGCGAGCGCGCGCGCGCTACAGGCTGGCTGGGGCGCGGGAGCGGCTGCGCAGGCGGGGGCGCGCGGCGCGGGCCCGGGAGGGCGCGGCGGGAGCGCAGGGAAGGCGGGCGGAGGCGGGGGGCGGGGAGCCCGAGGGGTGGAAGCCGGAGGCGGCGGCGGCGGCCGAGCGGGGTCAGTTCTCTGTAGTGCTTGCCAATGTTGGAGCCGTCTGCAAAGTGTCCTTGGCAAGAAGGTAAATACCCTCGTTGGGGGCGTCCGGGAGGCCTCGACTTCCGCCCCGCTGGCGGAGGAGACAGAGGGCGCTGGGGAGCCTTGCAGGTCCGCTGCGCGCGGCGAACCCCGAGAAGAGCGGCCCCTTAGCGGCCTCCCCTCCCCCGCGCCTTCCCTCCCTCCTCGGGCTCTCTCCTGGCGGGAGGGGGGAGGGGAGGACGACTGTTGGGGTGCTGAGGAGCCCGGGACGGGGCGAATGAATTGGGGGGGGCGTGTGTGGAGGGGTGGGACGACACAGGTGTCCGGAGGGGAGGAGCCGGGAGGAAGGCTAGGAGGCCGGCGTAAATGGAATGCCGGGGTTGGGGGGGGAGTGGTGGGGGAGGCAGGCGCCCGACGGAGGGCGCTGGAAGGTGGGATCTTGGGGGCCCCGGTGGGAACAGCCCGAAGAGGGAACGGTGGGTGAAGCGGCGTTGTTGCGGGGGGGAGGCGGAGGGCCCGAGGGTGGGTCCCTGCGGAGTGGAGAGGAGGGGAGGAGATGGAGCGAGGCCCAAGGAGGGTCTGCGGGGAATGGCCCTGGGGGCGCGGGAGGAGCGGCGGGCCAGGGGCGCGCCGGGGGGTGGTGCTGGTGGCTATTTCTGTATAATGGGCAAGTGGTGAAGACGTAACGCGCCGAAATGGGGAAGGTAGGTGGGGCCGAGGGGACAAAATATATCCTATGACAGGCAAGTTCTGCTGCGGCTCGTAGGAACTACTACCGTGATGGCTCGGCTTAAAGGGGTAGTTGGCAGTTAGTGACCTTGCCGAGGTGAAGGGAGTTGGGCGGAGAGACAAAGATCAGTTACAGAATCCAGTGCGTGAGGGCAGAGCCTCCAGTCCCTCCCGGGGAGAGCCGGGGATTGTGGTGAGGGGAGTGTTCTGCAGAGGCAATCGAGGAGACGCTGAACTGGGATTCTTAGGGAGGGGGGTGGGGATAATGGCTTCGGGGGTTCTGGAAGCCCCTGGAAATATGTGCAGAATTTTGCATTTGTGAATAATTTTCTTGGGAAAGGGTCCGTACTCGGCGTAACCCCCCCCCCCCAAAGGTTAAGAACTACTGGTGTAGAGATGGGCCAGTCAATTAAGGGAATGTACTAAAGGATTTTAAAGTGGGTGGTTCCTTCAGAAACGATAGAGATGATCCTTTAAAGGTATATTACTGTTAGCTGAAAACCATTATTTTTAATGTTTGATTTCACAATTTTGGTGAACTTTTGCCGAGCATTGCTTCTCTTCTGATGCATCCTTACATTTTAAGAAACCGTGGTGAACACTTGAATTCAAAATTGGGATGGGAATGCAGGATAATAGTAACCTTGTAGGAGAGAAGATTGCAACATTTCTCTGGGAGGATATTTCTTTCCTAGTCCTGTCTTAAGATGATTCAAATATACTGTTGTGAATTGAGCTGCAGTGGGAAAAAAAAAAATCTTAGTTAATAAAACAATCAAAACCAAGACATCCTGCATCTCAGTTGTTTTGTAATATGGCAAGTGTTTGTTTAGTTTGTCTATATTTTACTGCAAACTAGAGATCTCGCATATTACTTGAATTGTGATTTGCTGCATTTTGCAGCAGGCCTGTATTAAATGTGTGAGGCATTTATACCAAACTGTGGTGTGTATGCTGTTTTTTTTTTTCCTGCTGTGATTTCAACTCAAGTCACCATTGCCACATTTCATTACATGGTAGTGTAGTTTGAAATTTATTCCTAAGAGATTGTTAGTTGGTAGGATATGGTGCATATTTCCTAACAAATCACTGAAGTTTTCCTCAAAAATCCTCTTTGTATTTGTAAAAATGTTGCTGTATAATCAGAATATGTATTGTTAACTACAGATAGAATGGCATATAATTTTTAAGTTTTAACTTTTTATTTGGAAATAATTTCAAGCTTATAGAAAAGTAGCAAGAATAAGAATAATACAAAGAATACTCCTGTAACTTTTACTCAGATTCACCTGTTACCGTTTTACCCACTTACCACTAGATCTCTGTCAGTCACATGTACATAATATTTTTTTCCTGGACCTCTTGAGGGTAAGTTACATCATGCCTCTTTATTTCTCATCAGCATGGAAAACCATATACAGTTTATATTTTAGCTTACTTGGCTTGCCTGGAATGAAGTTCTGGGAAAGAGTGAGCTGGTTTGGTTTTCAACAAAAAATATCAAAAATATCAAAGATGATCATCAAACTTTTTAGTGTGTAAACAGTACAGAAAGTGAGGCTGAGTGCTTTTCCTGTTTGGGATCAGATTCTGGAAGATATAGTTGGTCAGTATGTTGGGGTTTTTTCTTTGTAGCTAACCTCTTTACTATTATGCCCTCCTTTTATTCACTTTGAGTTCTGGGTGTCATCATTCGTGTATACAGATCATAATAAAGAGAGGAAAACCTAGATATTGCAAAATTGCATTGTGTTAATATTAGTTGGACAGAATAGTTGGAGACATGCACGGTATGATCAAATTATGTGTAGATATATTTGTGCCTCTTATAGGTAGTCAAGAAAATATTAAGTGAGTGTCTAAAATCCATAATAGTTATAATTTATATTTATGTATGTATGATCATTTGATTTTAAATAAATCCCCAAAGTTCTGTATAGGAGCCTTAAGTTTGATATAGGAGCCAGAGTTCTATAGGTCAAGACCTTCGTGACAGGAAAAATTTTAAGAAGTGAAATCTTTATAAATTTAATGTATAATAAAGAGATGAGGACTTCAAACCAGACCATACTAGGTTTTAATCGGAGCAGTGGACTATGGGGATATAATACAACTTCTAGAAAAGTGGAGATAACACCTACATCCCAAGGTGATTAGGATTAAATGAATTACTGTAAAAATGGCAAAATATAGCATGTGGTATATAACATTAGTGTCTGATCAATGTTAAGTTTTCTTTTTTTCTTGGTGGTGAAATTTCTATATACTTAGAATCTTTCATAGGCTCTTAGGAGACTAAAATTTATACTAAATTATTTTGCTTTTCTTATGTAAAAATGTTTTGGGGTATGTACTTTTAAAAAGAAATGAGAATTTAGAAAATCCACTTTTTAATGCTTTTTAAGGACCCCATGAATTTTTTAGAGTAAGAAGTTTTGAGCTGATACTTAGTTTTATGGTATTTTCGAGCCTAAGAATGGTGGTAGTAAATGTTTTTGATTTTCATATTGTCAAACAAGCATTTAAGTGAGGATTACCTGTCAATGGTGGGATGGATGCTGATATAAAAATTTGTAGATAATTTAATAATGCCATTTCATGAAGCAGTATTGTTGAAGATTTTATAGATTGATTTTTGTACAGCTTTCAACTTACCAGCTGGGCAAAATGTAATAATAAATGCAGCAAGTTGTATCAGCAGTACATTTCAGATACACGTTGGACTTCCAATTCTTCATGAGCAGCAAGTCTTCTACGTTAGTAGTGCCCTTTCTCCATAAACTGCCCTGCCTGTTTTCATTTAGTAGCTTGGAATCTGGAACTGCATGTCCTAATGTGCTTGACTGGATATCACTATAGGGCACTTTTGGGACATATGAATAGGTTTCTCTAAAAGTACTTAGCTGTAATTGGAATGAACTGTAGCTGGAAACTTTTTTGACAGAGAAAGGAGAGGTGGATTTTGTGATATCATAGGGGCAGTATAAAACTGCTCTGCATTTTACTGATACTTTATCAAGTTGTTTTAAATGTAGGACAGTAGAGCAGGCATGTCTGTAAAGGAGAAAGTGTTAAAGACATGTCACTGGGCATTCTGAATTGTCCATAATGTGGTTGTGAATTATAATTTTTATATTGAATTAAATGTAATAAAATTTGTTGGTAAAAAAGGAGTAACTTCAGAATATTTTCCAGTTACCTCACAGAGTGCTCTTATAGACATAGTTCCATGTTTTAATTTATACAGATCTTTATAATTGTGAAAGAGGGGCTTAAACAGAATTCTTTAAAATTATATGGTCAGTTTTAAGCAAATAGATGCTTTTATTTTTGTTTCTTCTTACAATTACCTTTTGCATATCAGAAGATTAGAACTTTAAAAAATGTACCCTGATATCTTATTGTGTCTACTTCCTAGAATCAGCCACTAGTGTTACAAACTCTGATGTTGAAGAGCACCTGTATATTTATTGCAGTCTTACTTATAATGGTCAAATTATGGAAGCAACCTAAGGGTCCATCGACAGATGAATGGATAAAGAAGATGTGCGCGCACACACACACACACACAATGGAATATTATTCAGCCATAAGTGAAATCTTACCATTTGCAACAACATGGATGGATTTAGAGAATACAGTGCTAAGTGAAATATGCCACTCAGAGAAAGACGAATGCTCTATGATCACTCATATTTGGAATTTAAGAAACAAAATAAATGAAGAAAGGAAGAAAAGAAAGAGACGAACCAAAAGCTAGACTCTTAACTGTAGAAAACAAGTGGGGGGATGGCTGAAATAGGTGAAGAGGATTAAGAGAACACTTATCATGAGCACTGAGTAATATACAGAATTGTTGAACCACTATATTGTACACCTGAAACTAGTATAACACCGTATGTTACTTACATTGGAATTAAACCCAAAAAACTCTAATATTGAAGAAACACATACAGGTCTATAGATAAGCATTTGTTACTTTAAGAGGCTTACATTAAATAATACGAAGTAGGATTTCTCTGATTTGGTGAATGCTTACTAATGTTAAATTCTAGAAAGTAAGGGACACTAAGTCACCGAGATGCTTTTAGTGGTTTATTCACATTTTAACTTCCAAATGAAATTTTTTCAGTTAAAAAAATGGATATTGGTTGGGTTTGTACTTTTAGTTATAGCTAGTGTATTTAGTACCATTTGACTATTCCTACACTTTTTAGTGATTTCATCTTTTGAATAAAATGTAAATGTTTAAGTTTCATAATTTATCATTTTCAAGCTCTAATGTAACTCATTTGGTCATGTTAAACAGGGAATTGATTTTTTTTTGACCCACCTGGATATGTTAATACCTAAAGCACCATAGGATTATAGAAGTTTAGAGTTGAATGGGATTGTCTTATTTATTGTTGCATAACAAACTACCCTGGAAAGTAAGGGCTTAAAACAAACATTTATTATCTCAGTTTCTGTGGGTTAGAAATCTGGGTGCAGCTTACCTGGTGCCTGTGGCTCAAGTCTTTTAGAGTTTGCAGGTAAGCTATCGCTGGGACTGTGTTCTCATCTGAGAGTTTGAGTGGGGGAAGATCTGCTTCCAAGCTCATTCATACAGTTCTTGGCAGGATTCATTTGCTTGGCGGGTATTGGACTGAGGCCCTCACTTTCTTTTGGGCTATTGGCCAGAGACCTCTCTCAGTTCTTTGCCAGCTGGGCCTGTCCAAAGGGTAGCTCACAATATGGCAGCTGGTTTCCTTCAGAGCAAACAGGTGAGAGAACGAGAGGAGGTAACACCCAAGATGGAAGTTGTGATCTTTTTGTAACCCAATATTGTGAGTGGTATCTCATTATTTCTGTTGTATTCTATTTGTTAGAGACTGCCTCCCACAATGACCTTAGTTTACTTTTTACAGATTTAAAAAAAAGAAAGAAAGAAAAAGAACTCAAAGACACATAAAGTAATTTACCAAGGCTCAAAAGGTAATCTCCAGAAGAGCTTGGACTAAGATTCAAATTAAGTGATCCTCAGGCCTTGTGCCATTTCTACAGCATATGATTCTTTTGGAAAATACAAAGTTGTTACAGATGCTGAGGCCACTGTTATTACATATATATATAAAAATATATATAATATAGAGATATATATATATGTATGTATATATATAGAAAACTTTCAAATTCATTTTGAATTGACCCCAGTTGGTCATCTTGAGGAAAATGGTAGCCATATATATGTATACGTGAATCTGTGTGTGTGTGTGTGTGTGTGTGTGTGTGTGTGTTAAGAACCTCTGCTTCTGAGAGAAAGCTTAAAGTTTCATAGCATGAAAGTTTCTACCCAAGTGGCGGGATTTAGCTCTTTTGCTGCTTATCAAGACTGTGTTGTTGCTTTTTAGATAATTTGGGGGGGATCTGTACATAATTTATTTTTCTTTATCTTATTTTTTTTTTAGTAGGCTCTACGCCCAGTGTGGGGCTTGAGCTCACAACCCCTAGATCAAGAGTTGTATGCTCTCCTGACTGAGCCAGCCAGGTGCCCCGTAAATTATTTATTTATTTACTTACTTACTTTTTAAAATATTTTATTCCTTTATATGGGATATAGAAAGCAAGAGAGAGAGACCATGAGCAGGGGGAGGGGCAGTAGGAGAGGGAGAAGCAAGCTCACCACTGAGCAGAGAGTCTGACTCAATCCCAGGACCCTGAGATCATGACCTGAGCCAAAGCCAGATGCTTAACCCACTGAGGCCCTGCCATAATTTATTTTTTATGTAAACTTTTACCATTATAAGAACCCATGATTTCTTTGTTTATAGATTTGGGTTTTCTGCCCTTCTTTGGTCAATCTCTTTTTAAATTAAGTGTAGAAGAGATTTGCCACATGAAAAGAAATACAACCATGGCGAGGAGGTCTGACCTAGAAGGAAACAAATCCAAATACAACAATGGAATGTGTCAGGACGGTGATTTCTTTTTCTGAAAATTTTATGTGAAATTTTTTCTGCGTGCTGTTTTTATAGTGATGATAAACAAAACCACAAACAGAAAAAAAATCATTTTAGGTAATCTGTGTACTCTTCCCTATCACCTAGAGGAGTATGTGATGCATCTTCTTTAGGCTTAATTTAGCTTATATAGTTCGGAAACAAAGCTGTTTAAAACCTTATAGAGAAAGGGGACTGTATATTAAATATTAATCTGAAATTTTTAGATTATTTTTAATAGCTTCACTTTTGCTAAAATTGTCTTAGAGTTGTAGAACCAGAAGGGACATTTTTCAACCTAGATCTGCACTGTCCCCTAGCCACTAGTCACATATGGCTATTTAAATTTAAATTAACATTAAAGAAAACTTAAAAAAACTTAAAAGATTTACTTTCTTGGTTGCATTAGCCACATTTCAGGTGCTCAGTAGCCCTTTGTGGCTAGTGGCTCCTGGATTAGAGAGTGCAGGTATAAAACATGTTTATCATCATAGAAAGTTCTATGTTGATCTGGATCTACTCCATTTTATATTTGATTTTGTTCAAGGACATGTGTTTAAAGTGCTAATCATTGAGATCACCAACTAAGTTGAACTTTATTTCTTCATTTTCATTTTCCAGTTTTTGGAGCCGTGAGGGATACAGCAGTTTGGTCAATATTGTTTTAACATGCTTCAAATAAATCAGGTGAGTTTGTGTTAAGGCATGTCCTACTTAATATGGTGCTTGGGCCATACATTGTGGAACATTTTAACCCAGCTTTTCTATAACCATAACCCTGACCACTGCTTTACAGAGCAATTACATATTATATATTCATCATAGGAGACTGTGCAGAGCAGGTTGTTTAAGGATTATAGTGATAGTTCTGAAAGTTGTTAACTTTTGAGTGTGCAGAACACAAGGTGTGTCTGGTCTTTTTGATGTTACATCCCTACAGGACTTGGTGTATTCAGCATGTTTACAATTGTGATCTAGCTTCAGTAGGTGGCAGTTTTGCAGAATGAAAGCATTTCTAGTGACAAATCTGGTGAAGCAGTTATATCAGTGTGTTAAAAAACGTTCCTTTTCTAGGGCACTGGAAAAGGTTAGAAGGAAGTGCCTTGCTAAATAAACGTTAGCATACAATGTCTTAGACTCCCTGAAAAAAATATTTTCCTTGGGTCTTGGCATTTCTCCAAGAACTTTATACATTTAATCTTATCCTTTCTGAACAAATAGGGCTTTGTATTATAATATTAGAAAATACTTTGTTTTATTTCAGATTTTGTAAATTGAGAGAGAAGTTATTTGATGACAAGAAGTAATGACTCTTTTGTGTGCGCGATTTGAGGAAGTAATACACGCCTGGCCCTACCCTGTTCAGTACACCTTGCCTAAGTAATACCCTCTGGTGCCTGTGCACCATACACCATCTCTAAACCAATGATTTCTAAGTTTATACTTAGTCTAGATCTCTTTCCTAAGCTCTAGACTCATGTAGCAGTTACCAACCTGATCTCTTAACTTGGTGTCTTTATACATCTCAGAATTAACATGGGCCCAGCAAACAATCTAAATGCTTCCAATCTAAATGTTTCGGTTCCTGCATTGGGCAGAGTCATTCCAGCTGCAGGAGCTTTGCATAGATTACCTCTCTCTGGGCCTCTCTTTCTCCCTTGTGGTTGGCTCACTTGGCTCCCAATCCTCCTATTTGCTCTCATAGTACCCTGCCCTTAATGACATTCTGACATTTGCAGTTATATTCAAATATGTAATTGTTTGCTTAACATCTCTGTTCTTATTAGACCATGTGCTCCATGAAGGTAGCGACTTTGCTTGTTTATTCTTTAATCTCCCCATGTCCTAGAAATAGTTCTGGTTGTATATGGTTTTTCATACATTTACTGAATAAGTGGATGGTTGGTGCTAGGATTGTCACTAAAGCAAGGAGATCTCCATTCTTTTCAACAATAATCACGTAATTGTGTTGTTAGTTTAGGTATTATATGCTTGCTTTGCACAGATGCCATTAACATAAAATCTCTTTCTTATGCAAAGTTCTTTGATTTTCTCCTTGTACTAGAAAATTTTCTTGTGCAATATTGCTTTCATCAAAGATGTTACTAATAATGTAGGTTTAAAAGAATCTTACAGCTGTACTATGCTTAGTGCTTTTTGTACTTTCATAGTTGTTGCCAAATCCCATTGGATTCATTGATGGAGTTTTATGAGACATGACTTGCAAACTATGTTGTAGGTTTGTGTTGATGCTAAATGTATGGATACCTGCTGTTAATTACACAGATACAGTCAGAATAATTTGTTTCATATTCTACCATAGACAGGTGGAAAGAACATTCATTTTATGCCTGTCAACATCATTGAAAATTATAGATTAGTCCTAATGAAGATTTAACTGTGCTACCAGTCATGTTGAATCAGGCCTTACAATTTTAGGCAACATTCTGCAGGGTCACAAGCCGTTCCCTGTGCTTTGGCTAGAAATTGTACACAGTGCTTAGAGGTATACATGCTTTGCTTGTAACACACATATATTTCTAGACTCAACTGAGGATTCTCTCTTGTTATCGACTAAGTTTTATCCCCCCAGATCTTCAAGTCTGAGGAGAAAAATTAATCTATTTTGGAATAGAAGTTATAGAGAAGACTTTCTCTTCAGCCAAACTTAAAGTTGCATTGAATTCTTAAACTTATGAGTGATTGATGTTTTATCATTTTAATGGTAACTGCTTTCCCATTAGAGTGGGATTTATCTCAAGATAAATGTGAAAAGGCATGAAAAGGCAATTGAAGCTGACACCTTAAAGCCTTTGAGGTTTTTACTATGTGATTTTTCAACACTGTCTTTTGGATTAATACTAAATTTTTATTTGAGAGGTCTTTTTGTTTGTTGTCTTAAGATGCCTGAATAGTATTAACAGATTCTTCCATGTGTGTTCCTAGAACTGCTTAAAAACAAGGCTATTGAAATATTTTACTTGATATTAATTCTGCTTGACATGATTATTATCAGGGAACATGGGAATGTTCCATGTTCTATTATAGAGATAGAAATGGCACTTCTACCTTTATTTATTTTTTTTTAAAGATTTATTTATTTGAGAGAGCGAGAATGAGAGAGTGAGTACATGAGAGGGGGGAGGGCCAGAGGGAGAAGCAGGCTCCTCGCCGAGCAGGGAGTGCGATGCGGGACTCGATCCCAGGACTCCGGGATCATGACCTGAGCCGAAGGCAGTTGCTTAACCAACTGAGCCACCCAGGCGCCCGCACTTCTACCTTTAAATTGTGCTCTTCATTTTTACTTCTGCCTTCTAAGAATGTGTGTTGTCCATGTGCTACTCATGTAGAAAAATTAAGTAGTAGAGATAAGGAAAAAGAAAAAAAAATCACAAATAATTCCACTATTCTTTTACAGAGATATCACTGCTAACATTTTGGGGTGTATACTTCTAGATTTTTTTCTATGCAGGTATGTTTTTATGTGAATATATGTTACTTTAAAAAACTGGGATTGTATAATATTCTGAAGTGATTTAATAATTCATAGTTTGGAATTACTAAAATTTGTTTAATCAAACCCTTATTGTTGGACAGATTTTGTATTATAGTTAGTGCCACAGTGATTTTTTTTCTTTTTTTACATATAACTATGTTCCTTTGTCCATTATTTTCTTATAAGTAATTATTAGAAATGGAAATACTGGTCAAACGGGTATGCAAATTTTAAAGATGTTTGATGCATAAATACCAAAAATACAAAATTATATCTATTAGAATGCCTGTTTCCTTACTTTCTTGACAAATTTTCAATGTTTGCCGATCTGTCTGACAAAAAGTGATATTTTAATTTGCTTTTCTACGATTTGCTTCTGTTTGTTGTTCTTTTGTGTTTTGTCTTTTTGTGAATTGTTTATATGTGTCTACTGGTAACTTTTTCTTTTTATTTGTAAATAAAATTTTTTGGATTTTAAGCCCTTGAGAATTTTTTGAGCTAGTATTTATAATCATTACTTTATATTTTTCATTCATTATTCAACAAATAACTAGTGGGAACCTATGTTTCCAGGGTACTGTACTAAGTAGGAATTTGGTATATTTTGGACCTTTCTCCTTGGTGATTAATTTAAACCGCCAGGGAAAGGAAACCCATTTTAACATTAAGCTGTAGCAAATATAAAGAAAGCATGTGTGTGTGAAATAATATTTTTATTTTTTTTTAAAGATTTTATTTATTTATTTGACAGAGACACAGCGAGAGAGGGAACACAAGCAGGGGGAGTGGGAGAGGGAGAAGCAGGCTTCCCGCTGAGCAGGGAGCCTGATGCGGGGCTCCATCCCAGGACCCTGGGATCATGACCTGAGCCGAAGGCAGACGCTTAACGACTGAGCCACCCAGGCGTCCCTGAAATAATATTTTTAAATGAGTGGCTGAAATAAGGCAAAGTTTTTGGGATTAGTTGATGAAAGAGACTGACAGGGCATGTGTTCTACAGGGTTTAAGGGGAAGTCTATATTAGGCAGCGGTAGTATTGGGAGAGCCCAGCAGGAGGGGATTAACAGAAGTCTCTGTAGTCTGGTGGTTTCTTTGAAAGAGTTTTTGTTGGGAACATGGGAGCTAAGAGAAATCTTTAAGGCCTGACTCAAGTGGAATGGGAGGACAGGCAGGACAAAACAGTATTTCAGTGCACGAAGAGTAGGAGAACCCTATAGAGCAAGAGGGAGCAAGGTGTTATGTAGGAAGAATAAAGGTGTGCCAAGATACACTGTAAAGTGTAAAGCTGGGGTAGGATTATCAAGAAACTAAGGCCTAGAGTTTAAGGGATAATGATACCTATCTCACAGGTTTGTTGTGAGGAGTAATTGAACTAATAACAAAGGCAAAATGCTTAGCATTGGCCCTGGTACTCTTGCTACTGCTATTAATACTGCTGTTGCTATTGCTGTCTGGTTCTGGAGATTGAAGAGAAAGGAGGGCAGACATTTAGGTTGGTCATTAGAGTCAAATAGTTGTTTGGGGGAATGAAAAGCACTTGGACATTTTTCAAGTCCAGGTCTGCAGTAAGTGCTCTCCTCTTCCTTGCCATAGGCCCCAAGAACTCTATTCTTTTCTCTTAAAAGCTGCTGCTACTTACTCTTAGTTATTTTATCTCCAAGTCTGGCTGTGGAGTAGAATCTACAATCTGCCAGTCTCTCTCAAAGCTGTAGGATGCAGTCTATAGTTTGAGGATTAAAAAAAATAACATAAGGAGGTTAAAATATGTAGGAAGGACTTTGGCTTTCTGCTGTGTTGGCATAACAGGATTTTTCCTCTGTGTGGCCAGCTTCCAAGATGGCCCTAATGATCCCTGCTTCCTGCTATTTATGCCATTGTATAATCTTCTCACACATTGTTTGTGTGGCCAATAAAATGTAGTGGAAATGATGGATCATTTCCAAGGATAGGTTATAAAAGACCTTGTGGCTTTTGCCTCTTCTCTCTCCCTTTGTGCTGCCCTCCCCTCTCCCCACTCACCCCTTGCTCATTCAGAGTAGTTAGCTGCCATGTTGTGAATAGCTCTGTGAAGAGGTCCATGTGGTGAGAAATTGAGGCCTCCTGCCAACAGCTAACAAGGAACTGAGGCCTCTAGCCAACAGTGTATGACTGAGTCTTCTTGGAAGCAGATCTTCCAGCCCTTGTCAGGTTTCCAGCTGTAAACCACTGGCCCATCAACATCTTGACTGCAACCTCAGGAGATATCCTGAGCCAGAACCACCCAGCTAAGCTGATTCTTGATTGCTGAACCTCAGAAACTGTGTGAAAATATAAATGCTTGTTTTTTAAGATGATAAGTTGGGGGTAATTTGTTATGCAGCGGTAATATACCCTTCCTTCTTAAACAACTTGAGAACATATAAATATGTAAACAATGATTTTTAGACATTGGATGGCAGGTGGCATCAGACTGCTCCCTGAGAGAATGGAAACAAATGAGGTAAGCCCTTCTGTTAACACCAGTTTACATTAGAGCCTAGAGGTTGTTTATAGGCTGCAGTGCAAGGAGGAGGAACCAAAACAGAACTCACTTTTGTCGAGATTAAGAAACAAAGATAGGTGTTTGGGAAGGCCAAGATGGTTAGAATTTCAGGGCAGAGTGCCAGAGAGAAGAGACTTGGGGGGAGAGGGATGAGTATATAGGTAAGTAAAAAAGTGCACTCAAGCATGAAAACATTTTAGAGATCTGCAGAGGGTGTTCCTTGAGTTTTTGGCTGAGTTCTGAGCTGTAGATGCATGACAAGACCTACTCAAAGTCAGGGAAAGAACTACTGGAAAGCAGTAAGAAAACATTTCCAGAATTCATACAAGGTGTTAATAGTTTGTGTCTAGACTATCCAGAGTCTAAAGACCTTGTAATACGTGTGGCATTGGGAAGAGTCTTCAGAAGGCTTCAAGTGATCTGAAGTAACTTAACTGTGCACCAGAATAAAGACCAGCATTAGAGGAATGCAACACAATTCAGAATCCAACAATAAAATTTATGGTTTTAATCATTCATTCAGAAATTACAATGCTTGTTTCACCTTGAATAAGGGTTATAACAACTAGAGAGATCAGTAAGGAAGTACAGGACTTGAACAGCATTATAAGCCAGTTAGACTTAATTGACATACACAAAACACCCGGTAAGAGCAGAATACACATTTTTTTCAAGTGCACATGAGACATTCTAGAAGGGATAGTCCATATATTAGACCACAAAATCTCAAAACATTTTAAATAATTGAAATCATTAAAGTATCTTCAGTCACAGTGGAATGAAGCTAGAAGTCAATGAGAATAATGGAAAACTCACAAATATGTAGAAATTGAACAACATACTCATAAATAACCAGTAGGTCAAAGAAGAAATCACAGGGGAAATTAGAAAATAATTAACAGACAAATGAAAATGAAAACACAGCATACCATAACATAATGAGATACAGCAAAAGCAGTGCTCAGAGGGAAATTTATAGCAATAAATACCTATATTTAAGAAGAAGAACTCCAGAGAACTCAAATCTAATTTTTCACCTTACGGAAACTAGAAAAAGAGAGCAAATTAAACCCAAAGCAAGCCAATAAAGATTAAAGTGGTGATAAGTGAAACAGAGTATAGGAAACAATATAGAGAATCAGTAAAACCAAAAGTTGGTTCTTTGAGAAGATAACGAAATTGACAGACCATTACCTAGACTGACAAAGGGAAAAAGCAAAGACACCTATAACTAAAATCAGAAATGAAAGTGGAGATATTGTTGCTGACCTTGAAGAAATAAAAAAGGTTGTAAGAGAATACTTTGAACAACTGTATATCAACAGATTGGATAACCTACATGAATGGACAAATTCCTAGAAACATAGATTACCAAAACTGACTCAAGAAGCAGTAGAAAATATGAACTGACCTATAACAAGCAAACAGATTGAATTAATAATAATAATAAAAAATCCCTCCAGAACAAAGAAAAGTCCGGGACCAGGCGGCATAACTGGTGAAGTCTACCAAACATTTAAAGGAGAATTAACACAAATTCCTCTCGGACTCTTCCCCAAAATAGGAGGACAGAGAATACTTCCTAACTCAATGAGACCAGCATTACTCTGATACCAAAGCCAGACACGATGAGAAACAACACAAAAACTACAGATCGATATTCCTTATGAGTGTAGATGCAAAAATCCTCAACAAAACACTAAGACGCTGAATCCAACAGTATATTTAAATGGTTATATACCATGACCAAGTGGAATTTATCCAGGTGGGAATGCCAGAACAGTTCAACATAGGAAAATCAATCAGTGTAATACACACTGCATTAATAGGATGAAGGGAAACAAGCAAACAGACATCACCAGTTAATATGGAAGACTTTGACAAAATATAACACGTTATATTTTATATTACAATAGAAACACTCTAGAACTAGGAAGAGAAGGGAAATTCATCAATATGATAAAGGGATTTATGAAAAACCCACAGCTAGCATCCAGTAGTGAAAGACTGAAAACTTTTCCTTATGATCAGGAACAAGACAAGGATGCCTCCTTTCTTTTTAAAGATATTTATTTGAGAGAGTGAGCAAGAGAGAGAGCACAAGTGGGGGGAGGAGCAGAGGGAGAGGGAGAATTAGACTGCTCACTGAGCAGCGAACAGGGAGTCCAACGTGGGGCTCGACCTGAGCTGAAGGCAGACGCTTAACCAACAAAGCCACCCAGGCGCCCCAAGGGTGCCTATTTTCATACTACTATTCAACATTGTTGTAGGAGTTATAGCCAGAGAAATTAGGCAAGAAAAAGAAAATCCAAATTAGGAAGGAAGAAATAAAGTTATTTCTATTTGTAGACAACATGATCCCATATATAGAAGACCCCAAAGAATCCACAAAAACCCACTAGAGCTAATACACAAATTCAGAAAACTTGTCAGTATAAGATCAACACACAAAATAAAATTGTGTTTCTGTATACCAGTGGTGAACAATCCAAAAGGAAACTAAGAAAACTGTTCCATTTAATATTGTCCAAAAGCATAAGGAGTTGAAAGATTTGTACACTGAAAACTATAAAACATTGTTGAGAGAAATTAAAGAAGACCTAAATAAATGGAAAGACATTCTGTGTTTATAGATTGGAAAACTTAATATTGTTGAGGTGGCAGTGCTATGCAAAACAAGGTACAGATTAAATGTGATCTTTATCAGAATTCTAGTGACCTTTTTGCAGAACTGGAAAGTCAGATTCTTTAATTCATATGAAATTGTAGTGGGCCCAAATAGCCAAAACTCTGTTCTTGAAAATGAATAGAGTTGGAGGACTCATACTTCCCCATTTCAAAACATATTATAAAGCTACAGTAGTCAAAACAGTGTGGTACTGACATAAGGATAGACATATAAACCAATGGAATAGAATTGAGAGAAATTAACTAATGTATAAAAATTATATTATTATATATAACATATATATATCTATCTCCAAATGATCTTTGACAAGAGGGTCACGACCACTCAATGCAAGAAAGAATAATTCTTTAACAAATAGTTTTGGGACAAATAGATATCCACATGCGAAAGAATAAACTTGGATCCCTACTCACACCACATTAAAATATTAACTCTAAATGGATCAGTGACCTAAATATAAGAACTAAAACCGTGACAACTCAGCAACAAAACTACAAACAACCCAACTAAGAAATGGGCAAAGGACTTGAATTGACAATTCTCTAAAGAAGATGTACAAATGGCCAATGTGCACATTTTTAAAAATTTTTTAAATTTAAAATTTTTTTATCTTCTAGATTTTTAAAAATTTATTAGAGAGTGAATGAGCAGGGAGAGCAGTAGAGGGAGAGGGAGAAGCAGACTCCCTGCTGAGCAGGGAGCCTGATGTGGGGCTCAATCCCAGGACTCTGAGATAATGACCTGAGCCGAAGGCGGACGCCCAACTGACTGAACCACCCAGGCACCCTGGCTAATATGCATATGAAAAAATACTCAGCCTTGTTAATGATAAGGGAAATGCACACGAAAAGCACAATGACGTACCACTTCATGCCTACTAGAATGGCTAGAATAAAAAACAAAAACAGTAACAAGTGTTGGTAAGTATGTAGAGAAACAAATCCTTGTACATTGCTGGTGGGAATGTAAAATGGTTAACCTTCTGCGGAAGACAGTTTGGCAGTTCTTTAAAAAATTAAACATAGAATTAGCGTATGACCCAGTCATTCCACTCCTAGGTGTATACCCAAAAGAACTGAAAACAGGTACTCAAATATATGTACACACTTTTTCATAGTAATACTGTTTACAATAGCCAAATGATGGAAGCAGCCCAGATGCCTGTAGATGGATGAACAGATACACAAATACCACTGACTATTATTCAGCTATATATAGAAAAACAAAACAGAACTGAAGTACTGATACATGCTATAGTGTTGTGAACCTTGGAAACATTTTGCTAAGTGAAATAAGTCAGAAACAAAGGTCACATATTGTATGATTCCATTTATATGAAATATCTATAATAAGTAAACCTATATAAACAGAACTCAGATTGGTGTTTGCCAGGGCCTAGGGGTAAGGGAAATAGGGAGCAACTGTGTAATGGGTACAGAGTTTCTTTTTGGGGTGATAAAAATGTTTTGGAACTAGATAGAGATGTTAGTTGCACAACACTGTGAATGTACTAAATGCCACTGATTTGTTCATTTAAAAATGTTTAATTTGGTGTTATGTCAATTTCACCTCAAAAAAAAAAAAAAAGGAGTTGGGTTCAAGATGGTGATGTAGGAAGATTCTGAGCTTGCTCCTCCCATAACAAATGAACAACTACACATGAAATAATTTCCTCTGAAAAAGACCACAAGACTGGATGAACAGAACCTCTACAACAAAGGACAAAAAAGACAGCACTGAGATGGGGAGAAGAGGCAGAGACATCATCTTGTAAAAACACCCATCCCAGGTGTGATACACAATCAGGAGGGAACTCAGAAATACAAAACTTTCCTGAGGAGCAGGAGGTTAGTGCTTCACAACAGGCATCCCAATCCTTAGGTCCTGTATAAGAGAGACAAGCCACAGGCTTTTACAACCACTGGGATTATACCCAGAGAAACCATAAATTAGGGAATGGAGAACCCACTCTTAAAGGGTTCGCACATATACACACCCCAGGACCAACACAAAAATACCAATTTGAAGAGTGCCTTTGTGAAGAAAACCCACTTAGTAATTTTAAGGCATCTGTCAGTCAGGCAGGAAACTGTTGCGACTTTCTCTGGAGATGGAGACATTGGTGGGTGCCATATTTGTGACCTCATCCTACCTTGCTAATGTGGGTGCTGGTGGGAACCATTTTGTAATTATCTCTCAAATTGCTAGAGCCAGTGGGCGCATCCAGCTGAGAACCCGGCCCACTCCCACAGTATAATCACATGTTGCAGCCAGGTGGAAGCTCCACACAGCCACATACTGCAGCTGAGCCAGGTGTCAGCCTCACTCACCCTATGCTGCAGACATGGTGCCACCACAGTAGACAGTGCATACAGTCCACATAGGGGATCTGGCTCTGGTGGTCAGAGGGGATTTTTGCTTTTGAGGTGCATGTGACATCTACACAAGGCTGCTCTTTCAAGACTAGGAGAGGTGGTGGATTTGCCTGGTCCATAGAAACAAACAAGAGCCCGGCAAAATGAGGAGACAGAGAATATGTTCCAAATGAAAGAACAAGATAAAACATCAGAAAATGACATTAATGAAATGGAGATAAGCAAATCAGCCTGATAAAGAATTCAAAGTTAAGGGCCATAAAGATGCTCCCTGAACTTGGGAGAAGAATAGATGAACACAGTGAGATCCTTCATAAAGAGACAGTATAAGAAGGGTCAAACAGAAGTTATGGAGCTGAAGAGTGAAATAATTGAAAACTACACTAGACGGGTTTAAAGGCAGACTGGGTGAACTGAATATTGGATCACTGAGCTGATGATCAGCTGATGACAAAGCAGTGGAACTCGTGTAGATGCAGTAGTGAAAAGAAAAAAGAATTTTAAAAAATGAAGATACCTGAAGGGATCCTTGGGACAGCATCAAGTGGGATAACGTCCACTTTCTATGGGTCCTAGAAGGAAAAAGAGAGAAAGGGGCAGAAAACTTACCTGAAGAAATAATGGCTGAAAACTTTCCTAATCTGGGGAACGAAGTAGATACACAGTTCCGGAAACTCAGGGAATTCCAAATAAGATGAATCCAAAGAGATACACATCAAGGTACATTATAATTAAAATGGTTGAAGTTAAAGAGAGAACCTTAAACGTAGCAAGAGAAAAACAACTTATTACATAAAAGGAAAGTCTCATAAGGCCATCAGCAGAGTTTTCAGCAGAAACTTTGCAAGACAGAAGCAAATGGCATGACATATTCAAAGTGCTGAATGCAAAAAAAACTTCCAACCAAAAATTCTCTACTTGACAAGGTTATTGTTCAGAATTGAAGGAGAGACTAAGAATTTTTCAGATAATCAAAAGCTAAAGGAATTCATCACTATTAAACCAGCCTTATAAGAAATGTTTCAAGGGACTTATCTAAACTGAAAAGAAATGGCATTAATAACAAAATGTATGAAAGTAAAAATCTCACTGGAAAAGGTAAATATATATTAAAAGTAGTGGATCAGAGGTGCCTGCATGGCCCAGTCATTTAAGTGTCCAGCTCTTGATTTCATCTCAGGTCATGATCTCAGGGTTGTGATACTGAGCCCCACATCAGGCTCTGCACTGAGTGTAGAGACTGCTTGAGATTCTCTCTCTCCCTCTCTGTCTGCCCCTCCCTGCCCCCAAAATAAAAAAAAAATTAAAAAGTAGAGGATCAATCACTTATAAAGCAAATATGAAGCTTAAGAAAGAAAAATAGTGAAGTTAACTAAAACTGTGATAGTTAAGGGCTGCCTCAAATGATGTTGAATGTGACATCAAAAATATAAAACATGGGCAGGGGTGAAGAAAATATGTTTTGAAATATATTCAAATTTAATTGCTATCAACTCAAAGCAGCCCATTCTATGCATAGTAAGTTCTATATGAATCTCATGGTAACCACAAAGCAGAAATTTACAGCAAATACACAAAAGAAAATGAGAAAGGAATCTGAACATAACACTAAAGAAAGCCATAAAACCACAAGGGAAGAGAAAGAAGAAAGCAGGAACTATGAAAACAGCCAGAAAACAATGAACAAAATGGAAATAAGTACATACTTATAAATAATTACAGTATTGTAAATGGACTAAACTCTCTAATCAAAAGACACAGTGGCTGAATGGATTAAAAAAAAAAGCAATACCTGTCTATATGCTGCCTACAAGAATCTCACTTCAGAAAGGACATACACAGACTAAAAATGAAGGGATGGAGAAAACTATTCCATGTAAACAGGAATGAAAAGAAAGCTGGAGGGGTGCCTGGCTGGCTCAGTTGGTGGAGCATGTGACTCTTGATCTCAGGGTCATGAGTTGAAGCCCCATGTTGGGTGTAGAGCTTATTAAAAAAAGAAAAGAAAAGAAAACTACTATAGCTATACTCACAGTAAACAAAATAGACTTTAAAATAAAATTGTAATAATAGACAAGGAAGGGCATTACATAATGATAAAGGAGTCAATCCAACAAGATATGACATTAATAAATATGTATGCATCCAACATAGGAACATCAAGACATATAAAACAAATATTAACAGACTGAAAGGGAGGAATTGATAGCAATACAGTAATAGTAGGGGACTTTAACACCCCACTTACATCAACAAAAGATCATCCAAACAGGAAATTAATAAGGAAACATCAGCTTAAATGACACCAGATGGACTTAATATATTCAGAACATTCCATTCAAAAGCAACAATACACATTATTCTCAAGTGAACATCGTATATTCTCTAGGCTCAATCACATGTTAGGCCACCAATTAAGCCTCAATAAATTTAGAAAGATTGAAATTCTTTTGAGCATTTTTTTCTGATCACAATGGTATGAAACTAGAAATCAATTACAAGAAGAAAACTTGAAAAACCACTAAAATGGGGAGGTTAAATGACATGCCACACAACATTTTTGTCATTGAAGATAACAAAGAAATAAATACAGAGAGACAAATGAAAATAGAACTCTGATATACCAAAATCTTTGGGGTACAGCAAGAGCAATTCTAAGAGAGAATATTACAGTAATACAGGACTACGTCAAGGAACAAGAAAAATCTCCAGCAATCTAACTTTACACCTGAAGGAGCTAGGAAAAAAAAGAATAAATGAAAAAGTTAGTAGAAGAAAAGAAATAATAGAGATCAGAGCAGAAATAATTGAACTACAGACTGAGAAACAATGGAAAAAATTAATAAAGCTAAGAGCTGGTTCTTTGAAAAGATAAAGTTGACAAACTTTTAGTTAGACTAGCCAAGAAAAAAAGAGAAGGTTCTAAAAATCAAAATCATAAATTGAAAGAGGAGAAATTACAACTGACAACACAGTACAGAGGATTGTAAGAGGCCACCAAGAAATATATGCTAACAAATTGTACAACTTAGAGGAAATGGATAAATTCTTAGAAACATATAATCTTCTAGGACTCAGTCATGAGGAAATAGAAAAATCTGAATGAACCAATTACTATTAAGGAGATCAATCAGTAATCAAAAACATCCCAACAAGCAAAAGTCTAAGACCAGATGGTTTCACTGGTGATTTCTACCAAACATTCAAAAAGATTTAAAACCTATCTTTCTCAAACTCTTCCAAAAAATTGAGGAGGTAATACTTTCAAACTAATTTTATGAGGCCGGCATTACCCTGATAGCAAACCAGACAAGGACACAACATAAAAATTTCTTAAAAGTTACAGGCCAGCATCATTAATGAATATTGATGCAAAAATTCTAACAAAATATTAGCAAACTGAATTCAAGAATACATTAAAGGGATAATAAACCATAATCAAGTGGGATTTATTTGAGGGATGCAAGGATGGTTCAATATCCACAAATCAACCAACATGATACACCACATTAACAAAATGAAGGAAAGAATTGTATGATCATCTTTATAGATGCAGAAAAAGCATTTGACAAATTTCAACATACTTTTTTTTTTAAAGGTAAGTTTTCTTGTTTTTTTTTTTTAAGATTTTATTTTATTTATTTGACAGAGAGACACAGCGAGAGAGGGAACACAAGCAGGGGGAGTGGGAAAGGAAGAAGCAGGCTCTCCATGGAGCAGGGAGCCCTATGCGGGGCTTGATCTCAGGACCCCGGGATCATGACCTGAACCAAAGGCAGATGCTTAATGACTGAGCCACCCAGGTGCCCCTCAACATACATTTTTGATAAAAACTCTAAATGAAGTGGGTACAGAGAGAGTGTACCTCAACATAACAAAGGCCATATGTAGTAAACCCACAGTTAACATCGTACTCGGTGGTAAGCAGCTGAAAGCTTTCCCTCTAAGATCAGGAACAAGACAAGGATGCCCACTCTTACCACTTTTATTCAGTGTAGTGTTGGAGATCCTAGCCACAGCAATTGGTAGGAAAAAGAAATAAAAGGCATCCAGATTGGAAAGGAAGAAGTAAAACTGTCACCACCTAAATATGACATGATGCTATAGAAAACCTAAAAGATTTCACCAAAACCTGTTACAACTAATAAATGAATTCAGTAAATTAATGGAATACAAAATCAACATAAAGAAATCTGTGGAGTTTTTATAATGAGTTATTAGCAAGAATAATTAAGAAAGCAATCTCATTTGTAATTGTATCAAAAAGAATAAAGTACCTAGGAATAAATTTAACCAACAAGGTTTAAGACCTATACACTGAAAACTAAGACATCATGAAAGAAATTGAAGCGAACACAAATGTAAATAAATACCATACTCATGGATTGGAAGAATTGATATTAAAATGTCCGTATCACCCAAAGCAATCTGCTGATTCAGTGTAATCGCTATCAAAATTCAAATGGCCTTTTGACAAACTAGACCAAATAATTCTGAAATTTATATGGAACCACATCCTCACCAATACTTATTTTCTTTTCTTCTCCTTCCTTCCATCCTTTTCTTTTCTTTTTTGGTTAATGGTCATTCTAATGGGTGGGAAGTGGTATTTTATTGTGGTTTTGATTTGCATTTTTCTGATGATTAGTGATATTAATATCTTTTCATATGCCTGTTGGCTGTTTGTGTATCATCTTTGAAGAAATGTCTATTCAAAGTTCCTTGCTCATTTTTTAATTGGGATTTATTTTTTTGTTGTTGTTGAGCTGTAAGAGTTCTTTATATATTCTGGATATCAGTCCCTTATCCAGGTATATGATTTGCAATGGAAACAGCTTTTTTTCTTTAAGATTTTATTTGTGAAAGAGAGAGAGAAAAGAGAGTGTGCACACAGCAGGGGGAGCGGCAGTGGGAGAAGCAGGCTCCCTGCTGAGCAAGGAGCCCGATGCAGGACTCAGTCCCAGGACCCTGGGATCATGACATGAGCTGAAGGCAGATGCTTAACTGACTGAGCCACCCCAGGCATCCCTGGAAACAACATTTTTTTTTTTTTTAAGACTTTATCCATTCATTTGAGAGAGAGAGAGAGGGAGGGGGAGTGGCAGGCAGAAGGAGAAGCAGACTCCGTGCTGAGCAAGGAGCCCAGTGCAGGACTTGATCCCAGGACCCTGGGATCATGACCTGAGCTGAAGGCAGATGCTTAACTGACTGAGCCACCCAGGCACCCCTGGAAACAACTCTTGAGAAGCAAAGTCAGAGAATTTATTTTCAGCGGACTTGCACTGCAAGAAATCCTAAAGGAAGTTATTTAGGCAAAAGGAAAATATTAACAGGTGGAAATTTGGATGTGTGAAGAGGAACGAAGAGTGCAAGAAATGGTAAAATATGGGGTAAATATAAAAGATATTTTCTTTTTAAACTTTTCAAAAGATAGATAGTTGATTATTTATTTATTTATTTATTTATTTATTTATTAAGATTTTATTTATTTATTTGAGAGAGAGAGAATAAGAGATAGAGAGCATGAGAGGGAAGAGGGTCAGAGGGAGAAGCAGACTCCCCGCCGAGCAGGGAGCCTGATGTGGGACTCGATCCCGGGACTCCAGGATCATGACCTGGGCAGAAAGCAGTTGCTTAACCAACTGAGCCACCCAGGCTCCCGATAGTTGATTATTTAAAGGAAATATAATAACAGTGAGTTCATGGCTTATAGTGTACATGGAAATAGATTGATTGATGTCAGTATCATAAAGAATGGTACAGGAGAAAGTCAGTATAGTATTGTTAGGTGCCTATACTGTACACAAAGTGGTATAGTATTTATTTGAGTGTAGACTTTGTATACTTTAGAGCAATTGCTAATAAAAAATAAAGAAAAATAACTTATAAGCCCATGGGGGAGATGAAATTGAATATTAAAAACTAATCAGTCCACAAGAAGGTAGGCAGAGTTGAAGAAAGGAATAAACAAGAGATGGGACAAAAATAGTAAAATAGTAGATTCAAATCTTACTTTTTTGATAATTAAATTAAATATAAATGCTATAAACAACCTAGTTAAAAAGTAAAGATACTCAGATTGGCTAAAAAAGTAATACTCAAATATATGATGTCAGGAAACTTATTTGGAATATAAAGGTAAAAATAGACTAAAAGTACAAGGATGGTTTGCATCTGGCTCATATGTCCTAACAGGGACTATATTTATACTCATCACGAAACAATCCCCTGCTCCACAAACAAAGTACACCAAACAGTAGTTCTGAAGACATTGCATATGAGGCAATGATGGTCATTGATCCCTGAGTGGTGAGAAACAAGTGAAGTGAGCCCTGCAATTCCCTCTGCTGCACGGAGAGACTCACCAGGATATGGCACAGGCAGTGAGAACTGAGGTGTGGAGTTTGGCACATTCCCCTGGTTGAGGAGATGTTGCTGTGGATGAGTCACAAATTATAAAAGCAAGAGAACAAAATATTTACAAGTCACTTAACTGCATCCCAGAACAAAGTTCAGGAAGATTTGTAGGAGTGGGAAATACCAGCATACAACAAATTGAAATTCATAGTGCATGTCATTCAGTTAAAGATTCCCATATATGCACAGGACCCAAAAAACAACCCATCATGAAAATAATCATAGGGACACAGAATTGACACAGATGATAGAATTAGCAGAGGATGTTAAAAGTATTTGTTGTAATTATATTCCATATGTTCAGAAAGTGAGAAACAGGTAAGATGCAAAGAGATCCATGTAGAACTTTTAAAGATGAAAACTACATCTGAGACAAAGAATACAGTAGATGAGATAAGTGGCAGATTGGACGTTGCAGGAAAAAGATTAATGAACTTGAAGGCATAGCAATAGAAACCATCCAATAGAAACATACAGAGAAGGAAGAGGGAGAAAACATCAGTTTGTTGTAGGATACCTTCAAACAATCAAATATATAAGTAATTAGAGTTCCTAAAGGAGGCAGTTTACATAAAAATATATTTCCAGAAATAGTGGCCAAAAACTTTCTGAATATGTTTCATTAAGATGAAACCATAAACCAAAACTTTCCAAATAAGTTTTAAGATGAAACTGTAAAAAAATGAATGAGCTACCAAGTATAAGCAGTATAAAGGAAACTATACCAAGGCTCATCACAATCAAATTACCAAATACAAGTAATAGAAAATCTTAAAAGCAGTCAGAAAAAAAAAAAGACATGATCAAGTTGTGTGCATAGGAACAAAGATAAAGATGACATTAGATTTCTTGTCAGAAATAATATAAGCAAGAAAACTGGAATAGCATGTTTAAGGTACTGAAAGATGAAAAAATAATCTCCCTAGAATTCTATATCTGGCAAAAATATGTTTCAGAAACCAATATGAAAAAATTCATCATGTTCAAGATGCTGCTTCAGAAAAGCTGAAGAAATTCAATGCTGCTTCCCCCACCCCCCACACTTTAGGAAATTTTAAAGTCCTTCAGACAGCAGGAAAATTATGCCAGTTGAATTAAAAAAAAAAAAAAAAAACGCAAGAAATGGTAACTAGGGTAAATATATAGAATTTGTTTCTTATTTAATCTCTTTAAAATGTAGTTTTTTAAAGTCAAAATATTAACAAGATACTGTATGGTTTATCGCATCCATAAAAGTAAAATGCATGATAATAGTAGCTTAAAGGCCAAGGGAGAAATGGAAGCATATTATAAGACTCTTACTCTCTACACTAGGTGGTGCGATATCTTTTAAAGGTAGACTGTGATAAATTAAAGGTATGTATTGTAAACTCACTAAAATAGGAAAACAAAGAGTCATAAGTAATAAGCGAAGAAAAGTAGAATTTAATCATACAAAAACAATCCAACAGAAGTCATGACAGCATGAAAAGGGAAAGAAGGTCAGCTGGGTAGCAAGATATGTTCTAATGAGTAAGATGAAATGTTCTAATGAATAACTGCATTAAATATAAACAAATATAATATTCTAAACACCCCAACTTAAAGGCCAAGATTGAATCAAAAGCAAGATCCAGCCGTATACTTGCCTACAAGAAGCAGTTTTAACTGTATACACAAATAGGTTAAAAGTAAAACGTGGAAAATGATATAACGTAACCTATTAGAAAGAAACTTGGAATGAGTTTATTAGTTTCAGACAAAGGAGATTTCAGTATTATCTGGGACAAAGCAGGTCATTTCATAACAATAATGGGGTCAGTTAATTAAGAGGACATAAGAGGTTTTATATTTATGCACTTAACTGAACTTTAAAACATACAGAACAAAATTAATAGAAATGCAAAGAGAAATTCATAATTATGGTCAGATTTCAGTAATATCCTCAATAATTGATATAAGTGGACAGAAAATTACCAAATATACAGTTGAGTTGGATACTATTGTCAAGCAACTTGACCTAACTAGATTTACAAAACACTGTACTCAAGAAGAGCAGAAGATACATTTATTTAGAAGTTTACACAGAACATTTACCAAGATTGACTATGTTTGCCAAGATAGAGCCATAAAAGAAGTCTCAATAAATTCAGAAGGATTCAATTCATAAAGAAGAATCTCAGACCACAGTGGAATTAAACTAGAAGTCATTAATAGAAAAATCCTTGGAAAAATTCCCAAATATTTGGAAATTAAATAGCATGCTTATAAGTAATACATCGTTAGAAGAAGAAATCAAATGGGAAATTGGGAAATATTTTAAATTGAATGAGAACAGAAACAACATATTCAAGATGCTGCTAAAACAGTACTTAGAGGGAAATCTATAGCTCTAAATGTCTATATTAGAAAAGAAGAAAGATCTCAAATAAATGACTTCAGTTTCATTCAAATGATTTCAGAGTCAAAAAAGAAGAGTAAATTAGTCCCAAAGGAAGCAGAAGAAAATAATAATCTGAATAGCCCTCTATTAAATAAATTGAAATTGTAGTTAAAAATCTGCTTACAAAGAAAATTCCAGGTCTAGATAGTTTCACTGGTGAATTATATAAAACACTATGGGAAGAAATAATATCAATTCTACATCAACTTTTTAAAAATATTTGAAGTGGATGGAATATTTTCCAAAGCCTATGATGCTAGCATTACTGGGAAACCAGACCAGGCAAAGACATTATAAGTAAACTTCAGAATACTACTACTTGTGAGCATAGATGCAAAAAATCTAAACCAAATTTCAGCAGATCAAATTTGACAGTGTATTAAAAGGTTAATATGTCATGACCACTTGGTGTTTATCCCAGGAATGCAAGGTTGGTTTAACAATGAAAAAAAAATTGGGATGCCTGGGTGGCTCAGTTTGTTAAATGTTGGCCTTCGCTCAGGTCATGATCCCAGCATCGGGCTTCCTGCTCAGCAGTGAGCCTGCTTCTCCCTCTGCCTGCTCTGCCTGCCGCTCCCCCTGC
This sequence comes from Eumetopias jubatus, assembly GCF_037043125.1. Classification (NCBI taxonomy): domain Eukaryota; kingdom Metazoa; phylum Chordata; class Mammalia; order Carnivora; family Otariidae; genus Eumetopias; species Eumetopias jubatus. Next base: position 166,458,686 of record NW_028274810.1, read on the forward strand.
TTGTGCTCTCTCTCTCTCTCTGTCAAATAAAATCTTAAAAAAAAACGATATAATTCATATTTACAAACTAAAAAGTAAAAATCATGATCATCTTGGTAGATGCAGAGAAATCATTTGATTAATCCAATAAATTGCATTCCTGATTAAAAAAAACACCCTTTAGCAAACTAGGAATAGAAATGAGGTTCCTCAATCTGTTAATGGACATTCATGACAAACCTTATTTACTGACATTGTACATACTGGTGAAAGATTGAATACTTTCTTTATACAATCAGGAACAAGATAGAGATGTTTACTTTCACCAGTCTTATTCAGCATTGTCCTGGAGGTTCTAACTAGTGCCGTCAGGAAAGAAAAAATAAATAAATGTTATTCACACGGGAAAGGAAGGAATAAAACTGTCCTATTCACAGATGGCCTGATTGTCTATGTCGAAAATTTCACAGAATCCTATTACCACTAATTGAATGAGTTTACTAAGGTTGAAGTATATAAGATTAATATACAAAAATCAGGTGGGTTTCTGTAAAGTAGCAAGGAGCAATCAGAAATTGAAATAAAAATTACCATTTAAAAATATAAAAATATGAAATACTTATGATAAATCTGACAAAATATGTTAAAGAAAATTGAAAACTACAAACTACTGTTGAAAGTGAAGGATCCCTAAATACATTGAGAGATACAATTGATACAGATTCTGGATCTTGAATTGAATTATTTGCTAAAATTTATTTGTAATTCCCCAAATCAGTATTTGCAGTGCTTTGCAGAGTGGCACAAAATTTGAGTTGCCTGATGTGCACAGTCCAAACTGAGGATGACCATTCTGTTTTCTTGTTTTAGCCCTCATGCATAAAGCAAGTGTCCTTTTCTTGCTCTGTTTAGTGCCACATTTTTAGCATTTTGGTGTTTTTTGTTGGTGATTTAGCTGTTTAAAATGTCTCCTAAGCATGAGGCTGAAGTGCTGGGTAGTATTCCTAAGCACAAGAAAGTTGTGATGTGCCTTATGGAGAAAGTACATGTATTTAGATAAGCTTTGTTCAGGCAGGAGTTAGAGTGTTGTCAGTTCTGAGTTCAGTGTTAATGAATCAACGATATGTACTAAGTAGGGGATCTATAAGCAGAAACACACGAAAAACAAGGTTATATATTGATTGAGAAAAACGTTACGACTAGAGGTTTGTAGAAACCCATCTTTCCCCTAGTAGCAATGGTTGAATATTTGATAATTCACTGTTTATGGGGACATTATAAAACACAATTATCATTGAGATGTTTTTATTTCAGTATTGAGAATTAACTGTATAACCTGTACATGAGTTGGAAAACTCAACTTTGTTAAAATGGTGATTTTTACCCAGTTAATCTGAGGATTCAAGGGAATTCTTCCCTAATCCTTGCAGGCATTTTTGCCTAAATTAAAATTCATATGTAAATGCAAGAACTTAGAATAGCCAAAAGAGGTGTGAAAAAGAACAGTGTTGTGGGGCCAACACTACCTAATTTCAAGAACTACTATAAAGCTACAGTAAAAGCAGCATTGGCATAAAAATAGGCAAATGGATCAATGAACATAAGAGCTAGGCCAGAAATAAACCCACTTACATATCGATAACTGATTTTGACAAAGCCATAAAAAGCAATACAGTGGAAAAATGCAATTTTCACAAATAGGGCTTGAGCACTGCACATTGATCTACAAAAAATGGAATTGAATTAATATTTTGCACCATGTGCAAAAATTAATTCAAAATGGCCCAGAGACCTAAATGTGCAACCTAAAACTATAAAACTTCTAGAAGAAAACATAGGGGAAAATCTTTGAGACCTTAACTAGGTAATGATTTCTTAGATACAGCACCAGGAGCACAATATATAAATGGACAAATTGATAAACTAGATGTTATTAAAATTTAAGTCTGCTCTTCAAAAGACACTAGTAAGAAAATGAAAAGAGATACCACATTCTGGGAGAAAATCTTTGCGAAACGTATACCTGACTCTAATGACTTATAAAGAACTCTTCAAATAAAACAATAAGAAAAATAACCCAATTATAAAATGGGTAAAATAGTCAGATGGATGCTTCATTACAGGTTAAATACAGGTAGTGTGTAAAAAATTCAACATGTGTAGTCATAGGGAAATGCAAATTAAAATCACAGTGAGATAACCATTACATAGCTATTAGAATGGCTAAAGTTAAGAAGACCGACCATATCAAATGTTGTTAAGGCTACACCGTATTTTAGCAGTGTTTAAATCCCAAGGTGGCTTCATTTGTAAAAGTCAGGGATTGTAGACATGGCACTTACGGCCTGCTTTGAATCAGGTCCTTGAGCATCTTGTTTTTCAGAACCTTGGTAGCCCCGTAAAGACTAGAAAGGACAATAGCAGAGTCTGAAACTTTTACACTGTAAACTATTCCCTACTTTTGGTATGGCTTTGTAATTTCTTTAAATATAAAGATTATATACATATACATAAACATTGTAAAAAGGTAAAACAACGTGGTACTACAAAGTAGAAAGTGAGGATTCTCCGGACGCCTGGGTGGCTCAGTCGTTAAGTGTTTGCCTTCAGCTCAGGTCATGATCCCGGGGTCCTGGGATGGAGTCCCATGTCAGGCTCCCTGCTCAATGGGGAACCCGCTTCTCCCTCTGCCTGCAGCTCCCCCTGCTAGTGTGTACACTCATTCTCTCTCTCTTTCCCTCTGACAAATACATAAAATCAAAGGAAAAAAAAAGTGAGGATTCTCTCTGGTCCCTGCCAGTTGCATTTCTTCTGTAATGCATAGGCACCTGTTTGACTTAAAAAAAAAAAATTAAAATGAGATCAGACAGTAAGCTCTCCTAGCTGTTTTTCATTTAACACTTTGTAACGTTTTCCATGTCAGTGCATAAGCTCTGTATCTCATCTTTCCAAGGTTGCACATCCCATTGTAGTTTATTTAACTAATTAATTATTGATGGATACATATTTAGCTTGCTTATAGTTCTTGAGTTAGTCTTGCTATGCACATTGTCACTGTGTATATTTTATGTGAGTCTTCCTGTAGTATGAATACCTAGATGTAGAATTGCTGTTTTAAAGATAGAGGTAATTGAAACCTTTTTTTTTAGATTTACTTATTTATTTTACATGTGTGCAGGGGGGAGGGGCAGAGGGAGAGAAAGTCAAGCAGATTCCACACTGAGCACAGAACCCATCATGGGACTTGATCTCACAACCCTGAGATCACTACCTGAGCCGAAACCAAGAGTTGGAGGTCTAATCGACTGCACCACCCAGGTCCCCTGCAGTTGAAACTTTAACCAGTATTGCCAGTTTGCTCACCAGAAAGTTTGTCCAAGTTCTGTTTGCATCGGTAGAGTTTGCACCCATTTTCCTACATCCTTGCCAATACTTACATGATCATTTTTACCATCTTTATCAGTTTAGTCTGGTAAATTACATTTCACTGGAATTCAAATTCTTATTTCTTTAGACATTAGTTTTTTGAGCAGATATGTTTACTTAAATTGTGAGTTGATTGTGAGTACATTTGCCCTTTTTTTGGGGGGATTTAAAAAATTTATTTTGAGGGCAGGGGGGTAGGGGGATGGGTTAGCCGGTGATGGGTATTAAAGAGGGCACATACTGAATGGAGCACTGGGTGTTATATGCAAACAGTGAATCATGGAACACTACATCAAAAATGAATGATGTAATGTATGGTGATTAACATAACAATAACATTTTAAAAAATTTATTTTTATCATCTTTGTGTTTTATGGATGTAAACAATTTTTCCTTACATGTTGCAAGTATGTCTCCAGTTTGTAGACTTTTAAAGCATCATTTATGGTATGTCTTGCTGGTATGGGAGTTATACATTTTTTTTATTATGTTATGTTAATCACCATAAATTACATCATTAGTTTTTGATGTAGTGTTCCATGATTCATTGTTTGAGTATAACACCCAATGCTCCATTCAGTACGTGCCCTCTTTAATACCCATCCCTGGGCTAACCCATCTCCCCACCCCCCTTTTTATGTTATTAAATCTGTCAGTTTATCCCATTATGACTTTTAGGTTTCCCTTCTTACTTAGAAAAGTCTTTTATCTTACAGGATTATGACAGATATTTAGCCAAATTTTCTTGTGCTTTTGTCATATTTTTATATTTTACATTTTAATACTATGGAATTTATTTTCATTTATATGAGGTAGGAACTTAAATTTTTCCTTAATTGATAGGCAATTTGATGCTTGGGTAGTGATTTTGCTTGGACAACCTTAGGTTATAGTCTAATTTGAAGTTATATGGTTTGTTTTAGTTACAGATATGGAGAGGTAGTCATAGTTCTCCTAGAAGGCAAGAGCCTGTGGAAGGCAAATTCCTTTGCTCTTTTGACTTTTTTTTTTTCCTTTTTATTTACTTGGGAATTAGGATGAGTCACTTCCAGTAGCAGGGCATAGGGGAAGGGAAGCCAGCAAAGAGACATAGAAACTGTGCCCAAGTCATTTCTGGGACCAGGGATGAGAACAGATTCTTTTGTGGAGAGACTTGCCTTGGCAGGTGAGGTAGACTACATCTTAGCAACAGCTCTGGCTGCAGTTTAACTACTTTAGAAATGTTGCTACTGTTAAGTTCTGGCTTAGGAAACTTTTGGTGTTTTTGTGGATTCTGTTTTTTTCTGCTGTTTCCTCCTATGCATTCTGTTTTCTGTTAATGATTTACTTGAATTTGCTGGAATGTGATGTGTTTTATGTGCTTTCTCCTGCATGTGTGCTGTGGAGAAGCTTGGATTGTCTTTTTCTTTTCTACCCTTGCTAGCTTGGTGAATTCCTAGTTTACCTAACTAATCTAATCACCACCTCTTGAAACCTGCCTTTCATTACCTCTTTCACCAAAGAACTCCCTGTAACAGCCGTGTTGTAGCATTGGTATTGTAGTATTGTATTTGTTTATTGTATGTGTCTGTTTCTTATACCATTCTGTGAACTCTCTTGGGACAGGGATTTTGCCTGTTGATCGAAAACTCTCAGCTCCATTATTTTGGTATAGTTTGAAGATTTAAGTCCCACAGAGTCAGGATATTTTATAAAAATATAAAAGTAGGGTATATCTCAAAAAGACTAGAGTGTATCTATTTTTTGTTGAGTGTACTGATACTGTTGTTATAAGTATCTATTTACCAGTGTTACCTATCAAAGTTATGGTGAGTTACATGTAAACAAATTTCTTATCAACAAAGATAGAATATTCCCTAACACAAACATGAGAAATCTTAAATGTCTTTTATATTACAGCTGGGAATTTTTCAGTGGAAACAAACTTATGATGTCATAAGTCAGTGGAAAAAAATAACATACATGTTTTTTTACAGAATATTAAAGAAGTCTATTTGTGTGAATAAAATCAGCTTATCCTAACAGAACATTTCAACTCAGAATATTTTTGATTGCAGGGCTATGAAAAAAAGTTTATAAAACTATATCACTGTTTTCATAATTTGATGGTAGTATGTTTTAACGAATTGTTTATAATCAGAATAATAATGGATTCTTATCATTGTTAGCAGTTCTTGCATCATCTCATTCAACCCATACAGTTACCCAGTAATATAAAAACAACTATTATTCTTGTTTTACTGTCTAGGAAAGTGACCTTTAAATACTTTCTCAAACTCAAATAGGTATCAGTGAGTGGCAGAGATATCCAAAACAGGCTCTTAGCCATCATATGGCAGTTGCTCTCTCAAAATGACAAAGTCTTAGATTGTGAAATCCATTATCATTGATTTTATTTACTTTTAAGTAAGCTTCTATCCCAGCCACCAAACTGACTTGAAGCCTATTTCAAAATATCTTCAGTGAAAACATTCTTAGGTCTCTTGAAAATGTATACCTATGCAACAGTGTATGCATTTTTCACTTTTTGCACTGACTTTTCTAAGAAGTTATATATAAGTGAAGCTTGTAGATCTCAATTTTTATAGATCAGTTGTTTTATAGTTTCATAGATGCTTTATTAAAATTTTGGTTTAATTTTTTAAAAAAGATTTATTGTTTATTTATTTTAGAGAGAGTGGCGAGATCGCACCTGTGCAATTGGGGGAGGGCAGAGGGAGAGAATCTCAATAGGCTCCCCACTGAGCTCAGAGCCCCACACGGGGCTTGATCCCATGATCCAGAGATCATGACCTGAGCCAAAATCAAGAGTTGGTCGCTCAACTGACTGAGCCACCCAGGCATCCCCCAAATTTTGGTTTAATTCTTAATTATGGCTCTATCACTGAACTCTGTCAAGTAGTTAATACTAATAAGATTCCTGATTAAATAGAGGCACAGCTATTTACAATAAAGTTTTAATCATTTTGTAAAATAAATTACAACTAGGACTAATGATTTTTAAATTTACCAAATTTTAAACCTTTAAATTTTAGTTATAAAGCTTTATCTACGTGAGATCCTGTGTGTATTTGCACACCTTTCACAACAAAACTTCAGCTACACATTAAAATGCTTTATAGGATTCATGTTATTTTTATGCAGCAAAAAGTCAAAGTTAATGGAATACAGGTTTAACACCATGTTATTAGTTGGCACTTTGCTTTAAAGGATTTAGATCAGGTTTTCTTTCTTTCTTTTTTTTTTTTTTAAAGATTTTTATTTATTTATTCATGAGAGACAGGGAGAGAGAGGCAGAGGGAGAAGCAGGCTCCCAAGGAGCAGGGAGCCCGATGTGGGACTCGATTGCAGGACTCTGGGATCATGACCTGAGCTGAAGGCAGACGCTTAACCATCTGAGCCACCCAGGCGCCCTAGATCAGGTTTTCTTACTAAACAAGTATAGAGAGCTATAAACTTACCATTTTTTAAAAATTTAAATTCAATTAGCCAACATATATAAACTTATAATTTTAATCACATTTTAATATATTAAAAACCCATGCTATTAAAAATTTTCCCTATAAAATTGTCACATTGTGCTTGATATGCTCCTAATATTTTTTGCATTGTAGCAGATGAATATATAGCATTGCTGAATTATGAAAATTATTCAGTAGTATAAATGCTATTTAAGTGTTATGAAAAATTGACTGATTTTTACCAGACCTTAATATATTTTCTCATTTTTAACAAATTGTCATTTTTCTTTGCTTCTTGATACGGATATGAGTATCTGTGTTATCTGTTGTACTTGAGTTATTTAATGCCATGGTATGCAAGGACCCAAACTGATTATAGCCCGGGTCACTTTGTATTTTATATGATGACTGACTTTCTGGTACAATTTATACAATTTACAGTGGAATAAGTAAGATGCAGGTTTCCTCAAACCTCTTTTGACTTACTCTTGTCTTTTTTGTGCTGTTCCAAAAAGTAATAATTACCAGTTTTTTGTTTGTCTGTTTGTTTTACATGCCACTTAGAGTGGTTTAATTGTAGAATCGACTGTCAACTGTATCGGTTGGTGGCTTAGGTTCTCTTTTCTTTTACTTGTGCCTTACTAGGTATTTATATGTAGTTTTTTAATCAAATAATTTCTTAATCGTAATGATTGTGATCAAATTATTGTATTAAATTATTGATCCTGAAAAGAGTATGAAAAAGTTAAGAGAATACTGTTTTGTTCATTAAACTTGCCTTAGAAAGTTAATAGGTAAAGTTTCTAAAACCAGCTATTTCCATTCATTTAATGTATTTTCCACACATTGTGATTAGTTTAATTGAGCAGAAAGTAAACCACTTGTGTGTTTTATGCTTAAGTTTTAAAATGTTTCTTGGTATTGATTAATAGGAGATGAAAGAAAACTAAAAAACAGTTAATGTATCTATAAATGAGATGAATGAATAATACAGGATAAGATAATATAGTATTAGGAAAATATTTTGAAGCTACTAATAATTGTCGTAGAATTTAGAATACCATACATTTAAAAATCTTAACCTCAAAACAACCTGTGAGTTAAGTAGGGTAGATTTATTATACCCTTATCTTAAGGATAAAGCATAGAAGCCTTAGTTAAATTAAGTAAAAATCATTAAGACCTTGCAGGTTAGGGAAGGATTTCTTAAACAAGACATAGCAAGCACAGACTATAAAAGAAAAGATTGATAAATATAATACATAAAATAATCAATAGAAAAAAAGACAGGAGCAGTTCCCAAAGAGGAAACCCAAATGATCAATAACATGAGAAGATGATTAGACTCACTAGGAAAATGGGAATGCAAATTAAAATATAGTGGGGAAAACAAAAACTAATGGATACAATTTGTCAAACCTCAGATTATCAAAAATTAAAATACCTGACTATACTGCATGTTTTCAGGTTTGAAGGGAAGTGGTAATTCTCATGCTGTCAGCAGAAGGTAATTTGGTACATTCTGAGTGCCATTTGGCAGCATGTTTTTATTTGTAAGGGTAAAGAAACAACTTAAAGGTCTATCAGTAGGGGAGTGGATTAGAAAACTGTTGTGGTATTGTGATGGAAATTATACAGCAGTTAAAAGTAATGCAGTGGATCTATATAAGTTATAATATCAAAAACATAATGAAGAGTGAAGAAAGTAAGTTGTGAAAATTATGTTATTTTACTATTAATGTGACTACAAAACTATATCTCAAGACCATATTTTCATGGTTATACATACATGCATATAAATGTATTTTAAAATATTCCAGAGGGATATATTCTAAATTCATATAGTAGTGGTTTCTGGAAAGGATAAAGGGAACTTAACTGGAATATAATACTGGTTTTTTTTTTTTTTTGAGACTTAAACATGGAAAGTATTAATTTCAGTTCTAAGTGGTAGGAACATGGACATTCGTTAAATTATCCTTTCTACTTTCCTTAAAATTTTGTTAAAAAAGCAAAAAGAAAAGGAAGTTACTAAAAAATAGTAGTTGGACGAGCTAGTACTTAAGCTTAGGCTTGATTCCCAAGTCTAGAGCTCTTTCAATTAATATGCTGCCTCAAAATTAGAAGGAAAAAAAGTAAGATCAAATAATAGAAAAGGTAGACAGAATGTAGTTTTATAGTAATAAGAATCAGGAGAATTATGTGTTTATGCTAAACTTTTTTGAAAGGAAAGGAAAGTTAAAAGATAAACTAAAAATTATTATAATCATATTATTTAAAGATCTTTAAGCATGCTGTTTTCAAAAAATGTATACAGAGTAATTTAGGTACTCAGGGAAAAAGTTACCTTAATTTATTGTTTAAAATGTGATACATATTTCTGTTGCATGAATGGAAGACTAGATAATATGAATTTTTTATATAAAATTCATGAAAATAATTTAATCCAAATTTACAGTCTGACATCAATCTAAAAAAGTCAAAACTAGCTTTTCTTCCATTTTGTAAAGTCATTCTTCACAAAAACTTTAAAGCCTTTTTATTTACAGCTTCTCTCCAAGATAAAATGGCAAACCCCAAAGAGAAAACTCCAATGTGTCTGGTAAATGAGTTAGCCCGTTTCAATAGAGTCCAACCCCAGTATAAACTTCTGAAAGAAAGAGGGCCTGCTCATTCGAAGGTAAGGTTATGAAGAGAGGTGGTGAGACATGCTTATCAAAGTCTATCAGATTTATCATCTCAGGTTTTAATTGTGCTTCATTGTGGGGTGGGGGGAGGGGCAGCAGATGACCTGAGGGCTTTTAGTTCTATATTAATAATATTTAGAAGTCTGTAACTAAACAATTTTATAGCTTATTATGGTTTACAAAGTTCTTTCAGATATAGTACTTCACAAAAACCTTAACAAATCAGGAGATGTGGATTTTTATTTCTGTTTTGTAAATTAACTTATGCACAGAAAAGTTAAGTGACTTGCTTAGTAATAGCTCATAAGTGCCCATGCCAGCACTTGAATATGTATTCTTTGGCTCCCAGGTGCAGTGTTCTTTCCATTAAATTATAACTGCTAAAGTAAAAATGGAGACAGAGTAAATATAACAACAGTTACCTAGTGAGACATCTTTTCTGGTGTGATATGGAATTACACGTTTCATCATTTATAAAAGTTGTATGTACCAGTATTGTTATTATTTATGCATTCATTCTTAATATTGTTTTCTTAACTGGAAAAGCAATTTATATTTATATATAGCCTCATACATGTTTATATATATATATGTTACAAAGAAGTCTGTAATTAATGCATTTATGTTTGAGCTTTATTCATATGTTTTAAAAAGTCTCAGTTGTACACAAATTTCCATGGTACATTTTTAATCTTGGATTTGGAGGTATGTTGAAGCAATTAATTCTCTAAGAGTTGGTTAATCTGAATAAAGCAATGGCTGTTGGATTATTTGTTTTCTAGTACCTCCTTCAAAGTAAGGGGAATAAGGTGAAACTGAAATCTGTTAAATCTGTTAATTTTGTTCCCTATTAGAGACTTTTATGAAAGATTTCTGGGCGACAGTTTAATTTGTTCATAATATCATTTGTGTAGAGAAAAAAAGTTGTGCCCATTAATTCATAGTCATTTCATATTCATTCCCTTTCTGCCCTTAATCCTGTTGAACTGTTCGCATTTCTTAGAATATTTCTTGTTTTTTTCACATCTCTCTCCTTCGCCTATGTTGTAGTGTCTACCCGCCTTGAGGGTCCTTTTGTTCTTACACATTTTTTAACGGTCAGCTCACATACCATTAAATCTCTGTGAAACTTCTCTGATCCCTCCACTGGGCGTTCAGCAGGACCTGACTTCCTCAGGTGTAGGCACTGATGTGCTATACATAATGATACATGTTGGTCATTACGATTGTACTAGACTGAGCTTTTTTAGGGTTATTGTTCTTCTGTATTTTATGGCTCCTGTAGGATCTGTCTTCTTAGCTCCTCATTTCTAATTCCAGGAATTCTTCCTTGAGATGACTCCCCAGTTTTGAATTTCATGTTAATAGACTAATCCCCATGTCACTACGGTAGTCATTTGTTGACCTCTGGCTGATTCCATCACATTTCTCATGCCTCACTTTTACTCTAATTCATCATGTTTTAATTTTTGGTGATTTCGTTAAGTAGATGATTGATCCAACATGCTGACATTTCAGTTTCTTGCACTTCTGTTGTTATCTTGCTTCCCTCTCCTCCAGCGACTCATTCCTGTGATCATATTCTTCACTTGATCATAACCAGTAACTGTGAGACCCTCCATAATTTTAATCTCAAGCATTCATCTCTCTCTGACATCTCCTAACTTTCTAGTTCATTCCCTCTATTTAACTTTAGTACTTCTTCCACACCACAAATCCATCGATTCTGCCACCCTTTTACTCTTTCTCACTCCTCTCAGTCCTCACATGGTTCTTATCCAGCTTAAATTCCATATACCTTGTATGTATCCTCAGCAGTCTTGCTCCCCTTGGTTAGTATTTGCTAAGTGTCACTTATTTTCTTGGGAGATTAACCAGTTACATGACAATTTACATATCTATTTATGTATATATGTTTGTATGTTATATGCACACACACACTGTAGTGGTTCTCAACCTTGGTTCTTCATTGAAATCACCAAAACACTTATGCCTGAGTCTTACCCTCAGAAATTCTAATTTGATTGGTCTTGAATGAAGCCCAGACATCAGGATTATTTTTAAGCTCTCAGATGACTCAAATGTGCATCCAGAGTTGAGAAACATAAAATAAATGTCTTCAGAGTGGTGTAGAATTGTCTTTTAATACATACTTGTTGATGGGAAGTAGTTATGTTTACATGCTTTCCTCTTTCCTCCACTGAGTCTTACAGAATCTGAACAACTTATGGCAATTTTTAACATGTAACTTAAATAACAAATTGTAATATTTTCCTTGCCCTCTTTTGTTTTTCTGCTCACTTTCGTGTTGAACTCTGAAGTAATTTGGTATACCTTATATTAACATGAGTTATTATGACATTGCTATATCTCCTAGGTACCTAAATACAGTTTTTTTTTTTTTTTATGGATTGTTGTTTTGACTTTTTAAACCTCTAAAGAAGACTATTATAGTGTAGAGTGTAAGGAAGAGAATCAGAAAGAACACAAAATGTATTTTCTTCTTTCCCTCTATTTCCCGATTTTGTGAAGTTTTCAATTTTTAAAGTTTTCAGTATGCATGAGTAAGTGGTAAGAAAGCTCCAGTAACTGCACTCTGAGGTTTACTTTGGAATAGATATCACTGAGGGAGACAGTATAACCAGTGGCCTTGAAGCCAAGTAGTCTTTTTTTTTCTCATGCTAGCTAGATTTGTAAAGCTTGATCTTTGCCTTGCATTATCCAGCTTATGTGGCCTTGAGCAAGTAATTTAGAGTTTCAGTTTTCTCATCTGTAATTTGAGAAATACGTTATCTGTTCTAGTGTAGTGTAATGGAATGATGTTTTGTAAATTCTTAGCAACTATGTTGATGATGGGGGTACCCAGATAATTATATCATTGCTTGTTAGTATGTATAGGATTAAAAAAATCCTTGGTAAAATATCTATTGAGCATTTGCTATATCATAGGCACTTTTCTTTCATCGAAGCTTCCTACTTTGGTATCTTCTTTGATGTCCCTCTTTGGATATTGTGAATACAAGTCCCTTATTAGATATATGTTTGGCAATTATTTCCTCCTACTCTATGGCTTATCTTTTTTTTTAAAGATTTTATTGATTTATTCATGAGAGACGAGGAGAGAGAGAGGAGAGAGAGAGAGAGAGAAGCCGTGGGAGAAGCAGGCTCCCAAGGAGCAGGGAGCCCGATGCGGGACTCGATCCCAGGACCCCGGGATCATGACCTGAGCCGAAGGCAGACGCTTAACCATCTGAGCCAGCCAGGCGCCCTGGCTTATCTTTTTTAACAGTATCTTTAGAGAGGAGTAGTTCTTAATTTTGATGAAGTCCAACTTACCCATTTGTTCCCTGTATAGTTGTACTTTTGGTAGATGTCTAAGAAATCTTTGCCTCGTAAAAGATCCTAAGATTTTCTCCTATGTTATTTTATTGCCTTAGGCCTTACACTTAGATCATACATTTAGGTCTTACATTTAGATCTAATTGCCATTTTGTGTTAATTTTTGTATGTCATATGAGATATGGAGCAAGGCTTATTTATTTTTTTGCAAATGGATGTCCAGTTGTTGAAGAGATTATCCTTTCTTCACTGCATTGCTGTGCACCTTTATCAAAAATCAGCTGTCATATATGTTTCCATTTCTGGAGTCTGTTCTGTTCTATTGATTTATTTTCTCATCTTTTTGCAAATGCTGTGCTGTTTGGTTTGCAGTAGCTTTATAATTCTTGAAATATGGTAGTAGTAGCCCATTAATTTTGTTCTTTTTTTTCAGAATTGTTCCTTTGCATTTTTATATGAATTTAAAGTCACCTTGTCCTTTCTATAAAACACCCTGCTGGGATTTTGACTAGAACTGCTGTGAATCTATAGCTCAATTTGGGGCAAATTAACATGGTAGAAAAATGGAGTCTTCCAACACACGAACGAAGTATCTCTTATTTATTTAGATATTATTTAATTTATCTCAACAGTATTTGTAGTTTTCAGTAGTCAAGTATTTTATATCTTTAGATTTATCCCTAAGTATTTCATATTTTTGATGCTCTTGTCCAGTGCTCATGTTTTTTAAATTTTAGTTTCTTGTTCTTACTGATTATTGCTACTGTATAAAAATACACCAATTTTTGTGTATTGATGTAGTATTCTGAAGTCTTGCTAAACTCACTTATCAGCTCTGGTAGTTTTTTTAAAAATTCCTTTTTAGATTTTGTGGGGGGTTCCACATGTCATTTATGAATAAAGACAGTTTAATTTTTTATTTATTTAATTTTTTATTTTTAAGATTTTATTTACTTATTTGAGAGAGAGAGCGAGAGAAAGCACAAGCTGGGAGGAGAGGGAGAAGCAGGCTCCCTGATTCAGGGCTCGATCCCAGGACCCTGGGATCATGACCTAGCCAAAGGCAGACGCTTAACTCACTGAGCGACCCAGGTGCTCGATATAGACAATTTTTAATCCTGCTTTCCACTTTTAATGTCTTTTATTTATTTCTCTTGCCCGATTGCATTGGCTAGAACTTAAAGTGCAATGTTAAATAGAAGTGATGAGAGCAGACATCTCTCAACTTATTCCTGATCTTATGGGCAGTCATACCAGTTTCCGCCCATTAATTATGTTAGATGTACCTTTTCTGTAGATGCCCTTTATCAGACTGAAGAAATTCTTTTCTACTTAACGTTTACTGAGAGTTTTTAACATGAATAGATGTTGATTTTTGTCATGTGGTTCTACATTGATTGAGATGGTAATATATGGTTTTTCTGTTTTTAATCTCAATATTGTGAATTATGTTGATTGACTCTCAAATGTAGAATCTACTCTTGCATTTCTGGGATAAAACACTTGGTTACAATGTATTAGCTCATTTCTATATTGATGGATCCCATTTGTTAATAGATTTTTTCAAGCTTTTATTTAAAATCCAGTTAGTTAACATGAAGTGTAATATTAGTTTCGGGTGTACAATATAGTCATTCAGCACTCTTGTACAACACCCAGTGCTCATCACAACAAGTGCACTCCTTAATCCCTATCACCTATTTTACCCATCTCCCCACCTACTTCTCCTCTGGTAGCCATCAGTTTGTTTTCTAAAGTTAAGAATCTGTTTCTTGGTTTGCCTCCCTCTTTCTTTTTTCCCCCTTTGTTTTGTTTCTTAAATTCCACATGAGTGAAATCATATAGTACTTGTCTTTCTCTGACTGACTTCATTTAGGATTATACTCTTTAGTTCCATCCATGTCATTGCAAATGGCAAGATTTCATTCTTTTTTATGGCTGAATACAATTTTAGTGTGTGTGTGTGTCGCACATCTTCTTTATCCATTCATGGGTCGATTTTCCATAATTTGGCTATTGTGGATAATGCTGCTATAAACACTGGGGTGTATGTATCCCTTTGAATTAGTATTTTTGTATCCTTTGGGTAAAAACCTAGTAGTACAGTTGCTGGATTGTAGGGTACTTCTGTATTTAACTTTCTGAGGAATCTTCGTACTGTTTTCCAGAGTGGCTGCCCCAGTTTGCATTCCCACCAACAGTGTAAGAGGGGTCCCCTTTCTCCGCATCCTCTCCAACACCTGTTCTTTCCTGTGTTGTTCATTTTAGCTATTCTGACTGGTGTGAGGTGATACATTGTGGTTTTGATTTGTATTTCCTTGATGATGAGTGATGTTGAGCATCTTTTCATGTGTCTGTTGGCCATCTGTATGTCTTCTTTGGAAAAATGTCTATTCATGTCTTTTGCCCATTTTTAACTGGATTATTTGTTTTTTGGGTATTGAGTTTCATAAGTTCTTTATATATTTTGGGTACTAACCCTTTATTAGATATGTCATTTGCAAATATCTTCTCCCATTCCATAGGTTACCTTTTAGTTTTGTTGATTGTTGCCTGTGCTGTGCAGAAGCTTTTTATCTTGATCAAGTCCCAATAGTTCATTTTTGCTTTTGTTTCCCTTGCCTTAGGAGATACGTCTAGTAAGAAGGTCCAAAGGTTGATGTCAAAGAGGTTACTGCAGTGTTCTCCTCTGGGATTTTAATGGTTTCCTGTCTCACAGTTAGGTCTTTCATCCATTTTGAATTTATTTTTGTGTTTAGTGTTAAGAAAGTGGTCCAGTTTCATTCTTTTGCATGTTGCTGACCAGTTTTCTGACACCATTTGTTGAAGAGATGGTCTTTTTTCCATTGGATATTCTTTCCTGCTTTGTCGAAGATTAATTGACCGTACAGTGTGGGTTCATTTCTGGGCTTTCTATTCTATTCTTGATCACTACAGCTTTGTAATATAACTTGCAATCTGGAATTGTGATGCCTCCAGCTTTGCTTTTTTTCAAGCTGCCTTTGGCTTTTTGGGGTCTTTTATGGTTCCATACAAATTTTAGGATTGTTTGTTCTAGCTCTGTGAAAAATGCTGGTGGTATTTTGATAGGGATTGCATTAAATGTGTAGATTGCTCGGGATAGTATAGACATTTTAACAGTATTTGTTCTTCCAGTCCATGAGCATGGAATGTTTTTCCATTTCTTTGTGTCCTCTTCAATTTCTTTCATCAGTGTTTTATAGTTTTCAGTGTACAGATCTTTTACCTCTTTGGTTAGGTTTATACCTAGGTATCTTATGGTTTTTGGTGCAGTTGTAAACGTGATTGTTTCCTTGATTTCTTCTGCTGCTGCTTCATTGGTGTATAGAAATGCAACAAATTTCTGTACATTGATTTTGTATCCTATGACTTTACTGAATTTGTGTATCAGTTCTGGCAATTTTGTGGTGAAGTCTTTTGGGTGTTCTATATAGAGTGTCATGTCATCTGCAAGTAGGAAAAGTTTGACTTCTTACTTGCTGATTTGCACATCTCTTATTTCTTTTTGTTGTCTGATTGCCTTGGCTATGGCTTCCAGTACTATGCTAAATAACAGTGGTGAGAGTGGACATTCCTTTGTTTTCCTGACCATGGGGGAAACACTCTCAGTTTTTCCACATTGAGGATGATAGTAGCTGTGAGTTTTTCATATATGGCCTTTATGCTGTTTAGGTATGTTCCCTCAAAACCTGCTTTGTTGAGTGTTTTTGTCATGAATGGATGTTGTACAAATGCTTTTTCTGCATCTATTAAAAGGATTACATGGTTCTTATACTTTCTTTGATTGATGTGGTATATCACATTGATTGATTTGTGAATATTGAACCACCCTTGCAAACAGAAATATATCCTTGACTGTGGTGAATGATTCTTTTAACATACAGTTGGATTTGATTTGCTAGTATTTTATTGAGAATTTTTGCATCTGTATTCATCAGGGATATTGGCCTGTAGTTCTCTTTTTTAGTGGAGTCTTTGTCTCGTTTTGGTATCAGGGTAATGCTGGCCTCATAGAATGAATTTGGAAGTTTTCTTTCCATTTCTATTTTTTGATATTAACTCTTCTTTAAATGTTTGGTAGAATTCACTGTGAAGCCATCTGGCCCTGGACTTTTGTTTGTTGGGAGATTTTTGATTACTGATTCAATTTCTTTGCTGGTTGTCAGTCTGTTCAAGTTTTCTATTTCTTCAGTTTTGGTAGTTGATATGTTTTTAGGAATTCCCATTTCTTCTAGGTTGTCCAATTTGTTGGCCTATAGTTTTTCATAATATTCTCTTATAATTGTTTGTATTTCTGTGGTGTTGGTTGTGATTTCTCTCATTTGTGATTTTATTTATTTGGGTCCTTCTTTCTTTTTGATGAGTCTGGCTAGGGGTTTATCAATTTTATTAATTTTTTCAAACAACCAGCTCCTGGTTTCATTGATCTCTTCTATTGTTCTTTTAGTTTCTACATCATTTATTTTTGTTCTAAACTTTATTATTTCTCTTTTTCTGCTGGCTTTAGGCTCCATTTGTTGTTGTTTTTCTAGCTCCTTTAGGTGTAATGTTAGGTTGTGTATTTGAGATTTTTCTTGCTTCTTGAGGTAAGCCTGTATTGCTATATTCTTCCCTGCTAGGACTGCTTTTGCTGCATCCCAAATGTTTTGGACCATTGTGTTTTCATTTTCATTCATTTTCCATGTATTTTTTCCTGGTTGATGTATTCATTGTTTAGAAGCATGTTGTTTAACCTCCTTGTATTTGTGGTCTTTCCAAATTTTTTCTTGTGGTTGACTTTAAGTTTCATAGCTTTGTGGTCAGAAAATATGCATGGTATGATCGCAGTCTTTTTGTACTTGTTGAGGCCTGTTTTTTGACCTAGTATGTGATCTGTACTGGAGAATGTCCCATGTGCGCTTGAAAAGAATGTATATTCTGCTTCTTTAGGATGGAATGTTCTGAATATATCTGTGAAGTCCATCTGTCTCAGTGTGTCATTCAAAGCCATTGTTTTCTTGTTGGTTTTCTGCTGAGATGATCCATGCATTGCTGTAAGTGGGTGTTAAAGTCCCCTGCTATTATTGTATTATTATCAAGGATTTCCTTAATGTTTGTTATTAATAGTTTTATGTATTTGGGTACTCCCATGTTGGGGGCATAAATATTTACAATTGTTAGATTTTCTTATTGGATAGTCCCCTTTATTATGATATAATGCCCTTCTTCATCTCTTGTTACAGTCTTTGGTTTAAAATCTTGTTTGTATGATAAACATATTGCTATTCCAGCTTTCTTTTGACATCTGTTTGCATGATAAATATTTCTCCATCCCCTCACTTTCAATCTGCATGTGTCTTTAGATCTAAAACAACGTCTCTTATAGGCAGCATATAGATGGGTCTTGTTTTCTTATCCATTCTGACACCATATCTCTTTTGATTGGAGCAAGTAGTCCATTTACCTTGAGAGTAATTATTGATAGATATGTATTTAGTGCCGTTTTTTAAAAAAGATTTTATTTATTTATTTCACCGAGAGAGAGAGAGAGAGAGAGAGAACTCAAGCAGGGGGAGTGGCAGGCAGAGGGAGAGGGAGAAGCAGTCTCCTTGCTGAGCAGAGACCCTGATGAGGGGCTCGGTCCCAGGACTCTGGGATCATGACCCAAGCTGAAGACAGACACTTAACTGACGGAATCACTCAGGGGCCCCTTTAGTGTCATTTTTTTGCTTGTTTGTCATTGTTTCTGGAGATTTTCTCTGTTCCTTTCTTGTCTTTGTCACTTTTGGTCTTTCCACTCAAAGCGTTCCCTTTAATATTGCTTGCAGGGCTGGTTTAATGGTCATGAACTCCTTTAGTTTTTTTTTTGGTCTGGGAAACTCTTTATCTCTCCTTCTATTCTGAATGATAGCCTTGTTGGATAGAGTATTCTTGGCTTCAGATTTTTCCCATTTAGCATATAGAGTATTCTTGGCTTCAGATTTTTCCCATTTAGCATGTTGACTATATCATGCCACTGTCTTTTGGCTTGCCAAGTTTCTGTTGAGAGATCTGCCAGCTAGCCTTAGGGGTCTTCCCTTTATACCACATCTTCTTTCTCCATTCATCAGTTGATGGACACTTTGGTTGTTTCCATAATTTGGCTATTGTAGATAATGCTGCTATAAACATCAGGGTACATGTATCCTTTTGAATTAGTATTTTTGTATTCTTTCGGTAAATACAAAATGGATCATAGGGTAGTTCTATTTTTAACTGTTTGAGGAACCTCCATACTGTTTTCCAGAGTGGCTGTGCCAGTTTGCATTCCTTGTTTAATATTTTGTGAAGGATTTTTATCTATCAGAGATACTGGTCTGTAGTTTTGATTTATATTGTTTTCCCTAACATCTTATGATTTTTTGGGGAAGAGTTTTATGTGAACTGGTATTATTTCTTACTTAAATATTTAGTAGAATTTATCATTTGAAACCATCTGGGCCTGGAGTTTTCTTTGTGGAAAGATTTTAAACTACAGATTCAGTTGCTTTAAAATATATAGGACTATTTGGGTTACTTTTTTCTTCTTGAATGAGCTTTAGTAATTGTGTCTTTAACAGAATTTAAGTTGTTGAGTTTATTGGTATAAAGCTGTTAAAAATACTCCCTTGTTATCTTTTTAATACTTTAGGAATCTGGAATGATGTTACTTCTCTCATTTCCTGATACTAATACTAGTAATTTGTGTCTTTTTTTTTCCCCAAGATTAGTCTGGCTGTAGGTTTACCAATTTTATTGATCTCTGCGAAGAATCAGCTCTTGGTTTTATTGATTTTTATTTTCTATTTCATTAATGTTTGCTTTTATCTTTATGACTTTTTTCTGTTAAGTTCAGATTCTCTTTTATTAAGATTTATTTATTTATTAGAGAGAGAGAGAACGTGTACATGCATGTGTGAGGGGTAGGGGCAGAGAGAGAATCCAAGCAGACTCCCCACTGAGCACAGAGCCCAGCATGGGGCTTAATCCCACAACCCTGAGATCATGACCTGAGCCGAAATCAAGAGTCGGATACTTAACTGACTGAGCTCCTGTAACTTCATATTTGATTGAGATCGAAGCTAAAGTTAACTTATTTGAGACCTTACTTTTCTAGAATAGGCATTTAGTGCAGGAAATTTCTTAGTACTATTTTAGTGCTATCTTCTAAGATGGTGTTTTCATTTTTATTCATTTTAAAATACCTTCTAATTTCCATTTTGATTTAATCTTTTACCCATGGGTTATTTAGAAATGTATTATTTAGTTTCTAAATGTTTGGGGATTTTCCAGAGATTTTTCTGTTACTGGTTTCTAACTTAATTCCATTGTGGTCAGGGAACATACTTTGCATCACTGAATCCTTTGAACTTATTGAGACTTGTTTTATGGTCCAGAATATCTTCTCTCTTGGTGAATGTTTTGTGAGAAATTGAGAACAAATGTATTTTCTGCTCTTTTTGGTCTTTTTGGGTAGAGAGTTCTAAAAATGTCAGTCAGGTTTTGTTGGTTTATGGTATGTTCATGTCTACTCTTTTCTTTATGATTGCTTAATAATTGTTATATCACCTATTAAGGGGGGGCATTGTATTCCTATGTAAATTGTGGATTTTTTACTTCTCTTGTAGTTTGTTAGTTTTTGCTTCATATATTTTGAAGCTGTGTTATTAGTCGGCTAAATGTTCTGGATTGTTATGTCTTCTTCATTAATTTGCCCCTTCATCCTTGTGAAATGACCTTTGTTATCATTGGTATTAATCTTTTCTCTGAAATCTACTTTGTTTGATATTAATACAGCCATTCTGACTTTTCATTGATTTATGTTAGCATGATACATTTTTTCTATTGTCTTTATAGTTGAAGTGCATTACTTGTAGGTAGCATGTAGTTGGATTTTGCTTTTTTTTTTACGATTTTATTTGAGAGAGAGAGCGCGCACAAGAAGGGTGGAGGGGCAGTGGGGGAGGGAGAAGAGACTCCCTGCTGTGCAGGGAGCCCAGTGCAGGGCTCCATCCCAGGACCCCAGGATCATGATTCAGGCCGAAGGCAGATGCTTAACTGACTGAGCTAACCAGGCACCCTGGATTTTGCTTTTTTTTTTTTAATTGAATTTGACAATCTCTACCTTTCAAATGGGGTCATTTACATAATTTTGTTTTAATTTTCACAACAATCCTATATGTTCTTTTTAGTCTCAGTTTATTAAAGAAATAAGAAAACAGAGAGAAAGAATAGGTAACTGTCCTAACTTTGCACATAGTAAATGGTAAAGCTACCACTTAAACTCATAAACAATGTGTCCCAGGATTCCTTATTGAAATTACTAAATTTTTATTGTAGTGGGACTCTTTTTATTTTCTCTAGTTTTATTGAAATATAATTGACATGTTACATTATATTAGTTTTAGGTGTATAATAAGCTAGTGGGATCCTGTAGAGAAGTTTCAGAAAAGCAGAGGATTGACTTGGGTACATTTGTATTTTATAGAATGTTGATGTTGGTGGTGGTAAGAAGGATAGTTTGAATAGGAAGGTCTTATGTTAAGGGAATGATGTTAGGATGGTCTTACAGTAGTTGAGGGAGAGAGGTGGATATTCCTTGCTAAGACAATGGCAAAGAGTATAAAGAGAGGAGGCCAGATCTGAAAAATATTTTTGAAGTTGAGTCAGTAGCTTGATAATTGGATGCAGGTGCATGGAGAGAGAAATGGAGGCAAGGAAGACCACTTAAAGGTGTCTGGCCTGTGAGCCTAGGAAAATGGAGTCAGAAAAGTTTAAATCATATGGATTAATTGTCGGGGGGATAAACCAGGCAAATTTAGATTATGGTATATATTCTTTGTTGTATGATTTCCTTTCATGACATTGACATTTTTGAAGAGTTTAGGCCCGTTGCCTTACAGAATATACCATAATATAGCTTGTCTGGTTTTCCTCCTATGATTAGATTATGGTTAAACATTTTTGGCCAAGAATACTAAATGCTTCTCATTGGATCGTATCAGGAGGTACATGATGTTTGTATGATTATTGATGATGCTAACTTTAATCACTTGGTAAAGGTATTTTCTACCTGTTCTTCTTCCTGCAAATATACATTTATTTCTTTTTAATTAAAAGTATCTTGGGGTTAATATTTTGTATTCCTACAAAGTCGTAAGCAGTCTATGGAAAACAGCAGATTGTGTGTGTATTCTGTAACTTGATCCTCAATTTTGGAAGGTGAACAATAGGTTTTGAGCTCACATGGAAATAATGGTGTGAATGGAATGTTCAGATGACAAGGAAAGAGTGGTTATGAAATGAAGATGGACAGGTAGAACTTTTGTGCCGCACCACAATGGGAACATTGAAAGGTTTTTAACATGGAATTGGTTGGGGTGATACAATTGGATTTGAGGGTTTTTTTGTTTGTTTTGTTTCTTTTTTTAGAGAGAGAGAGATTTGAGAATACTAGTGAGATTAAAATTAGCAGAATTTGGTGACTGGTTAAATGTTGAGTGTGGAGGATTGAGAGTTTCCTGGTGACATAATATTTAGTAGGATTGCCTGACTCTTTGACTAGATTGTACTAAGTATGACATTCAAAGAATTAGATTTTATAAGTGTTACAGAGACAGGGCCTTGTGGATTCTCTTAGTTTCTCGTCTTCTTTGTACTTATTCTGCTTTTATGAGGACGTTAACAGTATGATTCTATTTAGGGAAGTGATTTCTTCTTGTTTTATCCTACGCAAAATGTTCACTTAGAGCTGCCACTAAGCCTTTGAATGGATAGAACAGGATCTGGTACAATCTCTTAAAATGATCTCACTAGGTGGAATAAGATTTTTGTGCAAATAATTTGTAAGGTCACCCCTAGCTCTAAAATTTTGATTCTATGGTATATCTGCTTTTCTCTCAGACGGCGTATTTTATTTCCTGAAAAATTTAATGTTTTCTTTGTCTCTTTATGTTTTTCGAAGATGTTCTCAGTGCAACTGAGTCTTGGTGAGCAAACATGGGAATCCGAAGGGAGCAGTATAAAGAAGGCCCAACAAGCCGTTGCTAATAAAGCTTTGACTGAATCTACGCTTCCCAAACCAGTTCAGAAACCACCGAAAAGTAATGTGAATAATAACCCAGGTACGGCACTGACTTGTTTCCTTCTGTTGTCTTGTTGTGTTCTGTGGGTGTTGTTCTCTGTACTTGCTTCGTAGCAGGCCAGCTGCGTAGTCAGGTATCAGTAGCACTTGCACAAAAAACAACTGAATAACAATTGAAGGTGAGGGAATGAGGAAGGTCATTATAATTATTTTGAAAATTTGCTTTGTGGATACTCTAAAGATGCGTTACTTACTTTTTAAATGTTCACAAAAATACATTTGGTTACAAAGAACAGAAAGTATGACTGAGTTGTGTTTTTTTTAAGTTTTTTATTTCAATTTCAGTGTAGTTAACATACAGTGTTATGTTAGTTTCAGGTGTACAATATAGTGACTCAAAAAGTCTACACATTACTCGGTGCTCATCCTGATAAGTGTACTCTTTAATTCCTGTCACCTATGTGCTCCAACCCCCTCCCCACCTCCCTTCTGGTAACCATCATTTTGTTCTCTATAGTTAGGAGTCTGTTTCTTGGTTTGTCTCTCTCTCTTCTATTCCCTTTGTTCATTTTGTTTCTTATATTCCACATATGAGTGAAATCATACAGTATTTGTCTTTCTCTGACTGACTTATTTCATTTAGCATAATACTGTCTAGCTCCATTCTTTTTTATGGCTGAGTAATATTCATATATATTCATATATATATATATATCCCGCCTCTTTATCTGTTCATCTGTGGCTGGACACTTGGGCTGCTTCCATAATTTGGCTATTGTAAATAATGCTGCAATGACTGAGTTTTTTATAAAGATAGAAATGATCAATTTCTTTTTTTATATAATATATAAAAGTACAGTTTAATAATTAAAAATAGTTATTGTTTATTTTAGCTTAATAAAAAATTACACAATTAGGTCTAAGCATCTTATTTTGCTTGTTGGTGTAGAAATGGTTGATAGAACTGTTCAAATTTAGAATACTTATGGAAGTTTATAAAGAAACCCAGAAATCCCAAAAAAACCTGTGTGTGATATAATGCTAAGTAAACAAGTTTTTCAGTTTTTATCTCCTAAGAATAATTTTAAAGAGTTGTTTCAGTTGCATATAATACCAACATTGTGCATCTAGTCATCTATTTGGAAGAGGCAAACCTGTATTGGACATAATGCATGAATTGATAACATCAAGTTAATAAAGTTCCATAAGTTTGGTACTAGCCCTACATCCATTTACTCATTAATTTATTAATTTAAGAAGTTACCTTCTGACAAATATTACTTTAGGTATTTTTGTGATGAGTAAAAAAAAGACTTTTTCCTGCCACAAATGACTGTAATCTATTTAATTAGAGTGAGTCCACATGCTCAGGCTTATAATCATCTGATGCTTCTTTCTCATGTGGCATATGCTAAGTAGACATAGTCTATTCTTTCAAGGACTGCTCTGTCTAAAACTGCATGAATTTCCTATTACTCCTCCTTTTGCTTCTGTTCAACTGATTCTAGTAGTTATTA
The DNA here is from genome assembly GCF_037043125.1 of Eumetopias jubatus. Lineage (NCBI taxonomy): Eukaryota > Metazoa > Chordata > Mammalia > Carnivora > Otariidae > Eumetopias > Eumetopias jubatus. The sequence continues at coordinate 166,483,197 of NW_028274810.1, forward strand.
AGTAAGCTTAAATAAGCAAATTATTATTACAGTAAAGAAAAACACCTACTCTAGTCATTTGAAGTTGGTAAGAGGCTGTCTACTGTTATAATTTTTAAAAATCTCTTTAGATTACTGGTTATCATTAGTACCACACCACTGCCTCTATGTATTAAGCACTTGCTTTTATATATTTAAGAGATATAAAACATTGTCCTTTTCTGTGAAAACTTTACAATTGTATACATAAATAACATAATTTAAAGGTAAAGATTAAGTACCAAGTGAATAATAACACTTGTCAGTATTATAAGTAATGATAAACATGGATGGGAGTATTTGAGGGAAGATAAAGGTCCTTGAATGGAGAGTAGGCAGGTCTAGAGGTGAGGAAAGAATATTCTAGGCAGAGGGAGTACAATGAAGAAAGGCATTGGAAATAGGATTGTGGATGATAGTTTTGGTAAGAAAACTTTTTGGGGAGTGGTTTTTAATTAGAGCAGGTAAGTGACTAGGAAGAGCTAAGATTAGAGATACAGTAGGGGTGAATTGTGATGGACTTGAATGCCAGGTTTAGGAGATCAGATTTTACCTGTAGTTTAGGCAATTAGTGTTTATAAGCTAGTGGATGGTGTGTTTAAAACAGCATTTTAGGAAAGTTCAGTTTGATATGTGGATTGAAGGTGGAAAATACTAAAAGCAAGATCAGTTAGGAAACTGTTGCCATAGTTTATGGGTGAAGAAAAGAAACTCCTGTGCATCGAGTACTATATGTCGTCTGCTCTATAATAGTATTGGGAATGGCCGTGGGAATGGAACAGAAGGACCGGTGTTGCTGATCCAGTGGTTGAAACCGTGTTAGAGAGCAAGCTGTTCGGAGCACACAGTGTGAAGCAATAGTAGTGTGTGCCCATCTCTGCAGCAGGTCCACTTTAGAGGATTATAATGGGAAGTAAACCAACAAGGGAGTCGGGAAGGAAACAGGAGAGTCTGAAAGGCCAGTGGTGATGAGTTTGTGCTGTTGAGTGTTGCAGTGAGCTGAGAGAATGAGTAGCTTTTGGAAGGTAAAGTTTTAAAATAGAGTATAATATTGCATACCGGCAAGTGCACAAATTATAATTGTAGAGCCTTGATGGTTTTTTGCTAGCACCACAGGCTTTACCAGTGCTCCAGAAGCCTCCCTCATGTCCCCTTCTAGCGGTCAAACAACTTCAAAGGAAGCCACTCTTCTGCTTGTCTGTCTTAAATTCATTGTGCCTGCTTGTTAGAATCATGCACTATACTCTTTTGTGATAACTTGTTTTTCTCAGTGTTACATCTGTGAGATTCATCCATGTTGTATTTAACAATATAGTATTTCATTGCTGTACAGTATCCATTGCATGAATATACTGTAACTTATTTATTTATTGTACTATTGATGGACATTTAGATTGTTTCCAATTTCAGGCCCTTAGAAGTAAAACTGCTGTGAACATTCTTGTATGTGTACATTTTTGTTGGGGACATACCTAGTATTGGAACTGTTGGGTCATGGGTTATGCATGTGTTCATGCAAATCAGAGTAAGAGTTAAGACCGGAAGTCAGTGAGCATACCCAAAAGACAGGTATCATAGCTGCTGTTCTTACATCACAGTCTTTTATTCCTAGACCTATTGGGAAAGAGAAGAAAGCTGTTGAGGCATCAGGTAGACACAGTAAGGAAACGATCATAGTTTTGGCCAGATTGAATAGTGAATTAGAGCAACAATTAAAGTATGTCCTTGAAGAGAGAATTTCCTTGGAAGTTCAGCTGGAAAAACTTTGACCATTCTCTTACCTATAAGCCAATTGCTGTAAACTGTGAACATACCCATTTTTAAGTCGTTTGGGGTTACCTGGTTTGGAGGCACAAAGATTCAGCTCGCTACTTAATTCAACATTAAATTTTATTATTTGCTTTTGCCCTGTATGTTCACCATTGTGTTAAAGTATCCTTTAATTTTTAAATTTAAACAACAAAAGGGTCAGGATGACCGGGAAAAAAAAGAAAACCCAAAACAAAACAAAACCAGAAAAACCCCAAAATATACATGAGCTATACAGGTGGCATGTAGTCACAGCTACTTGGGAGGCTGAGGCGGGAAGATCCCAGAAGTTCTGGGCTGCAGTGCGCTGTGCTGATCAAGTGTCTGCATGAAGTTCAGCATTGATAAAGCGACCTCCTTGGGAGTGGGGGACCACCAGCTTGCCTAAGGTGGGGTGAACCAACCCAGGTTGGAAATAGAACAGATCAGAGTGGTGGGATTGTGCTTGTGAAGAGCCACTGCACTCCAACGTGGGCAACATAGCAAAACCCACTGTCTTTTTGCCCTGCCCCAATTTAGGGAATCCTTTGTCTCAAAAAAAAAAAAAGTTTGCCCCTTTGAAAAAATAACACACATAATAAATGCATATATAATACATCACGTCAAAGTATAATTTTCCCTTCCTACTAGCAACCCATGAGAGCTCTGTACATCCTTGTCAACGTGTGGTCTCTTAGGCTTTAAAAATTTTAGCTGTTCTTCTGGGAGTAAGGTAGTAATTCAGTGTAGTTTTAATTTTCATTTCCTTAATAACTAATGATGGTGAGCACCTTTCCATATGGTTATTGGTATTGAGATCTCTGTTGTAGAGTGCCTTGAAATAATTTACTCATTTAAAAAAACCTGCATTGTCTGTTTTCTACATTTTTCTATTTTTTATTGACTTTAGGATTCTTACATATTCTGGATTCAAATCTTTTGTTAGATATGTGCGTTGCAAATATCTTTCTATAATGGTATATTTTGATGAACAGAAATTCTTTAATTCTTTAAGTCAAATTTATTAGTCTTTTCCCTATGGTTAGTGTCTTATTTAAGACATCTTTGTCTCCCACAATGTTATGAAAATAATCTTATAAAATTTTAGAAGCTTTATTTTATTTTTAAAATTTAGATCTAGAGTCTGTCAGGAACTGAGGTTTATGTATGATGTGAGGTAGGGTTCATGATTTTTCTTCTTTTTAATATATAGATGTTCAGTTAACTCAGTACCATTTATTGAAAAGACAATCCATTTCTGTCTGGAGGGGACAGAAATGCAGGGAGGGGGGAGTTCAGTCCTGGCTTCACATCAAGTAGAGATAGTATTTACACCCCAAAGAGGAGTTAAATTCATTTACAGCATGGCTTAAGACTATATCATAGAACTGTTTTGCTTTCGCCCTCCTTTTATTTTTTTTAACTTTGTTGGAAATAATTTCATATTTATGTAAAATTTGTAGCAAGAGTACATAGTGCATCTATTATGTACCCTTCACCCAGATCCCCCAACTGTTAGTGTTTCTGAACCAGTGGAGGGTAAGTTGTGGGCATGTGGTCCCATTCCCCTTAGTACTTCAGTGTGTTGTTCCCAAGTACATGGCCATTCTCCTGTCAGGAAGTTAACATTGATCTGGTATTATCATGTAATGCAAACACTCCCATTTTTCCTTCATTGATTGTCCCAGTAATATTCCTTTGTATGTCTAGGATCTAATCGGGATCATGTATTTATCATTTCTTTTCATTCTACTTCAATCTGGAATAGTTCCTCAGAGTTCTTGTCCTTTATGACCATGACATTTTTGAATAGTACAGGCCACATCATTTGTAGAATGCCCCTCAATTGAGTTTATCTGGAGTTTCCTCGTGATTTTGAATTTTTAGCATGAATGTCCCAGTGGCATTGGCTTAGCTCAGTGTTACAAGGATAAACCCGATACTGATTTGTCCCATTAGTGATGACTTTTGTCACTTGGTGAAGACTATGTTTGCCAGGCTTCTCTACTGTAATGTTAATTAATAAATGTTTTCTTATTAAATAATAAGGAACTAATTATTTTCTGAGGAGAAACTTGGAGACTATATAAACATTCTGTTCCTCATCAAACTTGCTTTCACTTACCAGATTTGGCATCTATTAATGATTCTTTTTCTGAATCAGTTAATACTCTGTAATGCCACAGGGTGATTTAATTAATTAATTAGTTAATATGGCTTAAAACAACAGAAACTTATTTTCTCTTAAAGGGTGATGTTTTGATTCCAGTTGTTTTGTTTTTAATATTTATTAGTTGGCATTCTACCCTAGAATTTTCTTTTTCCCCTCATTTTTTTGTTCATTTATTTCTATCACTATAGACTCTTGGGTTCCTATTTTACTTACAGGATTATAATCTATCATTATTTATTTCGATTTGCAATTTGTCACAGACTTGACCAGGGGTATGAACCTTTCCAGTTGACTCCAGAGTCCTTCTACTGTTTTCATCCTTCTTGAGCACTTCTTACTTTCTGGCTCAGTAAGATGTTCCAAGGTCATCTCGTATTTTCCTTGTCCTGGCCCTGGCACCAGCCATTTCTTCAAGGAGCCTTGGTTGATTAATTAATCAGTTCATTGTTTGAACAAATATTTATTGAGTGACTGCTATGTTCCAGGGACTATTCTGCCTACAGAGCTTTTCCTTGAGTGTTAGCAATGTATAGCTCCTTGAAACTAGTTGTGGCATTTTTCTTTCACTTTCCACAGAATGGGAATCCACAGTAGTTGTTATGTATGTTTGTATATATAACCAATTAGCCTTGTTATATTTATCACTGATAAATACAGAAATTTCCTTTAATCTACCGAAAGACCACTAGAAACGGATTCTGCGTTGACAGTGTCCGCTTTGCAGCCATGTGACGCACGAGGAGTGCTCTGTCATGATCGTCTTTATGCAGCCTGGGTCCAGCTCGCACCTGCTGGAGTGGTACTTAGCATTACCTGCAGGTTCTCACAGTTTGAAGTGACTCTGTACGTGTTTGCTGTGGGAGCATTATTGTGTAAGTAAAGAGGCTGTGCACACGCAGTGGCGGCAGTCTAGGTCTTTATGAAACAGATGGAGATACTTGGCTTCAGGAGTCAAAACCTCATCAGCACAGTTTGCACTTGTCTGGTGCTTTTCTCCACTCTCCTTCACGAAGACCAGTGTCTAGCATTTCTGTGAAGAAAATAGACTGCAGCCTTATTTTCAAATGAGGATTCATATGAAATCTTTGATTTATTTAAGTGGTATGAATATAATACTTCTACCTAGCTTAAAACCCAATTTTGGTATGGGTGGCAGGACATAGTATATCCTGCCAGTGCATTAAAATCACCTCACTGATGATTGTTAGATACATTAGTTTCTGTTTATTGTCCTAACTAAAAGATGAGGCCTTTCAAACTTTTTTTTCTTTTTTTCTCCATTTGAACTTTATGCTATTTGTGTCTGTATGATTGTTGCAAAGTAGAATTCAGAAAGACTTAAATCTTACAACCGATTGACATGTTAATCATTAAACTGCAATATATATGAAATAAAAAAAACTTTTAAAAAGATATAGACTACTCTTTGGTGTTAAATTTGTAGAAGACTGTTAGACAATTTCTAATAAAGTTAACCATAAACCTACTCTGTGATCTAGTAGCAATTCCACTGCAAGGGATATACCTAAGAGAACTGAGTGTATACGTCTGCTAAAACACTGTGGCTTTATATAATTGCTCCCAACTGGACACAACTCAGATGTCCCATCAGCAGCAGAGTAGATAAACTGATGTATCCATTCAGTAGAATACTATTTAGTGATTTAAAAAAAATGTTTGCAATACTGAAATATTTGACAAAATTATTACATTGAGTGAAGGAAGCACGATAGAATAATACATATTCAGGTTTGAAGAACAGGCAAAACTCTGATGACAGAAGTCAGAATAGGTAACTTGGGGAGGTGGGTATTGACTGGAAATAGCTGTGATGGAACTTTCTGGGTGATGAAAGTGTTCATATCTTGATCTGAATGGTGGTCACTGAATGTTTATAATGTGTAATAATTTGTAGATTTGTATGCTTAAGGTTTGTGCATTTTACTTACCCCTCAGTAAAATACTGTAGGAAAGAAAGAAAAGAGAATCCTTTATTTTTGACTTTCTCTTCCTCTGCCCTGAGTGTTGGTATTAAATTAGGGGTTTGGACTAATTGGACTTACTGTTCAGTATTTTAACGTTCTTTGCTGTTTTTCTTATGCTTATCTTTTTTCTTTTCCACCTCCTTTGTCCTACCACCCTCTTTGTTTTTCCCCTTAACCTTGGTTTAGTTCCTGTTCTAACTATACTCTTCAGTGGTTTCGCATAAATTCTTTAGAACTGGGACACAAAGTGAGCAGTTATTGACTGTTGCTGGATAGCTGATGACGCGGCTGCCGGTTCTGCGTTTGCGTCAGGCTCCGGCACCCCCGATGGGTGCTTTATGCCAGCCCCATTTTCTCTGCTGCAATAAGTGGATCCATTTTTGTATGTGACGAATGGAGTCTTAAATGTATGTTGCAAAAGGCATAATTCCAACAAAATAGTACAGGATTTACACTGAAAAAATAAATTTTACTTTCTATAAAAACTTTAGATTCATATTTGTGATTTGTTATATATAATGTGTATATAATGTTTTACTAAGTAACCTCTTTTGTACTCAAAATAATGTAATAATTTAGTGTGTGTTATTTATTATGGAATTTTTCAAACTTTTACAAAAGTAGATTTGATAAGATAGTGAACAGCCCCATACCCATCACCACCTTCAACAGTCATCTACACATAGTGGTCAGTCTTGTTTCTCATCTGTCTCTCCTCTGAATTATTTTGAAAGAAAGCTCAGGTATATCACTTTATCCATAAATGCTTTAGTATATATCTTTAAAGATTTACAGAAAGCATTAGTAGATTTACTTTGTCCTGTTGTTGGTTATAGAAAAAACTCAAAATGTATTTTCATGAGATAAGTCTAAGAATTACTGATGACCCTGTATTCATTGCTAACTTCAGATACTTGATTAGCAAAATATAAAAATATTCACAGATGATAATGTTTTTAATGATTAAATAATTGAAAGCTTCCTGGGGTGAGTAATGCTGGGGTTTAATACTTTCTTTATAGTATCCAAATTAAGCAGTCTGTTAATCTTGTGTTTCCCTTGTTTTGAAACAGTCTTTCAAGTTGAATTTTTGGTCATGAATATACAAAAAAGCTTGCAAACCCAAAGAGATTTCATTAGAAACAATTTTCCTGTTTATGTAGTTTGTTTATACACCCCTGAGAAAATCATACAGACAGGCCATCAACTCCCACCTTCCTTCATGGTAATTACATGTAATGTAAGTATGGCTTGCGTGATTTATTATGGAAATATTTCACTTGTGTGCTTTTAATATTTTTTTTAAACAGGTAGTATAACTCCAACTGTGGAACTGAATGGGCTTGCTATGAAAAGGGGAGAGCCTGCCATCTACAGGCCATTAGATCCAAAGCCTTTCCCAAATTATAGAGCTAATTACAACTTTCGGGGCATGTACAATCAGAGGTTTGTATGTCTTCTTTGGTTTTGTTCTTATTTATTATTTTACGCATATTGTAACAGTTCTGAAACTCAAAGAGTATTTTCATTGTAAGACATTTACTTTGGGCATTTTGCATGGAATTTAGATAAATCAGGCTCAAAAGATTATTTAAAGTAATACATTTAAAAATAACTGGTTTTCAGGAACTAGTTTTTATTGAGTCATGAGAACCCTGTATTTGTTACAGGCAGGACCATGTTTTAAAATCATGCCACAATATAGTGCTGACTTTTCCTTTGACTTGTTCATTTATTTACCAAGCAGATACTTAGCTTAATTAGTGGTTTTCTTAATTTGTCCAACTACATTGCAAACACGAATGTTTTTAATTTATAGGAAATTTGTTGGAAGGATTTACTAAGTCTGTCTACACATTGCATAATTTTGTGATAGTTACAAGTGTAACAGAATTTTCTTTTATGGGCAAGGCAGAATTTTTTTTAAAAAAGTTAAGTGTTTTTTCTGATCATTTATAGAAGTCATATAACTCATTATAGACAGTGTAGAAAATGCAAAAAGTTAAAAAGAAAATATAAATAACATGTAATCCCAGAATTAAATACCTTTAATATTTTGATGTATTTTACACTTTTTAAAATTCTTTGCACATATATTTGACCACAGTGAAGTTATCCTTTATATTCAGTTTCTACAGTACTTTATGGAGGTATATTTATGTGAATGGCAAAATGCACAGATCTTCAATGTACATTGTGATGGCTATTATTTATGTATATATACATATTTATACTTGATCACTTTTTGTATGTGTATACCCTCACGTGATGACCAGTCCGATGAAGGGTCAGCATGTTCTGTCACCCTGGGAATTTCCTCACCCCTATTTGCAGTTATACCTCCCCCCAGGAGGAGCCATGGTTCTGTCACTGTACATTAGTTTTGCCTGTCGTTGAACTTCATATAAATAGATTCATACAATATGTACTCTTCTGTGTCTGGCTTTTTTCACTTCATATAATGGTTTTCTTATTTGTTTTTGTTTTTTGTTTTTTGAGATTCATCCTTGTTGCTTGTATCTGGATTTTGCCCTTTTCTGTTGTTAAATAGTGTTCCTTTGTATGATGTATCATAGTTTGTTCATCTCATATATACAATATTATGCCCTCTTTTAATTTGATATAGTGATCATTTTTCACATTTTTTTAAAAGTTTATTTTTTTAGTAATCTCTACACCCAATGTGGGGCTCAAACTTACGACCCCGAAATCAAGAGTCTCATGCTCTGCCGACTGAGCCAACCAAGTGCCCCCATTTTTCATATTTTTAAGTGATCTTTGAAAACATATTTGATGGCTATGTAATGCTTCATTTGGCCAGGGTATATTTTACAAGGATATAAACAGGTATAAACAAAGAATACTTGATAATTATATAAACAAAATGTACTTGTTTTGATCATCTAAGTTTTTTTTGACAATTATAATGTGCAACCATCTTTACATATAAATTTTTGTTTACATCACTGATTATTTCCTTAAAATAGATTACCTTATAAGGGGAATATTGGGTTAGAAAGAATAATATGTTGCACAATTACATTAGAATTTATATTACTCAGAGTATATTCTGTTCCATTCTGACAACACAGTTTAAAAAAAAACACGTCGTCTTGTTTGATAGATAAAAAGTGGTATGTTTTTAAATTTTGGTTTTATTGATTACTTGTGAGGCTGAACAATTTTCAAATATTTTTGACCTTTTTGATTTGTTTGATTTGCTAATTTCTGTTGCATTGCTTGGCAGATCTTCAAATGTTTATGTGTTGGGGATATTAGCATTATGTCTGTTTTGTTTAATTTTCGTGCTTTGAAAAAACTGGCTTTTAGTTTTGTGTTTGTTTTGATGTGCAACAGTTTTAGATGTTATATGGCCTAGTATTTTTGTGTGTGTGTGTGTGATTTCTCCAGCTGCTTTTATGCCTAAGAAATTCTTGTGATTAGATATTTGCTAATGCTTAAAAAGAATATTTTTATAATTGACATACAACATTGTGCAAGTTTAAGGTATACAGCCTACTCTATGTTGCATTATAATTGCTATTGTAGTGTTAACTAACACGTTGATCATGTCGCATAATTACCATTTCTTCTAGTGTTGGGATGCTGATACTTTTTATTTTTATTTATTTATTTAAAGATTTTACTTATTTGACACAGAGAGAGGGACAGCGAGAGAGGGAACACAAGCAGGGGGAGTGGCAGAGGAAGAAGCAGGCCTCCCCCGGAGCAGGGAGCCTGATGTGGGGCTCGATCCCAAGACCCTGGGATCATGACCTGAGCCGACGGCAGATGCTTAATGACTGAGCCACCCAGGCGTCCCTGAGACGCTGATACTTTTTAAATAATTTTTTGTATTTACTACCATTACAGTTCAGATGTGAGATGTGTGGTCTGTACGTAATGATACCTTTTGGTGTCTTGTTTGGCAGTGGCGTATTTACCACTTAAAACTTAGTCCTATTCAGATTGTAAATGGTTCTTTTAAATATTATTGCTTATGTTCTACAAGAAAAATGAGTACAATTTTCTTAGACTTTTGCTCTTCCCCTCTTTTTTCCTAGGTGTGTCTGGGGGAATTTACTGTGTTGTCTTGGTAGGAAAGGAGGGACCCTCACCTTTGTGTGGGTGTCCTATATTGTCCTCTGAGCTCCTCTGGTCTTTGTGATGATGTCCCTTGTCCACCAGATAGTTGACACCTTTCTCTCCTGCCTTGCCGAAACCTGCAGTTGGTGATGTGTAGTCCATTTTTTCCTGTCAGGTAATGCTTCCACAGAGTATTTACCATCTCTCCCTTGCTCTCTTGACCTAAATCCTTAACTCTCTTTGGTTCCCTGGAGTGTTTTTCCATTCTCATCCTCTTCAGTAGTGTCTCCTGAACTGGATCATCCAGTGGCAGGCTTATCAACTCTCAACTTGGTGTCCACACCACATAGGTGGCAAGAAGGACATAACATTTCTCTTGTAGTTGCTTTACTTTCCCTTTTTCTGTATAACCTGCCTATAGCCTTTCTTGTAAGCTTGAGGTTACCTAATATAAATAAAACTATTTGCCCACTTAAGCACAATAGATAAATTTGGTCACCTGAGTTAGGAACACCTTACCTATCAAGATTTTCAATGTGCTATAGTGAATAGACACATGAGGATATTTAAATGCTTATTATATTTTGATATCTGTAGTTCTTTATTGAAATCTTACTAGAGTTTTTTTTTTTTAAAGATTTTATTTATTTATTTGACAGAGAGAGACACAGTGAGAGAGGGAACACAAGCAGGGGGAGTGGGAGAGGGAGAAGCAGGCCTCCCGTGGAGTGGGGAGCCTGATGCGGGGCTCGATCCGAGGACCCTGGGATCATGACCTGAGCTGAAGGCAGACACTTAAGGACTGAGCCACCCAGGCGCCCCTAGAGTTTTGATTAGTGGATTTATTACTTCTAAATGAAAGAAATCTGGTGCTAAAGCAATGAAAAATCTGACAATAATCTCTGTGGATTATTATTATGGAGCTCATGTTCTAGTAAGGGAGGCAGTTATAGAGTCGGTTACTCACTGAGAAGGTGACTTTTGATAAAGACTAAAGGAAGAGAGGGAATAAGTAGTGTGTATGTCACAAGAGAAGGAGAGAACATTCCAAGCAGAACAAACAGGAAGTGCAAAGCCCCCGAGGTAGGAATGTACCAGGCGTGTTGATGTCTTCTCCCGCAGACCAGTAGGGCTGGAAAAGACTGAACCAAGGAGGAGAGTAGTTGGTATATGAGGATGTGACAAGGGTCATATGGTTTGGTTTGATTTTTTTTTTTTTTCTATTGTAGGTCTTCTGTTAAGAATGTTGACATTTTTCCTTTGTTGGCAATTTCTAGTTTCAAGATCTGATTCCATAGTTGTCATGAGGGGTCTAAGGATTTATGTATGACTTCTCTAAGGGGTTGTGCTTTAGGCCATTCCCACTTAATGGATAAAGTGGACTTTGCTTTCAGATTGTTGGGAGAGTCTTTAGAATATTCTGCAGATCACAAAAAAGGTAAAAAAAAAAATAGAGAAGTACTGGTAAGCTGCCATGTTTCAACTGAAAAGCTCTCTGCTCACAGAAGGGCAAACCTAACCATTACTCATTAGGCTGTAAAAATTAGGTTTTCACATGGGGTGCCTGGGTGGCTCAGTTGGTTAAGTGTCTGCCTTCAGCTCGGGTCATGATCCCGGGGTCCTGGGATCAAGCCCTGCATCGGGCTCCCTGCTCAGCAGGGAACCTGCCTCTCCCTCTGCCTCTGCTTACCGCTTTCCCTGCTTGTGTTGTCTCTCTCTGTGTCAAATAAAAGTAAATGGGGGCGTCTGGGTGGCTTAGTGGTTAAGTGTCTGCCTTCGGCTCAGGTCATGATCCCAGGGTCCTGGGATCGAGCCCTGCATCGGGCTCTCTGCTCCGCGGGGAGCATGCTTCTCCCTCTCCCTCTGCCGCTCCCCCTGCTTGTGTTCCCTCTCTCGCTGTGTCTCTCTCTGTCAAATAAATAAATAAAATCTTTAAAAAAAATAAAAGTAAATAAATCTTTAAAAAATATTTTAAAAATTAGGATTTCACATATGACCTTAATCTGCAGATGACAACACCTGAATGTGTCACAGGGAATTTGGAGCCAAAGATAGAGGAGACTCTTTTCTCCTTGTCAGACTCCAAATGAATCAGTAGCTTCTTAATAAGGCAGGGAATGAAAGGTTAGAAAGTCCAAGAAACAGATATCGTTTAGAGGGGTTTATAAAAAGATCCTTTCATTTTCTACTTAAAATAATATTAAGTAATAATTAGACATTACCCATTTTGGTTTTTAAAAAAAATACTTTTTATTAAATTCTGTTTTTTTAAGGTTCTTTATTTAGAGGGAGAGAGAGCATGAGCAGGGAGAGAAGCAGAGGGAGAGGGAGAAAGAATCTGAAGCAGACTCTGTGCTGAGTGCGGAGCCCGACACAGGGACGCGAGATCATGACCTGAATGAAACCAGGAGTCAGATGTTTAATCAACTAAGCCACCCAGGTGCCCCTAAATTCTGTTCTTTCCTGATGAGATTTCCCGACTTAAGCTCATTCAAAGGCTAAGGAGGCACTTAAAGAAAGCACCATCCCTCCGTTGCCCTGGTTTATGATGGCTGGGGAAAAAAAGAGATTTATCCATGAACAGAATCTGGTTGCAACCTGGATTCGGAAGTACCTCTGTCTCTCTTTGTTACACCTAAGATGTTTGAAAATGAATACATCCAGTTACATCTTTTCCTTTCTCATTTGAGGCACTGTTCACTAACAGATATAAAGTTGAAAGCTACAAAAATTTATATGGCAAAGTGTAAGATGTAAAGGTTGGAGAACCTTTTATGCTTTTGTTCTCCTGTCTTTGTTATAAAAAAATGATATACATGATCTCAAGAACAGAATGGCTGAAATCAGTTCCCCTACAGACAGTTTATCAATTTTGTGTATGTACAAGATGCAAAAAGCATTACTGCTTGGCTAGTGGCCAGAAAGTCCCCAGTCTGCTGATGCGGATGGCCAAAGGCCCACAACTCAAACTAGACGATATGAAAATGGGGATTTTTGCCATATGTAACTGGGAGAGGTCTCGGGGAGATCATCAGGCATGGTTGAATATAGGGCTTTAGTGTTCTTTTCCCTCATTTTCCATTTCTTTTTAGCTATCGTCTCATTTTTCCTCTGCTTGACTTTTTTTTTTTTTTGCCATTGAATTTCTGCTTTATTTTTGTTATGTTATTTTATTTTTATTAGCATGTAATGTATTATTTGTTTGAGGGGTACAGGTCTGTGATTCATCAGTCTTACACAAATTCACAGCGCTCACCATATGCTTGACTTCCTTTTCAAAGAAGCTCACTTTCATTTGCTGTACCTCATATGCTACATAGTCCTTAGACGTATAGTACCAGAAAAGGAACACGTTTTTGTATAGTTCTTAGGAAAATCCCAAGAAAGACTTTGAGTAGACTGTCCATCCCTTTGTCATCCAGACTGGATTTGGGGTGAGGGAATACTTTAATTGGCCATGCTTGGGTTTGTGCCCAGCCTGGAGAAACAGGGATTAATCCCATCCAAGCTGCTTGCAGAGTACAATTTTTTTTTTTTAAAAGATTTTATTTATTTATTTGAGAGAGACTGAGAGATAGAGAGCACGAGAGGGAAGAGGGTCAGAGGGAGAAGCAGACTCCCTGCTGAGCAGGGAGCCCGATGTGGGACTCGATCCCGGGACTCCAGGATCATGACCTGAGCCGAAGGCAGTCGCTTAACCAACTGAGCCACCCAGGCGCCCAACAATTTTTTTTTTTAAATGAATGGTTCCCTGAAAGCGAAGATTCTGAAGGAAAATCATTTCCATTACAGTCAGAACATTTGGTTCAAATCCTCATTCTGATGCTTTTAGCTGTGTGGTTTTGGGCAAGGCACTAGACCTTCCTTAGTTTCCTTGTTTGCTAAGTAAAGATAATAAGACCAAAGGAAAGGACTTTGGTGAGGTCTCTCATTAAACAAATATTCACTGAATGCCTCCTCTGCCACATGTTGTGTTAAGAGTAGGTACTTGGATGAAAGCCAGTCTGGTAGACTCAGTCCATCAGAAGATGAAAACAGTACAGAGAAACAGTAACAGAGTGATAGATGTGACCATATGGTGCTATGGAAACACTGAGAACAAGTGCCTCCCTCAGACTGGGGACTCAGAGAAGCTTCCCAAAAGGCATTGACACTTGAGCTGAATCTTTGAGGTAAACAAGACTTTAGCCAGGTGTGGAAGGTAAGGAAAAGCAAACTAGTTTTTGGGAACAACCGCAGGGAATCCTGAGAAGTTCAGTTCCTCATGGACTTGCAAGGAATTTGGTACATCTGTAATGAAAAAGCTGAAGCTCAGGCAGGGTGCTAATTTGATGTCCTCAAATGGCCTTGGGAAGAGGTTTAGATTTATCCTGAAGGTGATTGGGAGCCATTGAAGGATTTTAGGCTGAGGGATAAAATAATTGGGTATCTGTTTTAGGCATATTGCTTTGGCAGTACGTGGGGAATAGTTCGGATAGTCTTAAAATTCAAGGGAGAAAGATGAATTACAAGGATGTTGTAATTTGGACCTAATGTGATGAGAGTCTGGAACTGTGAAGATGGAGGGGAGGGCAGTGTCTAGATATTTAGAAGGTGGACTTGGTGGCACTTGGGGATTGATTGGTTGGGGGGGTGGGGGGTCGGGAGATTCAGGATGACTTTCATATATCTGGATCACTAGTAATGTTCACAATGAGGAGTTGGAGTGGGTCTTTGGAAACACGAGGAATTCTGTTTTGACAATGTTGAGTTTAAATTTCCTATGAGATATTTAGGAGGGGTCTGTTTTATTACTCTTTAAAGTCTTAGTGGAGGGTATGGGAAGATTATCTTTGGCTTTGAAGGTTTATTGGAAGTACACATGGGAAGAGGGACTTAGGGTCTAGAGTGTTCCTGAAGCTTACACATCAGAATGCATCTTGCAGAAAATGACACTGTTTAGGATACAACTTAGGTTTGAGTGACCAGTCTGTTCTTTATTCATCTAGGATTTATACTTCCTTCCCAAAGGGATTTGGTTATTTTGGTTTGCCATTACTTGATTTGGAAAAATTTCGTAGCATGCCCCCTTGCCAAGCCCTTCCGTCCTCGGGTGTGGTTGGTATATTTTGTGTCAAGACAGTATTTGTTTACTGATGTATCCAGTTCCTGGTCCAGTCACTTGTAGCTAGGTTAGTAAAGTTGCTTTCTCTTAAGATGTTAGATATGAGTCATAGTAAGTTAAACAAGGAAAGAGGTCTATTTTGCTGAGGTTACTTGTTCCAGTGGGCAGAGCCAGGTACCTACTTGAATTTTCATGGTCTCCCCTCTTGTGCCCTGGGAGGTAAATCTGTGAGACTTGGAAAGAACTTTCTGGACAGCTGTAGCTACCAGTGGAAATTAGATAGGGTAAAACAAATTTTTTGAAGTATTTGAACTGATTTTATTTCATTATGTGGGTTATCAGTAAAACTAGAAATAATCAAGATTTTAGTTTATGAAATAGCTCATTGTATTTCAAAGTTTGTTATATAGGCTGATAACTAGCTGCTAATTACTGTATTGGTATGCTGTGTATGTTGAGCTTGTTCAAACTTTTTTTTTTTAATTAAGTTTTTTATTTTAATTCCAGTGTAGTTAATATACAGTATTATATTAGTTTTAGGTGTACAGTTCAAACTGTCAATCTACGTGTTCTTCACTAGTTTGTAATACCCTATTAAAAACCATGTTGGAAAATAGAACAGTTGAGAAACAATGTATTTGTAACAATAGTGGTATAAACAGGAAAAGCCTACAATTTTGCTTTCTGCCACCAGATGGTGCTTGTATACTAATAAAACAACATACAGACTGGGTGAGTTCATGCTGGTTAGTATTCCAAAGCGGGTGGTTAACTGATAGAGGTTAAACCATATAAAATCACTAATATTTGACCTTTTTTGTCCTATAAATATGTTGGTTTCATATGGTGCAGCCAAACAGGAAAGGTCAGCCAAGTATACAACTTTAAAGCCTCTTGGATAAATGAAATAAATGCAAAGTGGTGAAAAGCAGGAATTCATTCTAGTAGTTTTGTATATAATTTTGCCTTTTGTAAATTATATCCCTGGGTTTGGAGAATATATTCTTTTCTCCGTTACATGCTTTATATGTGAATGTATGATACAACTTTGCAAAAACGGTATTTCTTTTAAAGTACATTTATTTTTTAAAGATTTTATTTATTTATCTGAGAGAGAGAGAATGAGAGAGAGAGCATGAGAGGGGGGAGGGTCAGAGGGAGAAGCAGACTCCCTGCCGAGCAGGGAGCCCGATGCGGGACTCGATCCTGGGACTCCAGGACCATGACCCGAGCTGAAGGCAGTCGCTTAACCAACTGAGCCACCCAGGTGCCCAAATGGCATTTCTTTTAAAAATGATATTTCTTCATGAAGATACTGTTTTATAGGTAGATGTAGAACTGACAGGCTAAAAGACAAAAATTTTCAATATTCTCTACTTTTAATAGGGTTACATTAATTAGATTAGAAACGTGTTTTTATTCGGGGGAAAATCTAAACCCATAATAAAGAAATGTTAAAAATACATTGTATCTTAAAACTCTCATAAGGAGCCAGAGAAGAGGATTTGAACAGGTTAAGAAAGCAAAGATGAGGGAGAATGAACTGGAATCTGAAGTCAGGGAATCAGAGAGCAAAGGAAATGATTTCAGGGTAAATGAGGGATTTAGTCTGGTCTAGAAGCGCTTGTCTTAGGCAGGCTGTATTTAAAATTAAGTATAGGAACTGGTAGACATTGTAACTCATAAAAACAAAACTATTGTGGGGCGCCTGGGTGGCTCAGTCAGTTGGGCGTCTGCCTTCAGCTCAGGTCATGATCCCAGGGTCCTGGGATCGAGCCCCACATTGGGCTCCCTGCTCGGCGGGAAGCCTGCTTCTCCCTCTCCCACTCCCCCTGCTTGTGTTCCTGCTCTCTCTCTCTCTCTCTCTGTCAAATAAATAAAATCTTTAAAAGAAAAAAGAAAACAAAAGTATTGCAACTTTACCGACACACTTCATTTTATGAAATAGAAACGCACCTTTTTTCTTTGAAGTGAAATATAAAGAGGTTCTCCCCAACATGTTTCCCCAAATATTAAACAAAAATAAAATTATTAAAAACATTTTGGGGGCTTATGCCTCTGGCTATAACTGGGACCAGATTCACCGTCCCACCATAAATACCTAGAAAACTTAGGTAAGGTTCTTACATTATACATGAACTGATTTAATATGATGTGAAAGGAAGTTGTGGTAAGTTGAAGATGTATACTGATGCAAAGCAAAAAAAAATAGTTAAGAATACAATAGTGGCTGGGGTGCCTGGGTGGCTCAGTCATGAAGCGTCTGCCTTCAGCTGGGGTCATAATCCCAGGGTCCAGGGATTGAGCCTCATGTTGGGCTCCCTGCTCAGTGGGGAGTCTGCTTCTCTCTCTGCCCCTCCCTCCTGCTCTGCTCTCCTTCCCTATCTCTCTCAAATAAATAAATAAAATCTTAAAAAAAAAAATACATAGTGGCCATAAAATGTAATTAAGTGTGATCTAAAAGAAAGCAGAAAAGAGGGAGAAAAAAGGAGCAAGGAACACATGGGATAAATAGAAAACAAAGAAGAAGATGATAGCTTTCAACACAACCATATCAATAATTATGTTAAATGTAAAAGGTTTAAATGCTTTAGTTAAAAGATAAAGAATGTCAGACTTGATAAAAGAGCAGGAAATATAACCATATGGGATGTGAAGAAATTCACTTTCAATATGAAGACACAGATTGGTTAAAAGGATGGAAAATGATATTTCATGCAAACACAATAAAGCTGGAGTGGCTCTATTTATATCAGATAAAGTAGACTTTAGAACAAGAAGTATTATCAAAGATAAAATTACCAATGATGAGAGGGTAAAATCATCAAGAAGACATAACAATTATAATCATCATGCACCTATTAGCAGGTCTTAGAATAACTAGACAGAAAAATAAGAAAACTAAGTCACTAGTGTGGACTGAATTGTGTACTCCCCAAATTCATATGTTGAAGCCCTAACCTGAAATGTGATGGTATTTGGATATATAGCCCATGGGAGGTATTTAAGTTTCGATATGTCATAAAGATGTAGCCCTCATGATGAGGTTAGTGCTGTTTTAAAAACAGACACCAGATACCTAGCTCTCTACTCTGCATACCCCCTGCCCTAGCCATGGTGAGGACATAAGTCGGTTGGTTACAAGCCAGGAAGAGAGCTCTCATCAGAAACGGACCATGTTAGCATCTTGATCTTAGACTTCCAGCCTCCAGAACTGTGAGAAAATTAATTTCTGTTCTTTAAGCCACCTTAAACATGGTATCTTGTTATGGCAGGCCAAGCTGAGACAGCTGTAGAGTTCAATAACACTGTCGACCAGTGTGTGGAACTCCCTATCTAATAACGGCAGAATATGCATTCTTGTCAAGCACACATAGAACATTCACCAAGGTGGATGATAGGCTATGCTATAAGACAATTCTCAATAGATTTAAGAGAATTGACATAATACAAACTATGTTCTCTGATCACAAAGGGATTATGTTAGAAATAAGAATGATAAAAATATCTGGCAATTCCACAAATATTTGGAAATTAAACATCATATTTCTGAATAACTCATGGATCAAGGAGAAGTCACAAAGAATATTAGAAAAATATTTTGAACTAAATGAAGATTAAAATGAAACACTGAGATGTGGATGCAGCTAAAGCAGTGCTTGGAAAGAAATGTATAGCTTTAAATGCTTATGTGAAAAAAGAAAAAGGTCCAAAATTAATGCTTTAGGTTTCCCCCTTAAGAAGCTGGAAAAAGAAGAGCGCATTAAATCTGAAATACAGAAAAGGAAATAACAAAGACAGGGGCAGAAACCAATGAAATTGAAAATGGACCAACAATAGAAAGAGTCAATGAAATCAGTGAAGTCAAAAGCTGTTTCTGGGAAAGGATTAATAAAATTTATAAGTTTATAGCTGGCCTGACAAAAGAGAGAAGGTGAAGATACATATTACCAATATCAGTAATAAAAGACTCATACTAACATTAAAAGAACTATATGGGAATTTTATGAACGACTTCATAAATTTGATAACTTAGATCATTGGTTGGCAAACTGTAACCCTCAGGCTCACTGCCTGCTTTTGTAAATAAAGTTTTATTGGAATATAGCTATGTCCATTTAGTTATGTATTGTCTATGTCTGCTTTTGAACTTTAACAGCAGAGTAGTTGTGACAGACTACATGGCCTGCAAGGTTAAAATGTTTACTTTCTGACCCTTGAAGGAAAAATATGCTAACCCCTGACTTAGATGAATTGGGTAAATTTAGAGGAAAGCACAAATTACCAAAACTGACTTAAGGACAAAAAGCAAAAACAAAACAAATACAAAAAAACCCCATAACTTAAAAAGTTAAATTTGTGTGAGAAACTCTTTCACAGAGAAAACGCAAATCTCAAATGATTTCGCTGATAAATTCTGTCAAATACTTGAGGAAGAAATAGTATCAGTGCCTCAGAAAACAGGAGAAAGGAACACTTTCCAACTAATTTTATGAGGCCAGCATTATCTGATACCAAAACTAGACAAAGACCTTATAGGAAAAGAAAACTTGAGATCAGTATGCTTCATGATCACAGATGTAAAAATCCGTAACAAAATATTAGTAAATTAAACTCAGCAAAATCTAATAATATAACATATCATGATTAAATGGAGTTTATCTTAGGAAAGCATTAACCATATTAATAGAATAAAGGAAAAATATGAGCATCTTATGGACACAGAAAAAGTCAACATTCATTCAGGATACAGACTTCTCAAACTAGGAATGGAAAGTAATTTTCTTAATGTGATAAGGGATTTCTCTAAACAACCTCTAGCTGATGTTATGTTTTGTGGCAAAAGATTGAATACTTTACTTGTAAGATGAGGAACAAGACAGTGATATACATTTTATCACTTTAGCATTGTGTTTGAGTTTGCAAGCGTAATAATAAGAAATAAATGGGGAAAATATTGGAAAAGAAGAAATAAAACTGTATGCAAACACCATGATTTTTTAGAAGATTCTAAGAACTCAAAAAATGAAAAGGTACTGAAATAAATGGAGTAAGGTCACAGGATACAAGGTCAATGTACAAAAAATCAATAGTATTTCTTTAATAATAATGAACAACTGGAACATTAAAATAGCATAAAAGCATGTCATACTCAGGATTAAATCTAACATTATGTTCACAACCTGTATACTGACAACTAAAAAATATTGTTCAGATAAAGAAGACTTGATATAGTTAAAATGTCAGTTACTTCAAAGTTAAAGCTTCATTGTAATCCCCATTGAAATCATAGCAGTGTTTTTTTGTGTGTAAAATTTATAATGTTAACATTTGTGTGGAGATGCAAAGGACCTGCAATAGCCAAAGAGTTTTGAAAAGGATAGACAGATTTGGAGAGCTCATACTACCCGATTTTAAGACTTGTTATAAAGGCTACAGAATCAAGGCAGTGAAATATTGGCATGGGGAATGATATTACAGATCAGTGGAACAAAATAGAACAAAGATTGGCAAACTGGGTCATGGACTAAGTCTGGCCTGCCTATTTTTGTATTGGCCTGCAATCTGTGAATGGTTTTTACATTTTTATATGGCTAGGAAACAAATTTTAAAAATATTTCATAGCACATGAATTTAGATGAAATTGAAATTTTAGTGTCAATAAAGTTTAATTGGAACACAGATATGATCATTTGCTTATGTATTGTCTAGAGTTGCTGTCATGCTACAGCAGCAGAGCTGGGTAGGTATGACAGAGAGATTGTATGGCTTGCAAAACCCAAAATATTTACTGTCTGGTTCTTTACAGAAAAAGTTTGCTTCATCCCTGCAATATAGAGTCAGGAAATAGACCCACTCATATATAGTCAATATTTTTTTTCCCAAAGTTAACAAAGATGCTAATAGGCAAAAGATACTCTTTCCATCCAGGTGGGAAAAAATGATCCTCAATCCTTACCTCACACCATAGAAAAAATTTAATAATTAGAAATGGATCATAGACCTATATGTAAAAGTTAAAGCTATAACTTTTCGGAAGACGATATATTGTTACTTTGGAGATAGGCAAAGATTTTATAGAAGTCAAAAAGCATGAATCATAATTTACAGAAGAAAATATTTTGCTACTTTAGAGATAGCTAAAGACAAGGGAACATGAAAAGCATAAATCATAAAAGAAAAAATTGAGAAATTAAACTTTATCAAAATTTAAAACTTCAGATACTTGAAAGTCACTGTTTAAAAAATGAGAAAGCAGGGGCGCCTGGGTGGCTCAGTCGTTAAAGCGCTGCCTTCGGCTCAGGTCATGATCCTGGGATCGAGCCCCGCATCAGGCTCCTTGCTCGGCGGGAAGCCTGCTTCTCCCTCTCCCACTCCCCCTGCTTGTGTTCCCTCTCTTGCTGTCTCTCTCTCTGTCAAATAAATAAATTAAAAAAAAATCTTTAAAAAAAAATGAGAAAGCAGAACATATAATGGAAGAAAAGATTTGCAATATATATGTTGACAAAGGATTTGTATCCAGAATATATAAATGAGTACTTAAGTTCAATTAAGACAAACAAAAGTGAGCAAAGTAACCAAATAGATACTCCAGTAAAGGGGAGGTAAGAATGGCTGATAAGCATCTGAAAGATGCTTGAAATGATTATCAGAGAAGTGCAACTTTAAAACCATAGTTAAAATTTAAAAAGATGGGCAATACCAAGTGTCGTGGCAGGACAGCCACATTGTGTTGTTTCTGTATGACCGTTTTGTCATGGTTTGTTACTTTTTAATGAAATTAAATGCATGCTTACCATACCACCCAGTAATTCCACTCCTGGTGTTTACTTAAGAGAAATGAAAAAATATGGCCATTCAAAGACTTGTACATGAATATTTGTAGAATCTTTCTTTATAATGGTCCTAAACTAGTAATATCCACCATGTAAATGTTTTGTTTTTGTTTTAAGATTTTATTTATCTGAGAGAGAGTGAGAGGGAGAGAGCACAAGCAGGGGGAGCAGCAGAGGGAGAGGGAGAAGCAGACTCCCCGCCCAGCAGGGAGCCTGATGTGGGACTCGATCTCGGGACTTGAACTTATATTGTAGGTAATATAGTCTAGTTGCAAGTACAGGTTCTGGAGTTGATATGATGGCTGTGTGGATTTGAGCAGGTTACTCAACCTTCTAATTCTCAGTTCACTCATCTGTAAGTTGGGGAGAATAAATTAAGTTTCCTCACAGTGTTGTTTTCAGGATTAAATATGAGAATCCTGACTACACATGGCCTGTTACCTTACTTTATCATAGTGTTTGTAATTCCTTAAAAAGAATTTAAATATCAGAGTATTTCTCCTGGGACATTGTTATTTTGAGATGTTTTTAAAAATTCACTTCTTTCCAATTAAAAAAAATCAGGCATGAATCTGTAACTCTTTCTAAGTATTCACTTTACAGAAGGAGTGACTGAGTCTATAAAACAAATATGTATACTTTTGGCCTTTTGTTGAAATTTAGTTGATCCTGGAACGATACTGCCATTGCAGCCCAGAAAGTCATTTCTCCCTTGGAAAACTGTGCCACATCAGCAGTTATTAATTTAAGATTTAAACACAAGCCTCAGAAAATTAATTAATAAAAATTAATTATTTGTGGCATTTATACACATACCTCTTCTGCCTTGTCATAGCTTGATAGCCATCCATTTCGCCTTTGATCTTTCAACTTTTTCACTTTCATTCCCAAGGAGTGGCTAGTCTGTGTTTTCTTGCCACTGAGTTAGTATTCAAGGACTAGCTACTTGTAACAAATTTCCCATGATACAAATTTAGAACTCCAGACTCCTTTGTTCTGTTCTTACAGGCAGTCAGGCAAGCCCAGGGCTCACCATTTAATTTTGTATTAGAGACTGTTTAAATTATCTGGTAAGTTTAATAAATAAATAAATACACTTTTTACATGTCACACAAGTTTAATATTTTTCATATCCCCCTAAAACAAAAACAAAAGCAGAAGTAAGTAAAGCCAATCCTTAAATTAAAAAATGGCTTTTTATAATTCTGGGTTGATCATCTTATTTTATTTGGCCACTTATTTTTGTAATACTCTTGAGAATCCTTTTTGAGTTCTTTATGCTGAAAGTTTAACAATTATTTTCCATAAAGGTAGATATAAAGAAAGTAGCACCAAAAGGATTATTACTGTAAGTCCTCTTCTCCCGCAAGTTTATCATAATTCTTTAGGAAAATGCACCCAGGACTTAAATGTGATAAATGCTATATTCATAATTTTTTGCAAGAAGTGATCTTTCTAGCCACATACTTGTTTTTAAAATTCCAGCAATTTTTGTCATAGATTATGGGAAGCAGGATCCTCTATTCTATTATTTGAGACTAATTTTATTAATCTGTTGTTCATCCTCTGAAAACCAAGTACAATATTTAGTTCCCTTTGTGTTTGAAGCAGTGCTATATAACAGATGTTTCTTTTGTGTAGTTCAACAAATCTTCCTTTAGCAATGCTTATTTACTTGTGTTTAAAAAATATCTGGACAAAATGACAGTTCAACTTGTGAAGACCTTGTTAATGGGGCATATGACATATAGATGAGTAGGCTTTCATTTTTTTAATTATTATTAACATATAATGTATTATTTGTTTCAGGGGTACAGGTCTGTGATTCATCAGTCTTATACAATACACGATGCTCACCACAACACATACCCTCCCCAGTGTCCATCACCCAGCCACCCCATCCCTCCCAACCCCCTCCACTCAAGCAACCCTCAGTTTGTTTCCTGAGATTAAGAGTCTCTTACGGTTTGTCTCCCTCTCTGGTTTCATCTTGCTTCATTTTTTCCTCTCTTCCCCTATGATCCTCTGCCTTGTTTCTTAAATTCCACATATCAGTGAGATCATATGATACTTGTCTTTCTCTGACTGACTTATTTTGCTTAGCGTAATACCCTCTAGTTCCATCCACATCATTGCAAATGGTAAGATTTCATTTTTTGATGGCTGAGTAATATTCCATTGTATATATATACCACATCTTCTTTATCCATTCATCTGTCAGTGGACATCTGGGCTCTTTGCACAGTTTGGCTATTGTGGACATTGCTGCTATAAACATTGGGATGCACGTGCCCCTTTGGATCACTACATTTGTATCTTTGGGGTAAATACCTAGGAGTGCAATTGCTGGATCGTATGGTAGCTCTATTTTCAACTTTTTGAGGCATCTCCGTACTGTTTTCCAGAGTGGCTGCACCAGCTTGCATTCCCACCAACAGTGTAGGAGGGTTCCCCTTTCTCCACATCCCCGCCAACATCTGTCGTTTCCTGACTTGTTAATTTTAGCCATTCTGACTGGTGTGAGGTGGTATCTCATTGAGGTTTTGATTTGGATTTCCCTGATGCCGAGCGATGTTGAGCACTTTTTCATGTGTCTGTTGGCCATTTGGATGTCTTCTTTGGAAAAATGTCTGTTTTTCTTGATTAGATTATTTCTTGATTAGATTATTTGTTCTCTGGGTGTTGAGTTTGATAAGTTCTTTATAGATTTTGGGTACTAGCCCTTTATCTGATATATCATTTGCAAATATCTTCTCCCATTCTGTTGGTTGTCTTTTAGTTTTGTTGACTGTTTCCTTTGCTGTGCAAAAGCTTTTTATCTTGATGAAGTCCCAATAGTTCATTTTTGCCCTTGCTCCCCTTGCCTTTGGCGGTATGTCTAGGAAGAAGTTGGGCTGAGGTTGAAGAAGTTGCTGCCTGTGTTTTCCTCAAGGATTTCGATGGATTCCTGTGTCACATTTAGGTCTTTCATCCATTTTGAGTCTATTTTAGTGTATGGTGTAGGGAAATGGTCTAGTTTCATTCTTCAGCATGTGGCTGTCCAATTTTCCCAACACCATTTGTTGAAGAGATTGTCTTTTTTCCATTGGATATTCTTTCCTTCTTTGTTGAAGATTAGTTGACCATAGAATTGAGAGTCCATTTCTGGGTTTTCTATTCTGTTCCATTGATCAGTAGTCTGTTTTTGTGCCAGTACCATAGATGAGTGGGCTTTCTGTTTTCAGAATTGTGCAAAGAGAATTTAAACAGGTTACTAGTCTCAGCTCTGAGAAATTTGAAAAATTCTTTCTTTTCCTCTTTATCTTGGAGAGAGAGTTCCTTTATGAATTGGAAAACATTATCTACTAGGTGTCTTTTCTTAATATTCAGTCACTTTTTGTATGTTGTTTTCAACTGTTGATTTTTAGCAAAAGGTTTGTGAAGTTTTTAATGTTAGCTGGATTTAGAAAGAAATGTAAGTATGGTTTTTAATGCAAGTGCTGTGACTGTTAATAATGAGAGTTTATGTTACATGTTTATAGAAGTTTCTGCAATAATAGGATTTCTTGGAAATGGAATATTGTGTCTAATGAATTCTGGGCAAGATTTTGGGTGAGCATCAAAATAGGCCATGTTCCAAAGTTTGTTTTTATGTTGGTTACTGGAAACTTAGAATGTATTTCTCATAGAAAGATTGTGGTAAATGGTGGCAGACTTCCCAAGATAGTCCATAAAAGCTCTTTTTAATTATATTAAATAGTGTACCTTGTAAATAGTTCTAAATTTGGTTTCCAAGGAACATTTTCCCCGAAATGCCATCTGATCAATAACATTGAGCCTCTTGCAACTCTAACAACAGCCAGAGTAGAAAAGAAATGAAGGTTTCAGATATATCAGAGATGATGGAGACACTTTCCCCCTCCTCAACTTTATTTTCAAATTGTTTATTAATAGAAGCAAGTTTAGTCAGTCCGAGGAAGGGCCAGTGCCTTAAGTGCTAGGCATGCTGTAGAAGAAGGCTTAAAGACAGGACTAGGTAAAATGAGATGCAGAAGCATCTGATGGGCAGCTGAAGATGGAAAAAGTGACAGAGGCACTGACTTAGCTAGCCTAGGGCATAATGGGTAAGATATGCCTTATTTATAGTGGTGGTATTGAATCTAACGTTTAGTGTAATCTGAAGTTGGTAAGGGTGGAGATGGCATGCTAGAACAAAAAAAATCCTGTATTTTGTAGGGAAATTTCTCGTTTAAAAATAAAATCCACATTGTCCAAATTTGCTTTTGTACTAGGGTTCTTATTTCTCCACATGGTTGCCAAACTTATTGTTTTCTGATTTTTTGACAGTGGCCATCCTAATGCATGTGAAGTGGTCCAGCCAATTTTTTTAAAGATTTTATTTATTTGAGAGAGAATGAGAGAGAAAGCATGAGGGGGGGAGGGTCAGAGGGAGAAGCAGACTTCCCACTGAGCAGGGAGCCGGATGCGGGATTCAGTCCCGGGACTCCAGGATCATGACCTGAGCTGAAGGCAGTCGCCCAACCAACTGAGCCACCCATGTGCCCTGGTCCCGCCAATTTTAACAGCATCTCAGGTCCAGATTCTTGTCTGGGGACATTTTTTTTCTCTTATTCACTGACACTAGGAATATATTTATTCATAGGTTGATTCATTCAGTATGTTGGTGCCAATCAGTAGTTCTTGAGAAATGAGATGCTGGTGAATATGAAGATAAGTGGGACACTGCCCTTACTCTTGAGCTCACAGCCTAGTAGGGGAGGATAGATGATTATAACAGAATGATAAATGCCATAATGGCGATTACAGCAGACACCTCAAAAGTACATTAGAAGGTTATTGGGATGCTTGAGTGGCTCAGTCAGTTAAGCGTCTGCCTTCAGCTCAGGTCATGATCCCAGGGTCCTGGGATCAAGCCCCGCATCGGGCTCCCTGATCGGCAGGAAGCCTGCTTCTCCCTCTCCCACTCTCCCTGCTTGTGTTCCCTCTCTCGCTGTTTCTCTCTCTGTCAAATAAATAAAATATTTTTTAAAAAGTACATTAGAAGATTATTTAACTTCTTTAACACCAAGATCAGTAATGAGGCATACGATCTCCAAAACTGTTGAGCATTGTCCTAGACAGATGAGCTAATCAGTTAGAGAAAAAATAATAAGTTAGAGGTGTAAGTTTAGAAAATATTTGAACCAGTAAAATAATTCAGTAAGGTAGCATAACGTAAAATTTACATCTAGAGTCAATAGCTTTCAAATATACAAAGAATTATTAGGTAGAGTATATAATGGTAGAGAAAACTCAATTTGTATTAACAATGAAGAGGACAAAATACTAAGGGATGAACTTGCGAGGATATGTGCAGAAATACTTGAGGAAAATTTTGGAGTACTCTTGAAAGACAAAAACGTAACTTCAGCAAATGAAAAGACATTGCTCTTGTGTAGGTTAGCTCAACATCATAAAAGCTAGTTCAAAAAATAAAGTAAATGAAAGTACAGAGAAAGAAATAATGAGGATTAAAATAGAAATGACAAAGGAAATTAGAACAGAAAAATTTTAACAAATTACAAGAAACTACAGACCTTTGTACAAATAGATTTGAAAGCCTAGATGATACAGATAATGTCCTAGAGAAATACTGTTTACTAAAATTGGCCCCTTAGGAATAGAAAGCTTAAATGCGTCAATATTCATTGAAAAAAATGGAGAAGGTTAATAAACCCACACAAAAGGACCAGGCCCATGTAGTTTCACAGAAGTAGTCTATCTACCAAATTATCAAGACCAGGTAGTCTTACTGTTATAGAGAGCAGACTAGACAGAGATAGAGACAGAGGGGAATTTCCAAATATTAGTGTCCCTATATAAATTTAAAGCAAAGGAGTCAAGTGAAAAAAAAAAAAAAAGAAGGGGAATTTCTAAATTCTCTTTACAAAACAAGTATAACATTGTTACCTAAATCTAGTAAAGACAGTACAGAAAAGGAAATTGAAATCTAATACCAAGTATAAATAATGTAAGAAAAATGAAGTATGAGCAAATAGACTCTAATGCCAAGTTAGTAATAATAACTTTGAGAAAAACAGCGTGAGTTGAATTTAATTCACTGATTCTAATGCTTTCATTTTTATTGATATAATTATTAAAGGCTGTGAAATTTCCTCTGATCATTGTTTTACATGTGTCCTGTAGATCCAGTTATATAGTATTTTCAGTATCATTTTTGTTGTTAATTCTGTAATTTCAGTTTGTATATTCCTGTTACTGTAGAAGTTCATTAATGGTTTCATTTTCAGTTAGAAGGGTTTTTTTTTTCATTTTACAATTTTGTTATTAATTTCTGGTTTATCACTTTGTGATCCAAGACTGTTTTTTTATGGGTTTTTTTTGTTCTGATTTTTGTTTTTTTGTAATATTTCTACTTGGTGGCACTTATGCTTCCTTTGAGACAGTGTGGGATCAATGAGAGTATTGCATATACACTTGAGAAGAAGTATAAAGGATATGAAGTTTGATGTATATATGGTTTTCCATAAGATTTTCGTTGTTTAGGTCTTCTATATCTTTACTTTTTTTTGCCTACTTCATCTGTCTTGTACCAAGAGTGGTATATTAAAATATCTTAGTATCTGTGTGCTTCTACCTGTATCTCCTTGCATCTCCTGTAGTTTTTGCTTTATAAATGTAGTTCCTGTGTTTTTTGGCACATAGCTATATATTATTGGAGATTGCAGATTCTAGCATTAGAAAATGTCCTTTACAGTAATGCATTTTATTTATTTTAAATATTTTATTTGTTTGAGAGAGAGAGAGAGAGCATGAGCAGTGGGGAGGAGCAGAGGGAGAGGGAGAAGCAGACTTCCTGTTCGGATCAGAATCTGAGCTGAAGGCAGGCACTGAACTGACTGAGCCACCCAGGCGCCCCACATTAATGCATTTTGGATGGAATTCTACTTTGATACAACGATGATAGTCTCTATGTTTTTTTAATTTCCATTAGCCTAATATACCTTTATCCATCCTTTTATTTTTAGTCTTTCTCTGTTTTTGGTGTACTATTGCATATAGCATATACTTGGATCGTGCTTAGTGAGACTAATTAAAAATCTTATTCTCTTAAGCCCAACACATATTTGACTTGAGAAACAAAGTCAGACTTTTTTGGGGGGGGGCAGTCTAATTTGGCATTGGTTGATAGTATGTATTCTTGGGTGTTTACCATAAATTAAATGAGCCAAGTCTGCTATCCCAAATTTTGGTGAAAATATATATGAAGTGCATGATAAGATAAAAGTATTTTATAAAACAAATACTGTATCAGCAGAAAGGTATTGAAATTAACAGTATTTTAATTTTTTTTATCCTTCCTGAGTATATCAAATTAAAGAAGGGGCTGCTAGGTGAAAGAATAATTGATATAATTAATAGTCATTTGATAATGTTTTAGGAATGCCTTCTTGGACTTCCTTGAAATTGAGAAGCTGAGTACTTGTAATAAACATGTAACACATCCTATTGTGAATCAGTAGTTTCTACTTTTTTTGCTTTCAACAAATTGCAAGAGGATTTTAGTCAAGTTATCAGTTGCCAACCTTTCTTTAAAGATTTTACTTGTCCGCGAGCGAGGGAGAGAGAGAGAGAGCACAATTAGGGGCAGCAGACAGAGGGAGAAGCAGGCTCCCTGCTGAGCAGGGAGCCCGATGTGGGACTCGATCCCAGGACCCTGGGATCATGACCTGAGCCGAAGGCAGACACTTAACTGACTGAGCCACCCAGGTGTCCCTTTAAAAGCAATTTCTGATGGTAGATCACAATATAAGTTGTGACAAAATATTTTTTGCTGTAACAAAAGTCAGGGGTGATTTACCTCTTCATGTGAATAATGTTTCTCAGTGATTGTACCTAGGAAACTGTGAAATCAGAATAAAATTGAGAACCTGTCTGATTTTAGTAGTGGGAAGTATTCTTTCCTGTCCATCTCACTGAGAAGCATACCCACTAAGAGTTTACTTTTTGTTTAAGAAATTATTCATTGAAGTGTATAATATTTATGTTGTTCCATTTATTATCTAGTAATAACAATTGCAATAATGACTCATTCCAGATTTCTAAAAGACTTGTATGTGCTTATGGTGACAGGAAATACATCTAAAAATTTTAATTAATATCTATATTTTTGATGCATAGGATTATGATAGAAAGAGCAATAAAAGACTTCCAGGTATAAAAGTCAGCAGTATAAAATTCCATGGAGAAAGTGGAATAAGGTGCAAGTTCAAGAAGAAAAAAAAATGGTATAAAATTCTTTATACACTGAAGGGAACTTTTGTGTTTTTGAGGATAGATATCAACTTGCTAGGATATATAGATTCCTTTGGGTACACTTAAAGGAGTGATATAACACTTTTATTTTAAATTGCCAATATTTATAGTAAACCAGAAACTATATTCTTTGTAAATTTTTAAGCTAATGAAAGATTTTAGGTGTTAATGAAATTTTAGAGTAATAAGAATGTGCAAGAATATATGTAGTTTTCAGAATTCCTTTAGGGGGTATGAGCACTGAGTTTGAAGACCATTGCTATTGCCTTACTTGAAGAGAAGCTGAATTAGACATGGCTATTGTGGAATGCACTGAGGAGTGTATATTTTTATCTTGATTTTCACATGGATTGGCAAATGTAGTATGATGAAAATGGCTTGATAATTTAAAAACTCGTGAACACAAATATAGCGGTCATAGTTAATCTTTCGAACTCCATCACAGTCCAAAAATGAAATCTTACTTTCCATCTATGGTATTTAATATAATTCTCCTGTTTATAAATAATAAAATTGTATTCTTCGTCAGTATTTCTGGTATAGTACAGGTAAAAATTCTTATCTTGAACCATTAGAGGGCAGCATGAATATATCTTTGGAATTAACTTTCACAAAATATGAATGCTTTTGAGTCACATGATTAACGTAAGAATCTTTTAAATAAACTATGAAGATTTTTAGTTAGAACTAAAATCTCTCATTCTAAAACTTAATATTTACCTTGATTTTCGTCTGAAGAATTACCTAAGTCAGTATTATAAGATGCTCCATGAAAAAGGTATGTGAAGACAAATTTGGATAATGCTGTATACTTTATGCCTCTTAAAGATTATCCTTAAAGATTCATAGAGATGTCATGCAGAAAACTATGGATCTTGGTGGTTCCCAACCCTGGCTGAGCATCAGGCTCTCCTGAAAAGGTTTAAGAAGTCTGATGTCAGACTTTAATCTAGACTAATTAAATCAGAATTTCTGGTTGGGGAATTTGAACACCAGTGTTTTAAAAATTCCCCAGGTAATTCTAATGCCCAGCCATTGGAATAGCAACCCAAACACACATTATCCTCTGTTAACATCAATGATTATTTTATGATATGCTGGTTTAAGTAGTCATGGAACTTTTGAAAGAGTTAAACTAGAAGGTAAAAATTATAGTTAACCACAGTCCTCAGGGAATCAGTTGTTCTAGACAGCTAAAATTTCCAAATTGCTGGGGATTTGCCCGTTTTTGGAAATTAAAACTTTTCTTCAGTAATTGTGGATTGAAATTTTTCTAAAAGTTATGGTATGTTCTCATTAAAAATGCCACAATTATGAATATAAAGACTCGTGTTGACTCAGTGTCAGCCTTGTAAATGACAAACATAAGTCTCTCAAGATAAATACATGGTTGGTTCTTATGTCAGATACTCCTAGACATCAGTGTCTTGAGTACCCAAGTCTGCTTTTGTTACTTTCTAAATCATCCTTGGCAGTCGGATTGTCATCTTATTTTCTGTTGCATGTCAGTGTACTTTTGTGTAGCAGTGCTTGCCCTCCACCTCTTTATTGTGCTTAAACTGCTGTTGTCTTGTAAACTGATAATGGCAGTTAGCATTGGGAGCAAAGTGGAACAAGGCTTCTAATTAGGCTCTAAGGTGAGCCTGTAAGAGTGAAGTACAGGAGCTTTATTTGGTTCCTGGATTTTTTTGACTTCAGAATTTATTTTTCCCTTCATACATTTTAAGTTTCTTCTGCATTTCAGGTAGAATGAAGTTGCCAGTTAGCTGAATACAGTTTGGTGAATTTATATAGATATATAATCACATAAAATACTTTGGGAATGAACAGAAATAACAGTTGTTTAATAAATTTCATAAAATTACTTTCTCATACATTACAGGAGAAAGAAAGGGCTCATTTGTGCATGATTTTCCCCTTTCTTTTGACCTTAGTTCTCTCTCTGTGTTTCTTAACAAAAGAGAGAAAGAGAGAGAGAAACTTTCCAAAATGAGGTTTGCATGTGTATTCTTACGAAATTGCCAGGTTCGATAATTTTTTCATGTCTTCTCTACAAAGGTGTTCCTTTATGGACTTGGCTTTTTTATTTGGTATTGCTTCTCTTTTCCCATCTAGAATCTGTATGTACTTTTTTTTCCTGTTTGTTTGTTTGTTTGTTTGTTTGTTTGTTTTAATTTCCTTTTGTCTCCAGAATCTCTTCTTAGGAACTAAAAAGAAAACTTTTTTTTTTGTCGCTTTTTGGTTTTTAGATGTAACAATCCCTGTTCACTGTTTGAAAGGAAAGAAAGAAAGGAAGGAAAGAAGGGAGGGAGGGAGGGAAGAAAGAAAAAGGAAAGGAAAGAAGGGCACCTAAGTGGATCCGTTGGTTAAGGGGCACGTCATGATCCCAGAGTTCCAGGATTGAGCCCCAAATTGGGCTCCCTTCTCAGCAGGGAGTCTGCTTCCCCCTCTGCCCCTCACCCCACTCATGTCCTCTCTCTCTTGCTCTCTCAAATATATACATAAAATCTTAAAAAAAAGGGGGGAGAAAATAAAAGAAAAAAAGAGGTAGGACTGCAGGCTATTTATCTTTATTTTTTCCTGTTAGTTGTGAATTAAAAGTCAACAGAGAGAGAGGTTGGTTCCTCATAAATATTTTTTAACATTACTGTCTGAAGTATAAGCAGTAAGTACACTCAACAGTAAAAGAACAAACAATTCAATAGAAAATGGGGAAAGGACACTAAGAGACATTTTGCCAAAAAAGGCATATGGATGGCAAAAAAATAAAAGATGTTCAACATCTCTAGCTATTAGGGAAATGTAAATTGAGACCATCATGATGTGTTACTACTCACCAGAATGATGACAACAACAGAAGTATTGACAACAACAAATGCTGGTAAGGATGAGGAGAAACTGGATCTCTCATACATTTCTGGTTGTGATGCAAAATGGCTCAGCCACTCTGGACAGTAGTTTGGCAGTTTCCTATAAAACTAAACATACATTTACCTTGTGACCCAGCTATCATACTCCTGAGCATCTGTCCCAGAGAAATGAAAATTTATGTTCATATAAAAACTATATGCAAATGTTCATAAATAATCACTGCTTTAGCTTCAGCTCACAAATTTTGATATGTTTAATTTTCATTCAGTTCAGTGTATTTTAAAAAAATTTCCCTTGATGCTTCTCTTTTAACCTGTGGATTATTCTAGAAGTGTATTGTCTAGCTTCCAGTTATTTGGAGATATTTCCTGTTAATTTTCTGTTGTTCATGTTTAGTCTGATTCTACTGTGGTCAGAGAATACACTCTCCGTGCTTTCACTTCTTTTAAATTTGTTATGATTTGTTTTATCGCTCAGGATATGGTCTGTCTTGGTATATGTTCCATGGGTACTTGAAAGGAATATGTATTCTGCCATTGTTGGTAGTGTGTTCTATAAATATTGATTTAATTCTGTTAGTAAATAGTGTTGTTGAGTTTGCTTTTTTGCTGATTTTCTGTCTGGTTATTCTGTGAATTGTTGTGAGAAGCTTATTGAAGTCTCCAAAAACAATTGTGGATTTGCCTGTTTCTCTTTCAGTTCTATCAGTTTTGCTTTACACATTTTGCAGCTGTGTTTGATGGAAACACACTTAGAATTGCTATGTTGTCTTGGTGGATTGACCTTTTTATCCATATGTTTATGTTCCTTTTTGTTTCTGGTAGTTTTCTTTGCTCTGAAGTCTACTCTGTCTGATATTAAAATAACCAATACTGCTTTATTTTTATTAATGTTTATATGATACATTTTTTC
Organism: Eumetopias jubatus; assembly: GCF_037043125.1. Classification (NCBI taxonomy): domain Eukaryota; kingdom Metazoa; phylum Chordata; class Mammalia; order Carnivora; family Otariidae; genus Eumetopias; species Eumetopias jubatus. The sequence goes on from NW_028274810.1 coordinate 166,517,286, forward strand.
CAATCCTTTTACTGTCTACTTGTAATCTTGTTTTTTATTTGAATTTCTTATAGATAGCATATATTCAAGTCATATTTTCAAAATCACTTTGCCAATCTCTGTCTTTTAGTTGGAGTCTTTTGGCCATTTATATTTAATGTAATTATTTCTATGTTAAGGCCTCAAGCTAGCATTTTATTTTATTTTTTATTTAATTTCATTTCACTTATTTCTATTTTTCGTTTGTCTTCTTTTTCCTGCCTTACTGTGAGTTAATTGTATTTTTTTAGAATTCCATTTTGATTTATCTTGGTATTTCAGGGTGTATCTCTTTAATAAAATGTTTGTAGATTTCTTTTAGTGCTTGCTCTAGGTATTATGTTATACATACATAATTTATTAGTCTATTGGTGTTGACGTTTTACCAGTGTAAGTTGAAAACTTTAAGCTCACTTTAAGTCTCTTTATCCTCTTTCATTTGTAATGAAATATTTTCTCTACATACTTTGAAAACCATATCAGCCAATGTTATGATTTTTGCTTCAGATATCAAATATAATGTAGAAACCACAAGAGGAGAAAGGAAATTTCCTTTGTTTACCCATAATTTTTTCTCATTATATTTTCCTTTCAGATATTCCAAGAGCCTATCTTTTTTTTTTTTCTTCCCATTTCAAGAACTTCCTATTTCTGTTGTTTTAGGGTAGGTGCACTGCCAACACATTCTTTTAGTTTTCCTTTCTCTGAAAATGTCTTGATTTTTCCTTCATTCCTGAAGGATAAGTTTATTTGGTATAAAATTTTGTGTTGACATTTTTTTTTCCCCTAGCACATGGTAAATGTTTTGTCACTTCTGGCCTTCATAGTTTCTGATGTGATACCCATTATTTTTCCTCTATTGGTAAGATATGGTAAGGTGTCATTTCTGTCTTGTGGCTTTCAAGATTTTTTGACTTTAGGTTTCAGGAATTTGTGTTGGTGTAGATTTCTTTGGGTTTTATCCTCTTTGGGAATTTCTAAGATTCATGGAATCTATAAATTTATATAAGTTTTGACAAATATGAGAAATGTTCAGCCATTATTTTAGGGGGATACTTTTCAACCTTATATGCTTTTTCTCTTCTTCTGAGACAGCAATACACAACTGTTAGATCTTTTGTGATAGCCCTGTAGTTCTCTGAGATTTTGTTCATTTTTTCCCCCTACATATTTTCTGTTATTCATATAGGGGAATTCATATTGTTCTATTTTCACATTCATTGATTCTTTTTTTTTTTTTTTTTGGTGCAGAAAAATTTAACAGGTTTATTTATAATTGTTATAAAGTTGAACTGCTGGAATGTGTTCACTGAAACATTTTGACTTTCATGAATTCTTTATGTCCTTGCATTTATATTAAAAATTCACACACAAATGAAAATGGAAAAACTGCTAGTACCTGATTTCTGTCCCCTATTTTTTCATTTGCAATCATATACTTTGGTATCTTTTGATTCCATGGGGGAAAAATATCTAACATTCAGAACTAACAATAACAGGAAGAAAAGAATTTTTTTTTTTTTTAAGAAAAATATTTTCATCTTAGATTCTTAAGCACATTCTCCACATATGCAGAGTCTAGCTGGATGTCTTTGGGCATAATTGTTACACATTTGGCATGGATAGCACACAGGTTGGTGTCTTCAGAGACACCCACCAGATAGGCCTCACTTGCCTCCTGCAAAGCACCAATAGCTGCACTGTGGAAGCACAGATCTGTTTTGAAGTCCTGAGCAATTTCTCACACGAGATACCGGAAAGGAAGTTTGCAGGTCAGAAGTTCAGTGGACTTCTTCCTTTTTTCTTTTTAAATTTTTTTATTGTTATGTTAATCACCATACATTACATCATTAGTTTTTGATGTAGTGTTCCATGATTCATTGTTTGCATATAACACCCAGTGCTCCATGCAGTACGTGCCCTCTTTAATACCCATCACCGGGCTAGCCCATCCCCCCACCCCCCTCCCCTCTAGAACCCTCTGTTTTTCAGAGTCCATCGTCTCTAATGGTTCGTCTCCCCCTCTGACTTACTCCCCTTCATTCTTCCTCTCCTGCTATCTTCTTCTTTTTTTTCCTTAACATATATTGCATTATTTGTTTCAGAAGTACAGATCTGTGAGTCAACAGTCTTGTACAATTCACAGCGCTCACCGTAGCACATACCCTCCCCAATGTCTGTCACCCAGCCACCCCATCCCTCCCACCCCCCCACCACTCTAGCAACCCTCAGTTTGTTTCCTGAGATTAAGAATTCCTCATATCAGTGAGGTCATATGATACATGTCTTTCTCTGATTGACTTATTTCACTCAGCATAACACCCTCCAGTTCCATCCACGTCGTTGCAAATGGCAAGATCTCATTCCTTTTCATGGCTGCATAATATTCCATTGTGTATATATACCACATTTTCTTTAGCCATTCATCTGTCAGTGGACATCTGGGCTCTTTCCACAGTTTGGCTATTGTGGACATTGCTGCTATAAACATTGGGGTGCACGTACCCCTTCGGATCACTACATTTGTATCTTTGTGGTAAATACCCAGTAGTGCAATTGCTGGATCGTATGGTAGCTCTATTTTCAACTGTTTGAGGAACCTCCATACTGTTTTCCAGAGTGGCTGCACCAGCTTGCATTCCCACCAACAGTGTAGGAGGGTTCCCCTTTCTCCGCATCCCCGCCAACATCTGTCGTTTCCTGACTTGTTAATTTTAGCCATTCTGACTGGCGTGAGGTGGTATCTCATTGAGGTTTTGATTTGGATTTCCCTGATGCCGAGCGATGTTGAGCATTTTTTCATGTGTCTGTTGGCCATTTGGATGTCTTCTTTGGAAAAATGTCTGTTCATGTCTTCTGCCCATTTCTTGATTGGATTATTTGTTCTTTGGGTGTTGAGTTTGATAAGTTTTTTATAGATTTTGATACTAGCCCTTTATCTGATATGTCATTTGCAAATATTTTCTCCTATTCTGTCGGTTGTCTTTTGGTTTTGTGGACTGTTTCTTTTGCTGTGCAAAAGCTTTTTATCTTGATGAAATCCCAATAGTTCATTTTTGCCCTTGCTTCCCTTGCCTTTGGTGATGTTTCTAGGAAGAAGTTGCTGCAGCTGAGGTCAAAGAGGTTGCTGCCTGTGTTCTCCTTTAGGATTTTGATGGACTCCTGTCTCACGTTTAGGTCTTTCAACTGTTTGGAGACTATTTTTGTGTGTGGTGTAAGGAAATGGTCTAGTTTCATTCTTCTGCATGTGGCTGTCCAATTTTCCCAACACCATTTGTTGAAGAGACTGTCTTTTTTCCATTGGACATTCTTTCCTGCTTTGTCAAAGATTAGTTGACCTTAGGTTTGAGGGTCCATTTCTGGGATCTCTTTTCTGTTCCACTGATCTATGTGTCTGTTTTTGTGCCAGTACCATACTGTCTTGATGATGACAGCTTTGTAATAGAGCTGGAAGTCCAGAATTGTGATGCCACCAGCTTTGCTTTTCTTTTTCAGTATTCCTCTGGCTATTCGGGGTCTCTTCTGGTTCCATACAAATTTTAGGATTATTTGTTCCATTTCTTTGAAAAAAGTGGATGGATTGCATTGAATGTGTAGATTGCTCTAGGTAACATTGACATCTTCACAATGTTTGTTCTTCCAATCCATGAGCATGGAACGTTTTTCCATTTCTTTTGTCTTCTTCAATTTCTTTCATGAGTATGTTATAGTCTTCTGAGTACAGATCCTTTGCCTCTTTGGTTAAATTTATTCCTAGGTATCTTATGGTTTTGGGTGCAGTTGTAAATGGGATCGACTCCTTGTTTTGTCTCTCTTCTGTCTTGTTGTTGGTGTATAGGAATGCCACTGATTTCTCCGCATTGATTTTATATCCTGCTACTTTACTGAATTCCTATATGAGTTCTAGCAGTTTTGGGGTGGAGTCTTTTGGGTTTTCCACATACAGTATCATATCATCTGCAAAGAGTGAGAGTTTGACTTTCTCTTTGCCGATTTGGATGCCTTTGATTTCTTTTTGGTGTCTGATTGCTGTGGCTAGGACTTCTAATACTATGTTGAACAGCAGTGGTGATAGTGGACATCCCTGCTGCTTTCCTGACCTTAGGGGAAAAGCTCTCAGCTTTTCCCCATTGAGAATGATATTCACTGTAGGTTTTTCATAGATGGCTTTTATGATATTGAGGTAGGTACCCTCTATCCCTATACTCTGAAGAGTTTTGATCAAGATAGGATGCTGTACTTTGTCAAATGCTTTTTCTGCATCTATTGAGAGGATCATATGATTCTTGTTCTTTCTTTTGTTAAGGTATTGTATCACGTTGATTGATTTGCGGATGTTGAACCAACCTTGCAGCCCAGGGATAAATCCCACTTGGTCATGGTGAATAATCCTTTTCATGTACTGTTGGATCCTATTGGCTAGTATTTTGGTGAGAATTTTTGCATCCATGTTCATCAAGGATATTGGTCTGTAACTCTCCTTTTTGATGGGGTCTTTGGTTTTGGGATCAAGGTAATGGTGGCCTCATAAAATGAGTTTGGAAGTTTTCCTTCCATTTCTATTTTTTGGAACAGTTTCAGGAGAATAGGTATTAATTCTTCTTTAAATGTTTGGTAGAATTCCCCTGGGAAGCCATCTGGCCCTGGGCCCTTGTTTGTTGGGAGATTTTTGATGACTGCTTCAATTTCCTTAGTGGTTATAGGTCTGTTCAGGTTTTCTATTTCTTCCTGGTTCAATTTTGGTAGTTGATACATCTCTAGGAATGCACCCATTTCTTCCAGGTTATCTAATTTGCTGGCATAGAGTTGTTCCTAATATGTTCTTATAATTGTTTGTATTTCTTTGGTGTTGGTTGTGATCTCTCTTTCATTCATGATTTTGTTGATTTGGGTCATTTCTCTTTTCTTTTTGATAAGTCTGGCCAGGGATCTATCAATCTTGTTAATTCTTTCAAAGAACCAGCTCCTAGTTTCGTTGATCTGTTCTCCTGTTCTTTTGGTTTCTATTTCATTGATTTCTGCTCTGACCTTTATTATTTCTCTTCTCCTGCTGGGTTTAGGCTTTATTTGCTGTTTTTTCTCTAGCTCCTTTAGGTGTAGGGTTAGGTTGTGTATTTGAGACCTTTCTTGTTTCTTGAGAAAGGCTTGTATTGCTATATACTTTTTTCTCAGGACTGCCTTTGCTGTTTCCCAAAGATTTTGAACAGTTGTGTTTTCATTTTCATTGGTTTCCATGAATTTTTTAAATTCTTCTTTAATTTCCTGGTTGACCCATTCATACTTTAGTAGGATGCTCTTTAGCCTCCATGTATTTGAGTTCTTTCCGACTTTCCTCTTGTGATTGAGTTCTAGTTTCAAAGCATTGTGGTCTGAAAATATGCAGGGAATAATCCCAATCTTTTGGTACCAGTTGAGACCTGATTTGTGACCTAGGATGTGATCAATTCTGGAGAATGTTCCATGGGCACTAGAGAAGAATGTGTATTCTGTTGCTTTGGGATGGAATGTTCTGAATATGTCTGTAAAGTCCATTTGGTTCAGTGTTTCATTTACAGTCTTTATTTCCTTGTTGATCTTTTGCTTAGATGATCTGTCCATTTCAGTGAGGGGGTGTTAAAGTCCCCCACTATTATTGTATTGTTGTCAATGTGTTTTTTTGCTTTTGTTATTAATTGGCTTATATAATTGGCTGCTCCCACGTTAGGGGCATAGATATTTACAATTGTTAGATCTTCTTGTTGGATAGACCCTTTAAGTAGGATATAGTGTCCTTCTTCATCTCTTATTACAGTCTTTGTTTTAAAATCTAATTTGTCTGATATAAGGATTGCCACCCCACCTTTCTTTTGGTGTCCATTAGCATGGTAAATGGTTTTCCAGCCCCTCACTTTCAATCTGGGGGTGTCTTTGGGTCTAAAATGAGTCTCTTGCAGATAGCATATCGATGGGTGTTGTTTTTTAATCCAATCTGATAGCCTGTGTCTTTTGATTGGGGCATTTAGCCCATTTACATTCAGGGTAACTATTGAAAGGTATGAATTTAGTACCATTGTATTGCCTGTAAGGTGACTGTATATTGTCTGTGTTCCTTTTTGGTCTGTGCTGCTTTTAGGCTGTCTCTTTGCTTAGAGGACCCCTTTCAATATTTCTTGTAGGGCTGGTTTCGTGTTTGCAAATTCCTTTAGTTTTTGTTTGTCCTGGAAGCTTTTTATCTCTCCTTCTATTTTCAGTGACAGCCCAGCTGGATATAGTATTCTTGGCTGCATATTTTTCTCGTTTAGTGCTCTGAAGATATCATGCCAGTCCTTTCTGGCCTGCCAGGTCTCTGTGGATAGGTCTGTTGCCAATCTAATGTTTCTACCCTTGTAGGTTACATATCTCTTCTCCCAAGCTGCTTTCAGGATTTTCTCTTTGTCTCTGAGACTCGTAAGTTTTACTATTAGATGTCGGGGTGTTGACCTATTTTTATTGATTTTGAGAGGGGTTCTCTGTGCCTCCTGGATTTTGATGCGTGTTTCCTTCCCCACATTAGGGAAGTTCTCTGCTATAATTTGCTCCAATATACCTTCTGCCCCTCTCTCTCTTTCTTCTTCTTCTGGGATCCCAATTATTCTAATGTTGTTTCATCTTATCGTATCGCTTATCTCTCGAATTCTGCCCTCGTAATCCTGTAGTTGTTTATCTCTCTTTTTCTCAGCCTCTTCATTTTCCATCATTTGGTCTTCTGTATCGCTGATTTTCTCTTCTGCCTCATTTATCCTAGCAGTTAGTGCCCCCATTTTTGATTGCACCTCATTAATAGCCTTTTTGATTTTGACTTGGTTAGATTTTAGTTCTTTTATTTCTCCAGAAAGGGTGTCTCTAATAACTTCCACGCTTTTTTCAAGCCCAGCTAGTATCTTTAAAGTCATGATTCTGAACTCTAGGTCCGACATCATACTAATGTCTGTATTGAGTAGGTCCCTGGCAGATGGTACTACCTCTTGTTCTTTTTGCTGAGGTACTTTTTTCGTCTTGTCATTTTTTCCAGAGGAGAATAGATGAATGAGAGAACAAAATGCTAACAGGTTAACAACGTCCCCAGCAAATATACTCTTTACAAATCAGAAAAGACCTGAAACCAGGGGACAAGAAAGAGAAAGAAAGAAAAAGGAAAGAGGGGGGGAAAAAAAGGAAAAAGAAAAAGATAAAAACAAAAACAGAACAAAAGAAAACAAAAAACAATATGATCAAATATGATCAGGCTAGTGCATAGATCAGTGCCACACACTAGATTTTGGGCGTATTTTGGTCTGTTAGAAGAAAGTGCCTGCTAAAATTTTAAAGGAAGAAAGACATATATGTACAAAATAAGGGTTGATACAATGAAGGGATGGAAGATGACTGTAAAGATAAAAATTATAAAAGATTTTATAAAAGGAATGATAAGATAAGTTGTTTGAAAAAAGAAGATAAAAAAAAAAGGAAAAGGGAGAGAATGTGATCAGGCAGGAGACTAGAACAAAGCCAAACACTTGTGATTTAGAGTGTATTTTGATCTGTTAGAAGAAACTGTATCTCAAAATTTTAAAGAGGGAACAACTTATATATATATGCCAAAAATAAGGGTAACTACTATGAAGGGATAAAATATGACTCTAAATATGAAAAATAAAAAATGTTTTTTTAAAAAAAGGGATTGATAAGATGTTGGTTGAAAAAGGGAGAAAGAAAAATTCAAAAAAAAGAACAGTTAAAAAAATTAACTTTGAAAAACTAATGAATCATGGTAAAAAGCCATGAATTCTATGTGCAGTATTCCCCTATCACTGGAGTTCTCCTGTTCTCCTTGATCGGTAAACTTGGTCTTGGCTTGCTGGCTGTTCGTGCTGATCTTCTGGGGGAGGGGCCTGTTGCCTTCGTTCCCAAACGTCTTTGCCGCAGGCGGAATTGCCCCGCCCTTGTGAGTCCGGGCTAAGCAAGCTGCTCGGGTTTGCTCTCAGGAGCTTTTGTTCCCTGCAAGCTCTCGGTACAGCTTTGGAGGACCAGGGTAAAAATGGTGGCCTCCCAATCTCCGCCCGGAGGAGCTGAGAACTCGGGGCCCCGCTCCTCAGTGCGCCCGCAGAGAAAAGCAGTCACTCCCGTCTCCCTGGTCTCCGGCCGCACTCCGTGCTCACCCGGCCTGTGACCGAGCGTTTCTATCTCTGGCACCCAACCCCTTGTGGAGTCTCCAAACCCAGCAGATCCTTGTGGTGCTCTCCTGCGCCGCTCCTCCCGGGGGAGGAAGGGGAGTCTCCCCGGCTCTGCCGCTTGTTGGGTCCCTGCTGGAGGAGCAGTGGCCCGACTGGGCCACGGATCACAGTTTATGGCAACCCCGAGCTGAGAGCCCGCACCTCAGCTCCGTCTCTGCAGCCAGCTTCCCCGCTCCGATACCTGGGAGCTCTGCTGCACTCAGGCACCCCCGGTCTTTCTTGACCCCGAGGGTCCTGAGACCACACTGTCCTGCGAGGGTTTCATCCCCCGCTTAGCCACTGGAGCGACGTCCCTCAGCGGAGCCACCTTCTAAAAATTCCGATTTTGTGCTCCGCGGCTCTATCCCTTGCCAGAAGTGGCCGACAGAGGCCCCCTCCCCCGCCGTCTATCCTCCTGAATATCGCCTCGGATTCTCTTCTCCGCACGTCCTACCTTCCCGTAAGTGGTCACTTCTCTGTTCAGAGAGTTGTTGCTACTCTCTTCTTCGGTCTCCTGTTGAGTTCGTAGGTGTTCAGAATGGTTTGATCCCTATTCAGCTGAATTCCTGAGACCAGACGAAATCCAGGTCTCCTACTCCTCCGCCATCTTGCTCCGCTCCCCCCCCCCCTTTTTAAGATTTTATTTATTGAGAAAGAGAGAGAGTGCGTGTGCATGGCGGGGGTAGGGAGAAGGGAAGAGGGATAGGGGGAGAGAGAATCTCAAGCTGACTCAATGCTCAGCACGGAGCCTGACACAGGGATCGATCTCATGACCCTGAGATCATGACCTGAGCCAAAATCAAGAGTCAGTCACTTAACTGACTGAGCCACCCAGGCCCCCCTTCAGTGGACTTCTGATAATGTCTAATTTCACTGAGGGCCACAGGACCAGGCCTATAATGATAAGGTTTCTTCACCCCTCCAGTAGAGGGTGCACTCTTATGAGTGGCTTTTGTAGCCAGTTGTTTCCTTGATGCTTTACCACTGGTCGATTTGTGGGCAGTCTGCTTTGTAGGAGCCATAGTACAGAGACCTCCTAACTTACCTCTTCTCCTTGGACTGGAGCTCTGTGAGCTAGAGGTGGCCGGGCAGTAGCTGTGAACACCTCACATTCATTGATTCTTATCTCTGTCATCTGTAGTCTGCTGTTGAGCCCATCTGATGAATCTTTCATTTTGGTTATTGTATTTTTTTTAGTTCTAAAATTTCCATTTGAATTTTTATATTATCTGGTTGTTTCTTTCTGGGACTAGACTTTCTGTTTCTTTGCTGAGACTTCCTACTTTTTCATTTGTTTCAAGTGTGTTTGTAATTGTTTATTGAAGTATTTTTATGATGGCTGCCCTAAAATACTTGTCAGGTGATTTCATCTGTATCATCTTGATTTGGTATCTGGTGATTGTCTTTTCTCATTTAAGTTGAGCTTTTCCTGGTTCTTGGTATGATGAATGATTCTGAGAGAATCTGGACATTGTGGGTATTATGTTATGAAACTATGGATCTTATTTTTAGTAGGCTTCTTCTGGTACTGCACCAACAGGAGATGAGGAATCTATCATGTTTTTGCCAGGTCTGGATGGAGATTCAGGTCCTGCAGTTTCCCTCATTGACACCTTGTAGCTTCACTTGGCTTTTGACACCATTCCAGCAGGGAAAAGGAACTTTTCATTACAGCTGGGGGAGGATGGGAGTCTAGGTTCTTTACTTAGCCTTTGCTGACAGAGATCAGATGGGGTTGCAGCTTTTTTGTGATGTATTGCTGGAGTAGGACAGTTATTGCCTGGAAGCTTTCTGTCCTGCAAATTGTCCTTTTTCTGGTTCTTTTGCTAGAGAGAATAAGCTTCCTGTGTTTGTTTGTTTTTTTGTTTTGTCTGTATACATTGATGCTTTCAGGTTGCTGACTTCTCTAGCACCCAACTCAGGATGTAATAGGTCAAAGAGGAATCCCAGGGAACTCACTGGTCTGTTGTTCCTTTGGTTTCAAGTTCTCTACCCAGTGTTATAAGTTACAAACTTTTCTTAATGCTTATTGTATATATAATGACCTGAAATTTAGCTGTACTTAGCATTAGGAATGGGGAGAATTATGTCTACTCTATTTTGTCCTAGGATGACCATCCTTATTTTCTTTTCTGTGTATAAATTTTGCTTAGACTTTAAGAGTAAAGCATTGTTTATAGTTAATTTATATTTTGGTAAAGAGTGAAATTAAAAAAAATTAAAAAGAGTGAGATTTGTATTTGTATTTTATTGGTGGAAATTTTTTCACAAGATTTTTGAATAATAGGACTACCAAGAATGGAAAAGAAAATAAGTGTCTGAATCTGTTTTTGCTGACAAAAAAATTCCAGAATCTTAGTAAAATGTCCATTACAAAATCCATGTCTGATTTTGCATTTTGCCTTCTTAGCTTCTTCACTTTGTTAAATACTTTCTAGGACAAGTAAGTATAAACCTTTGGTTTAAAGAATTATCTACAGTCTCATCTCCCAAAGTACTACTATTAACATTTTTATGTATTTATGGAAGTCCCATATTCCCCTTCCACTTAAAAATGTATCACAAGAATTTTCCTGTAACTAGATACACATTTGGTTAATACATTTGCAAGGTATTGCACTGTAGTAAAACACAATAATCTATTGTTATTTTTGTTGTGGAGTTTGTTGCTAGTCATCATGAAGTAACAGGCAGTAGCACAAATGACAAACATGGGGAAGTTAGAGAGGTTTCAGAACTTTTCAAACACAACAACACTTTAGTGTCTGTAGTTCCTATTTCTTTTTAGGGAGTATAAAAATAAAGCTATTTGGGATTGATCCTGCTTGATAGGGGTTCACTGGACCTCCCATCCACTGTCAGAGGCCGTAGGGACCTTTTCCTCTCTGACTGCCGCCTCCTAGCCTGAAGCTACTGTTAGGGCTAAACTCTAGGCACATGTATGATTTTGTCTTCAATAGACATTTGGCATTTCAGAGGACACCCAGATTTAATGTTCCACATCACCCGTCCTCTGTCCCCATAGGACGTTAATTCCCTGACATGGGAGTCAGATGCAAGTGATTTCCTTCCTTTATGTGTGTAATTTATACATGAGAGGCAGTATTCATTGGAGTACTACATAGATGGGATTAGGCTGTTTACCAAGTTTACCACTTTATGTCTATTCTCAATTTAGTGGAGGAACTTTCAGGTGTCTGCAGTAGGTACCAATAGGTGGAGGTTACTGCCATTTACCGAGATGTGGAAGAATGGAGGAAACAAGATTCAGAGTGGGAATTAGGACTCCAGCATAAACATGCCACTAAGACATCCAAAGGATCTGTCAAGGGTGTTGTTTGGTAGAGAAGACTGGACCTCAGAGGAGAGATCTAAATTAGAGAGGTAAATGTGGGAGCTGACTGCATATACAAGTGCCCTACAAGGCCCTGCTCTATCAGGCCTCTCATTACCTCTCTGACTTCATCTACTGCTCTCACCATGCCAACTCTACTCCAGCCTCCTTGGCCACATTTTCTAAATGAGTCATCCATACTTATATTATAAACGTATATTATTTTTTATTCCCTCTCATTTGTCAAAGTCTAATGTGACCTTTTCAGTATGCCCCTTTCATGCCACTCTAGTTAAAATTGCATCCCACCTCACCCCACTCTGACATTCCTGGTTTCTTGCCTTTTCCTCTCTACCCCTTAGTATTATCTGTATTAGCTTTGTGTAGTTAAAGTGTGTAAAACAGAGGAGCAATATGAGATTAAGTTGGAGAGGGTAGACAAAGGTTAGATCCTCCAGGGCTATCCTAAAAAATTTAGTCTTCATCTTAAGAGCAGTAGGAGATGCAGGTTTTTAAGGAGGAGGAAACATAACCACATATGCATAGAGAGGCAATGGAAGGGTGAGAGTGGTTATGGGTAGGTCAAGTAGGAGCCTATTGCACTAGAATAAAAAGAAAAGAAAAAGGAAAACATTTAATGATCCAGGCACTGCTAGGTTGAAGAAATAAGGATGATAGAGCATGATTCTGTTTCCCACTTAAGGAGTTGAGTCTAGAAGTTTAGAAAGATGATTTCAATCCAAAGATAAGTACTCTGAAAGAGGAAGGTCAGAGTATTCTGGGAGCATAAAGAGTACATTTGGTCTAGAGGGTTTAGATTTGTGAACCTGAATTTAATATTTGAACAGCTTTCACAGAATCTACTTAGAAATAGTCTCACAGTTTTAAAATTTAGAACCTAAAGGGGTACTTACCTAATCTCTGCTGATGACAAAATTTTCCCACGTGTTTTAAGGAATTTTAATTGTTTGGGATGTTAATAAGTATTGCTCAACAAAGGTAACTGAGTAAGCTTTGAGAGTACTAACTTAAATCAAAGGATTTATTTACTGTAGGACTTCTCAGAACTCATGATCTGCTTATGTACATTATAAATCTTCTAGAAATGTATATAATGTATATCATTTCCCAAACTTGTTTGACCATGGATCCTGTTAGGTTAGTGAATCATCTGTGGATACAGAACAGACTTTAGGAAATGCTGGCTGCATCTTAACAACTAGCTAAAAGTAAGTTACCGTAATACAGTTTCCTTGACTGTGTGTCCTGTGATTTTTCTAAGACATTTTAGTGTTACATATAGCACAGCATGAACTATGAAAATGCCAGTATTTTTATGGCCACATTTTAATACTATTTTATATGTGGGGTGAATGAAATTCATAGTTTGGCATGAGTATAACTAATAACTCTATATAGCTCAGTGGGCAAATATTATACAGAATGAGTTTAATTCTGTGTGAAATTTGTGATCCATGAAGGCGTAATGAAATAGCACTTTTCTGTCTCTTTATAACCTCTTTTTTGTAGCTTTGAAATACTAAGAATACTTCATTTTAGCTTTCTTAGCTTTGGTTCAGTCATTATTTTGGCAGATAATGCTATTTTGGAACTTAGTATATTGTAAAAATAATGGCATAGTAAAAGTACAATATTATTTATATTCTATTATTAAAAAGAGCATTTAGAAAGTATAAGTAGTAACCACTCTTCCTGTACTTGTAGATCAAGGGTTGGGCCAAATCCAGTCTGCTGCCTGTTTTTGTATGGTCCACAGTCTGAGGTTGTACTTTTAAAAATCATTGAAAAAAAAAAATCAACAGAAGAATGATATTTTGTGATGTGTGAATATTATACGAAACTCAGATTTCAGAAGCCATTAATAAGGTTGTACTGGAGCACAACCACACTCTTTCCTTCATGTGTTCTCTGTGGCCCCCTTCGCACTGTAACAGCAGTAGGTGTGACAGAAACCGTATGGCCTGCAAAGCCTGAAATATTTACTGTCTGGCTCTTTGAGAAGAGGTTTGCTGACCTTGGTCTAGATTAATGGGTAATAGAGTTTATGGAGTTATTTTATAAGTTTAAATATATGAAATATAGGGAACTGTGTTTTATGTATATCTAATTCTCTAAATAAAATATTTTCTAATAATTTCCATTTATTTGTTCCTGCTGGTTCTCTTCTTCTTTTCTTTTTTCTGGTAAAAGATATATGTTTTATTTTAATTCCAGTTAATTTCCTTCCTTTTTCCTATTGATCAGTACACAGTGTATATTGTCATATGTTGTGATGGGAAGCACATGGATTTGAGAAGCATTTCTTTGTACAATAATCAGAAATTTGGAATAATTGTATATTTTCCCCATATACTTGATTTGTGGGGGAAACCATTATATTTGAAATTGACTTTGATAGACTAAGGTTTTTTTTTTTTAATAATTATTTCAAATGACCACATAAGCAGCAGAATAGTATTCTTACTGGATTTAGTTGACCCAATGAATCAATAATTGTTTTTTCCTGACTCAGCTAGAGTAAATACTTTTTTTTTTAAGATTTTATTTATTTATTTGACAGAGAGAGACACAACGAGAGAGGGAACACAAGCAGGGGGAGTGGGTGAGGGAGAAGCAGGCTTCCCACCGAGCAGGGATGTGGGGCTCAGTCCCAGGACCCCGGGCCCATGACCTGAGCCGAAGGCAGATGCCTAACGACTGAGCCACCCAGGCGCCCCATAGAGTAAATATTCTTAGACTACTTCCCCTCTTTAATTTGAATGTTGCTACTAGTTTACTTTTAAGATTCTATTATGTATTCATTTTGGCAACTCTCTTCTTGTCTTTTAAGAGAATTGATTTCTTTTTGTAAATTTTATGGTTTAGTAAAAGTAAAAGTAATATCAAACCAGAGCAAGAATAATGGAATTATGGCTGTCTTGTTGAAAGTTACCTAAAACATGATGTTAAGAAGTAGCTTGAAATACGTAGATACCTGTAAGGTGCTTAAACATGTCCGTTTCAATATAACATTTTTTTTTAAAGATTTGTTTATTGGGGCGCCTGGGTGGCTCAGTCGTTAAACGTCTGCCTTCGGCTCAGGTTATGATCCAGGGTCCTGGGATCAAACCTGGCATCGGGCTTTCTGCTTCTCCCTCTCCCACTCCCCCTGCTTGTGTTCCCTCTCTCGCTGTGTCTCTCTCAGTCAAATAAATATATAAAATCTTATAAAAAATTATTTATTTGAGAGAGAGGGACGGCGGGGGGAAGGAGCAGAGGGAGATGGAGAGAGAATCTTTTTTTTTTTTTTTTTTGGAGAAAGAATCTTAAGCAGGCTCTGTGCTGAGCGCAGAGACCGAGACCGACATGGGGCTTGATCTCACAACCCTGAGATCCCAACCTGAGCTGAAACCAAGAGTCTGGACACTTAACTGACTGCGCCACCCAGGCGCCTCTCCCAGATCTTTTCATAATAAATTCTCCTTGTTATTGCAGATGAAACTGGGATCATGTCCTCCCTTCAAAGAGCATAGAAACATACACAGTCTCCATTGATTACAGAATTTCTGAGGATTCACAAGTTGTGGTCTTACTCCTTCGTTGGTATAGGTACAAAGATACATTGAGTAAAAAGCAGTATTAAAGTAGATTGGTAAGAGGATTTAAAACTTAAAGAAACCCAAAACCTAAAGGAGCTAGTAGAATTTATATATCATCACATATAGAAAGATTTCTATATTAAACTATAACACCAAGATGGATACATTCTAAAATCAGTTGAACTTTATGTAAAAAAAAAGTTTGAAATTCTACTTTTTTTTGGTTTTTGCACCAGAATAACAGTTACCATTCATACCAGTTTTTAGGAATTAAAAAATATATTGTGGCATTTTCTTCTGGAAATCATTTATATGTTCAACAAATAGTTTTTGTGTTCTCAAAGGTGGTTAGTTTCATTCAATTTGCCCAGGAATGTCAGAGGTACCCAATGAAGTTTTTGAGATAAATAAGCCATGGGATAGTGACAACATTTAACAATGTTTTGGAAAATATTAAGTCTAGAATTTTAGTGGATGTAACTGTGTTAAACTGCCAGTGAAATTGTAGTTATATGTGCAGTTACTCTTAAGTCTTTTTTAAAAACAATATTTCAAATGACTCAAGTAGTAGTTTTATGGTATTTAGTTGACTTAATTAATCAAAAAGTGATTTAAAAAAATCGGTACCTGCAATACTAGTCTCTCTTGGGATAGAATGGCTGTTATTTGAAAAAAGGAGGGGAGTTTGTTTCTTCTAGTCATAGAGGTTTGGGAAATGCTGAATCAAGGAAAGTTTAAATATTTTCTTTCTTTTTATTTATTTTTTAAGATTTATTTATTTGAGAGAAAGAGAGCAAGAGAACAGGGGGAGGGGCAGAGGGAGATAATCTCAAGCAGACTCCCCGCTGAGCTCAGAGCTGGACACGGCTGGATCTCACCACCCTGAGGTCATGACCTAAGCCCAAATCAAGAATCACATGCTTAGCCATCTGAACCACTCAGGTGCTGCTAAACATTTTCTTATTGTAGAACTTCTCAGAACTTTTACTTTTTATTATTTATGTATATTTTATTTTATTTTTTTGTATTCTATATAGTACACAATTTAAAAAATTTGAAAATTAATACATTGTGCCACCCCTGCATTCCAGCACCCATTCTGCCCTTATTAGTTTCATGCGTATCCTTTCAGGATATTCTCTGGCTATGGGTATATATTTACTTTAAGAAAGTATTATTCTGTGGCAGTATCCTCAATCTCTTTTTTAAATTTGAAATATGCCTTAAAGATCTTTCCATATTAGTATATAAAGAGCTACATCATCTTTTCTAACTTTAGTATGAAAATTTAGGAACGTTTAGTGGTGTAGGTCTATTTAATGCCTCAGCACATCTGTTACACTGTAGTTGTCATTGGTATTACATTTACATACATTATGAACCCCACAATATTATAATTTTGGCTTAAATAGTCTACATGTCTTAAAGAAATTAAAGGAAAAAATAGTCTTTTACATATATTCAGAAATTTACTGTATCTCATACATTCATTCCTGTCTGGAGATCCAGGTTTCCATTTCGCTTTACTTCCCTTTAGCCTGAACTTCCTTTAGCATTTCTGGTAGTACAAGTCTTCTGGCAATGAATTCTTTTAATTTTCATTAACTGAAAATGTTTTTATTTTGCCTTCATTTTTGAAGGATATTTTCAATGAATATAGAATTCTGAGTTGACAGCTTTTTTTACTTCTAGCACTTTAAAGATGTTCCACTGTCCTATGACTTATGTCTTAAGCCTTCTTGTCTCATTTTTTTTCTCATGGGAAGTCAACCATTTAGAAATAACTAAATAAAAATAAACAAACACCTTAACTCACTGACCTTGGTTGCTCTGAACCCTTCTCTGGGCCTTCAAGCTAGTAAGACTGTTTTCTGTTGGCATTTTAGCTGCTCCACATGGAATAGACTGGAACCTGCCCTCAAGTTGGAGCTGTTAAAAAAAGAAAGAAAGAAAAAGAAAGAGAGAGAGAGAGAGAGAAAGAAAGAAAAAAGAAAGAAAGAAAGAAAAACTCATTCTGTGCTGTTCCTTTTTCCAATGTTAACTACCACCCAATATCTGCCATTTTTGTTCACTCTTCAGTGCCTTCAGATTGTTGTTTTTTTATATTTTGTTGAGAATTTATAGTTTCTCACAAAGAATTGGTCCAATTAGAGCTTACTTGGCCATACTGAAAACAGGACAGCTGCTTATTTTAAGAACTGTTTAATATTCCACTGTGTGGCTGTTTTATAATTTATTTAACCAATTCTGTATTCACAGACATTTAGTTGTTTCAAATGTTTTTCTGTAACAATGTTGTATGTATCTTTGCACATACATTTTAGCCATGTGTGAGACATTCTTATAGGTACTTTGTATACATTAATAAATAAAAAGGACATTTCTGCCTTGATGAAGCTTACATTCTAGTTGGAGGATATGGAGAATAAAAAATAAATATAACAAATATGTTTTATAGTAGATTCAAAAGTAAGAAGTGCTGTGGACAAATGGAAAAGTAGAGCAGAATAAAGGGATGAAGATTGCAGTTTTAAGTAGAGAGATCTTATTGAGTAGATGAGCAAAGACTCTATGGAGGAGAGCAAGTGAGCTTTGAGGATGTCTGGGGGAGAAGTAAGAGATCAGCCACGGTGAAGGTCATAAGTGGAAACATGTCTGGTGAGTTTGAGAAGCAGGAAGGAGGCCAGTGTGGTTGGAGTGGAGTAATAAGTAAAGTATTGAGTGGCATGATTGAAGTCAGTGATACAGTTTGGAGCCAGACCTATGTAAAGCTGTATTAGGCCATTGTAAGGATGTCGTCTTTTATCTCTGGATGAGATGTAGAAGCCTTGCAGAGTTTTGAGCAAAATAGAGACATGATCTGACTTATATTTTGAAAGGCTCATTTTGGCAACTAAGAGAACTGTTAGGAGGTTATTACGATAATCCAGACTAGAGATGAAGCTATTTTAAATCTTTTGGGGTTTATTTGGCAACATAATTAGGTGAAAAAATGACACCTTTTTGGCATTTTAATTTATATTTTTTTATGAATGAAGTTGAGCATCTTCTCACATGTGTAAAAGTAGTTTTTTTTTCTATGAGTTGTGAGTTTATAACCTTTGCTTATTTTTCTATTGATTTAATCATCTTTTTCTTGCTGATTTGTATAAGTCAGCTGATTGCAGTGTGTAGCCAGGGGTGAAAACTACAGGTCTAATTTGTCCTCAGTATAACATGCAGCTGCCTCAAGGTCATTGATCACTCCAAATGTTAAAAAGTTCTTGGAGCAACCATCATAACTAGATTCACCCACTCCTAGCACACTCAGTCAGATCCCAGATGCATCTGTTTTTTACTTTTTATTTTTTTTATGAACTAACACTGTGTGTTTATGTACCAAGCATTTTCCCAACTTTTTAACATGAAATAGCTAACATTTGTAGCAGTGTATCCCAAAAGTAATATACATACCTGGAGTGATTCTAGCGATTAATGTAAAACAAATACAAAATTTTATACTTTAATAGTTATGTATTTGCTTAATTGTATAAAAATGACTTACACATCAAATTTATCTTTTCACAGACATTGCTAAACTTGAAGCAGAGTTACAAAGAATTTAAAGTTGACTCTTTTTTCCACCCATTTTGCCCATCCCCCCATCCTTTTATTTTGAACTCACCTTGTTGTGGGGCCTGATTTACTTTAATCCCACAAGCTAAGAGCCTGGCCCTTATTGGTCTAATTTTCCCCCTCCTAATCATTCATTCTCACATTGAGAGGACTATAGTAATAATAGTTTAGTGGTAGTCAGTCTACCTTTGTTTGAAACCTGGTTCCACCTGAACCAAGTTGCTTAACCTCTCTGTTCTTCAGTTTCCTCAGCTATAAAATGGAAATAATAATAGTACTTACCACTTAGGATTATAAGAGTTGCTGTCTGTGCAATGCTGGCATATAGAGTAAGTTAAAAGTTAGCCATGATTACTCCCTCAGTTCACAGCTATTATTGGACTCTTTAAGTGCTAATTACAATGCCAGTTACAAGACAGTAGGATTATAGTGAATAAGACTCCCTTTTTCCATGTGTATGAGCAGAAATCAGTCCCTTTATAGCCTCCCTAGAATACTGCTCCCAGAATAGTATGTCAGTCATTTACTCTAAACTATTTGCTTTATTAAAGAAATTATATGGTCTAATACAGGGTTCACAGACATTTGCAGGGGAATCCTGTCCTTAAACTTGGGAAGTAAAAGAATATACTTATTTTGATTTTACTAGAATTACATTTGATATAACAAGAGTCAAATGACAACTAAGATTATAAGTTTAGCTCTTCATCTAGTTGACTTCATCATAAGTTCACCAGCACTAAAGTGTTCAGTTTCTAACCAGAATTTCTTATGCACGTATGCGGTGATTTTGCTTCCTGAGAGATTACCATGGTCCTGTTCCTGTCAGTCTTGATCGCTTTCATGCTGTGGCATTCTCAGAGTCTACAATCTCTGATTACATTGCAGATTTCTCCTTGTCTAAAAGAAGTGTCATCCTCTTCATATAAGGTTGTAGAGTCTTATTTGCAAGCCTTTTCTTTGGTTCTCTTGCATGACTTTTTCAGGAGAATAACAAAAAGAATAATAAGTAAAATTTGCTCAGGATGCATTCTTACTTTACTCCCATGTGGGTCTCAAATTTTCAGAATTCTCTGTTGCTTCCTCAAATACTTTTGGAACATTATACACACTAGGTTTGAATGGCTTTTTGATTTTGCTTGACATCCTGTCTTATTAAGAATATATGGAAGGCTGTCCCCAAATCAGTAATGGCAGCAAGAGTTTTTTACTGTATTGAACTTACAGGTTGTCCACATACCCCATTGTATTTATTTATTTATTTATTTAATTTTATTATGTTATGTTAATCACCATACATTACATCATTAGTTTTTGATGTAGTGTTATATACCCCATTTTAAAACAAAAATAAAACTATGATATTTTCTTAAATCCAAGTAAGTTCTGTAGGTTGAGTTTCAATAGTCTAATGTAATAAAATAATCTTAATATCATGCCTAATATCAAGTATTTTTCACCCTTGTTTGCTTGCATAACTTTTCTCTCTTTTTCTCATCTCTCTTCTCATTGAGATGAAAGTGAGTAACTTCAACTGTTTACCTATTCTCTTTTACCTTTGGGTCAGATTTAGAATCTTAGGCAGTTTTAGATATATAATTATCTCAGGTATTATTCTTACCATGGCCTACTGCTCTTCTCAGTTTGTGTTTCCTGGGAGGTTATTATTCATTAATTTCCCTGGCTTTTTCTTGGCTTCAGTTAGCACAACCTTGACCCACTTGCTTTCTTTATTTCCTTATTATTTGTTGACATTCTCACATTCTCTGGCCAAGATGCACTTCTTCAAAGATAAAAGAGTTACTAGACTCCTACACTATGGTTGACTGGCAGGTCATAAAATAGTCCTCAGAGATAGAACATAACCCCAAACATGTATATAAATGTCTTTTAAGACAAAGAGAATTTTAAAAATTATAGTTAAACTAACATTATTCATTATTTTTGCATTAAATTTATCTGAAGGTTTATTTAGTTGGTTTTTACTGATTTTCATAATATCTGAACTTACCAATGTATCTTCTGAACATGCCTGATATTTTAAAGTGCATTGGCTTCTTGAATGATTGATGAACCAAATGTTAAGTTTTCCTAGAGAGCATGAAGTGGTGGTCTCTCTGGGGTGGTATGAGCACTGATGGGGAATGCCACCAAGCATGGGAATTGTAAAGCTAGAAATCTCCTAGCATAACTGCAGCTCTTTCCTGGTCCTCCCCTAGGCAGACATAATACTGTGGAGCTAGTGTCATGGTCCCTAGATTTGAGGAGCTGGTGGCAAAGCCCCTTGGGTATTAACAGGGAATAACAAAAAGCGCAAGAGGTGCTCAAGCATCATAGAAACATTGGGGGATGTTTAAGAAGGGTGATGGATTAGTTGCCAAGAAAGAAGGAAGGCAAACAATTACAATTTCCTATTATGACCTGACACAGTGTGTAATTTGTCTGGGGTTACATGGCCAGTGAATGACTGAGCTGGCCCTACAACAACGCAAGATTATATGTTTTCAAAGTTAATGCTTTTTCTGCTATACTTTGCTAGCTCATGTAAACATCTGCTCTTTGGAAATATTAAGATATCATGGCAGACTCATTTAAGAATCTCCTTAAAAACTATTTTGCTCACAGAAAAGAATTTGCAGTATGACTAAAATGCATTCTCTTATTCAAATTGTTTTTTTTTTTTTTTTAGATTTTATTTATTTATTTGAGAGAGAGAGCGTGCCTGCAAGTGGGTGGAGGGGCAGAGGGAGAGGGAGAGAGAGAATCTCAAGCAGACCCTACGCTGAGCACAGAGCCCAGCACAGGGCTGGATCTCAACGACCGTGAGATCATGACCTGAGCCGAATCAAGAGTTGGATGCTTAACCAACTGAGCCACCCAGGCATCCGTTATTCATATTGTTAATAGGAATCATAATCAGAGGTTAGAACTGTTAGCCTTTCATACTAAGTATTACTCAACGTATTTCCATGTATGGTAGTCAGACTGCATATCATTCTCATATTTTTACCAGTATTGTCTTACTTGTTGCTGTGTCAGGGACAGGTATTTTGCCTGAGGCAAAAATAAAGAAGTTTTGATGTCTTCAGCTTAGTGTCATCCTTGAATAAGACACAATTCACACTAACTTATTGATGAAAAGCATACCTCGATTATCTGCAGCAGTACAGGAAAAGGAGAGCATAGATAATTGCAGTCTGTGTAGTATTCCCCAGAGGATTTGTGCAGAAAAAAATAAATTACTTTAAATTACTTAGCATTACCTCAAAGTAATAGTAGTTAAAAGTAGAGAGTTTTCTAAAAGTCCCAGGTACTTTTTTGTTTTAGCAAAACTTACTTTTTATACTGCAAAAGGATCCAGGTGGTTGATCAGGTCCTTTTTCCATTTCTTTGAAAAGCAGTTTTGAGTCAGACGATGGTATTGGCTCCAACTAATCTGTATAATTCCAGTGCATCATCTGGTATGGATTATAATAAAATGTCAAAAGTGTGTTACCAAGAGCAGAAGATATTTTTAAGATCCTTAAAAGATTATTATCAATAATCTGATACTACTTGTATTGCTTGAATCTATCTGACAGCATATTTCCATGTGGCAATTCCAGCTAATAAATTATATTTCCACTTTCAGCTTCTATGGAAGTCACCCAAAATTCTGCATTTTTAAAAAATGATTGTGGGAATATGAAACAAATGGTTATCCATTTGTTTAATTTTTATTGCAGGTGAGAAGATGAAATGTATTTTATAAAATAGTTGATTAAATGTGTCTATTCCTTGGCATACATGTTTAGATGTTTAATTATAATTTTTATGATGTGTCAGAGCCAACATTTTCTTACAGAAATCCAACTCAAGATTTAGTATTGGGCAACAGTGGGAAAATGGGATTTAGTATAAAAATATTTGCTTTATGTAAACCTTTTTATGAATGTAGCTAATGCATAAGTGAAGTCAAGCTGTAAAAACAATTAGCTGGGAAAATGCCAAGTTAAGTTTTTTATATTCCAATGAATATCTGTTAACTACACATTATTGTTATTATTAAACTATATGCAAACGTACAACTAAATTCACTTAGATTCAGGTGAAAAAAGGCTAAGTACTAGAAATATACAATAAGTATAATTACCATTTACATCTCCAAACAAAGCACATTAATCTTTCTGCAGTACCGCTGATGTAATGTCTCCTTACTTTTGGGAGTATTTGAAGTGGGCAAGCATCCAAAGTTGATAGTGAATTCTGATCAGCAAAGGCACTGGAATAGATGTCTGGGCTGGACATTGTAACAAAGCAAACAATTTCTAAAGCTCTTGGAAGATTCTACACCATCATCCATTGGAATCTCTTATTCTAGACATTACAAAATTAATTTATCCAAAAAGGCTGTGAAACTTCTTCTAAAAATACAATCTGATATGTTTGTATTTTTTTTAAATTTAAACTTCTCAAAGGCATATACTTTTGATCTTAAGTTAATGAGGAAACAGAGCATTTAAAATATTTTCTAGAACCAATTTTAGGAACCATTTTGTTATTGAAAGGACTTGAGTGATTCTCTCCAGTTTTTTATAGAACATTCTCAGACAGCCCTTAACCAAAGATGATCTGTTGATGGAACTGAATAATGAGAATCTTCTTACAAGTCAAAGAAAAAATAAGCCATATTTTCTTTAATTTTCTCAAAAATTTTTTTACCTTTTGACACTCCACACCCATAACTTTCTTAAATTTAAAAATCTGCCATTAGACTACTAGCATGTAGTATTTAGTGAATACATATTAAAAACTTAAAATTATATTTCTTTAAAACATTTTACTAATGTTTTTGAAGTGTAGAGTGTACTTCAAATGCACATACATATATTTCTATTTGAAAATACACACATATTATGCTATTTCATGAAAAATACAGTAATTTCTTTCCAACTTTGCCACTTGAATAAGATTGAGAAAGTTGATACAGACAAAAATCTTTCATATCACTGATGAGTCCTAGAGAACTAAGTCTTCTTACCCAAAGTGCTTATAGATCTAGTAGTTGGAACTTAAATCCGGTTGATCTTACTGTAAATCTAAAAATCTTTTCCTCTATTCACACTCTCTCTTAGTGCTTATTTACTCCAAGTTTATAAAAAGTACTTTAGATAAACATTTTTAATTGTATTTTTTAAAATGCTAAGTTATCTTTATTACATTCAAGATAAAAAGCTTCTAACAGATTAAGCAAGTAACCTGTAGAATACAGACTCTTAACTAAGGCATGATGCCTAGAACAGCATATCCCAAGGTGTGTTTCATAGAATACACATGATCGTTCACTAATCAGGAGGTTTTGTTACCAAAAACATTTAGGAAACACTGTATAGTATATTTTTCTCTTGAAGACACTATAATAAAACAAAGCCTGTGAGAAGGTAAATTCAATTTAGTAATATTATATTTATATTAATAGATACCATGAAAATTAATTATTTATCCAATACAAGAAGTTAGAGAAGGAACAAAATAAGTCTGAAGGAGGAAAATGAATGCAGAAATAGCTTAATTAGAAAACAGAAGAAAAATAGAAAAAATATACAGAATGCAACATCTTGTACTTAGGGAAAACCAATAAAATACTTAAATATGTAATCTAATCAAAGTAAGCAAATATGAATGCAAAGCACAAATATGCAAAATATAGTCTGATGATGGGAGAGGTCTGATGCACAGGAAATGAAAATTCTCATAAAGGACTACTTTGTTCAACTCATGGAAAAGTATTTCAGAACCTGGGCAAACTGGGTGATTTTGTAGGAAAATATAAACTACCAAAAAAGATCCATTGAAGTAGAACTAAAAGGACAAGTAGTCACAGCTAGTTACCATTAGCTCCTCTGCCACCCTGGAGAAAAGCACTTGGCCTAGACGGTATCACAGAGAAATTTTATTGAACCCTTGAAAAATAGGAAACACATTATTTTAGGCAATCAAAACTTGTCTTACTGTCTAGCTCAACAATGCCAGTTTAAAAAAAACAACAACAACAAGAAAGACTAGAGCTTCAGATCAGTAGTATTTATAAAATATCAGTGGAAAAATCTAACTGGAATATTGGCAAACAGAATTTGGCAATTCATTGAAAGAAAGAAGAACCAGCTTAACCAAGTAGGATTTATTCCAGGAATGCGAAATTGTTTCACTTTTAGAAAATAAGTTAATAAAAAACACCTTATTAAGAGATGAAAAGTAAAAATTGTTAACTACTCAGATGCTGAAAAGATATTTAAAAATTTATTCTTGACTTTGAAAACCCAATATATTATGAATTGAATACTTCTTTAATATTGTAAACTCTATACTCTGTTGATGCACACACATTCTCTCTCTCTGACACACATACTCCCCTCCTATCCCAACCCAGCCCAGTAGCCAGCATTATGCTTAATGAGGACATACTAGCCACGTTTCCCATAAAGTGAGAAACAAGACAGGAGCATTCATTATCAACTGCTATTTAGTTTTCTTTTAGAGGTTTGGGTCAATGCAGTTAGGGGAAAAAAAGAATAATGTTTGGAAAGAAATATGAAATACTACCTTTTTTGGCGGAACAAATATAATTGTTTACTTGGAAAGTTGCAAGAGAATCAATTAAAAACCTACTGGAGGCGACAAAAGAAATTAGTAAGGGAGATGAGTACAAAGTTAGTATGCAGGAATCAGAGCTTTCGTATTCACAAACAAGGGAAGGGAAGAAGACCCAGGGTCTTCAGCATGCATAAAAATCACTGAGGCTGTGCTAAGAATGTAGACTCCTGTACTCCACCCAAAGAGTCTGGTCAGTCTTGAGTCTGGATTGTAACAGTGTTCCAGACCCCACTAGCAGGACCCTAATGCTTTTTGTGGGGGACCTGCACTTTGAGAAATGCTGCCCTGAGGAACCCAGCCCCATTCTTGTGCCATCACTCCTAATTTACTGTTAGCTTCCACATCGCTGACTGTGGTGCCAATTATTTACCTATCTCAGGTGGTGCACTGCGGTAGCCAGACAGGTACGGTGACAGCACACCCTGGAAGGAGAGCCCCCCGACAAGGTTGCCCTGCCAAGAACCCTTCTGTACAGTTACCAAGTGGAAGCACCTTCAAAACTGCTGTGCTTGTCAGCCACCACCGGGAGGCACATCTTGCTGGCTCTGCTACATGCCATCCACCTAGGGGGTCGGCAGGAAATAGGGGGTATCCTCTGTTACCTGTGCTTCAGGAAAACATTGAGCAGAACCTCCAGGTGGTTGCAGCCTTTACTACTGTGGAGTCCAAGGGGCTGTGTTTCACTGGAGTTTCTCACTCATTTCTCACTGGTCTCTTGTCACTTAATTCCTGTGTTCTCTAGTTCCTCCCAGCTTGAACAGTCCTTGTTAAAACTAACTGGTTAAGTTCAACTCCTCTGACTGCACTTGTACCCAGGAAGCTACAGAAAGATATAACTATGCTGACTGGGCCCATATTGAAATAGTGCCTGTAGTCCTTAAGTGGGCTTTCTGCAATCCTACTATATTCTCCTAGGCAGTTCAGCCTCCTGTGTTCAGAGATGAGTTACTTCAACTATGTGGTGGCCTGCCAACTGCTCTCTTCTTACCTCTTTGGGCAAACAGCAGTGAGAAACTTACCGTGTCACTTCCCTGATTAAAACCCTCTCATGGCTTCAACCACACATGGAATTGAATTCTGATATGCTGCCTGGCTACTTCTCAGATCTAGTTTCCTACCGCTCACCTCTTGACTCACTGCTTTCCAGATACAAGAACATTTGCAGTTTTTAAAAAAATGGCTGTATGCGGGCACCTGGGTGGCTCAGTTGGTTAAGCGACTGCCTTCGGCTCAGGTTATGATCCTGGAGTCCCGGGATCGAGTCCCACATCGGGCTCCCCGCTCAGCGGGGAGTCTGCTTCTCCCTCTGACCCTCTTTCCTCTTGTGCTCTCTCTCTCTCATTCTCTCTCTCAAATAAATAAATAAAATCTTTAAAAAAAAATGGCTGTATGCTATCCCTGCAGGGCCTTGGCACTTGCTGTCCCATTTGCTTGGAACACTTTTTTCCCCTCTATGCCTGGAATTCTCACTCCATTCACCTCTTTATTCAGACATCACTTCTTACAGAATCTGTTACTCTGTTCTCTTCCTCTGCTTTACTTTTCTTCTAATGCATCTTACCAGTCAAAACTGTTTTATTCATTGATTGATTGTGTCCTGAGGGCAGTCCACATCCCAAGGGACTAAAATAGTCCATGGCATGAATTAGGCCCTTAATAAATATTCATTGAATTAATTTAATTCACATACCCTCTGGCACTCAAACAAGGGCAGCAGAAGACCAGCTCATTAATTTCCAAGAGTGCAGAAGGGAGGGATGCTTCTTGTTCCCTTGCCCCTGCCCTGCCCCCATTGGATAGGCTAATTTCTGGGAGTCTGCCAAAAATGTAAATAGGAATATGTGAGATCACCTATGAAGACTGTTTTGTCTATGAGAAGATTGAACCCTAGGGAGGATCAGCATTTTTTTTTATTGAGGCCAAATTCACAATAACATAAAATTTACCATTTTTACTATTTTAAAGTGTACAATTCTGTATGCTGTGAATTACTACATTCATATTGTTGTACAATGATCACCACTATCTAATTCCAGAACATTTCATCACCCCTAAAAGAAAATTCATACCATTAACAGTTACTCTCCATTTTCTCTCTTCCCAGCCCCTGGCAACCACTAATCTACTTTTGTCTCTGTGGATTTGCCTATTCTGGACATTTCAGCTAAATGGAATTATACAATATGTAGCCTTTTGTGTCTGGCTTTCACTTAGCATAATGTTTTCCAAGTTCATCCACATTATACCAGGTATCACTACTTCATTGCTGTGTATGGTTACACAGTACTCCATTTTAGGACCTTTGGTTTATTTCCACCTTTTGTCTATTATGGGTAATGCTGTGACCATTTGTGTACACATTTTCGTTTTAGTGCCTTTTTAAAAAAAAATTTTTTTTTTTTGGTTGGGTTTTTTGTTGTTGTTGTGGTTTCGAGAGAGAGAGCGAGCCAGGGAGGGGAGGCGCATGGGGAGAGAGAGAGAATCTCAAGCAGGTTCCATGCTCAGCTTAGAGCCTGATGTGGGGCCTGATCTCAGGACCCTGAGATCATGACCTGAGCTGAAATCAAGAGTCAGACACTTAACCCACTGAGCCACCCAGGCACTCCTGAGTGCCTTTTTAAAATTTCTCTTTGGTTTATGTATATATCTAGGAATGGGACTGCTGGGTCAAATGGTAATTCTGTTTAATGTTTTAAGGAACTGCCAGACTGTTTTCCACAGTGGCTGCCTGACTATGGCCATCCTACTGGGTGTGAAGTTGTATGTCATTGTGCTTTTGGTCTGCAGTTCCCTAATGGAACATCAACATTTAGGCACAGGCTTCAGAAAGGTTAAGAGAGGAGACAAAGAATGAGAGAGAGGAGTAAGACTGTAGCCAGCAGGGTCTCCTGGACTTACAGTGCCCCCAAGAATTCTCTTTGGTAATCAGTGTGACCGTTGGTTTCTTTTTTTTTTTTTTTAATATTTTTTATTTGAGAGAGAGAGCATGAGCGAGGTGAAGGGCAGAAGGAGAAGCATACGCCCCGCTGAGCAGGGAGCCCAATGTGGGACTAGATCCAGAGATCCCAGGATCATGACCTGAGCCAAAGGCAGACACTTAACTGACTGAGCCACCCAGGAGCAGGTGCCTGTGACCATTGGTTTCTTATGTCTAGTTTGATTTAAATTGCCTTAAATGCCAAGCCTGGCGTGACCTTTCCATAGTTTATAGTTAGTACTTCTGCAGTTTATGGTGCTCATTTATCTACTTCATCCACAGACAACATACTGTAGAGGTTAAGATCATGAGCTCTGGAGTGAGACTGCTTGGGTTTAAATGTTAGCTCAAGGAGGGGTGGCCTTGGGCAAGTTAAATATCTCCTCTCATTTCCTTATGTGTCAAATGGAGTTGGGCTTGTTATGGTGACTGAGATTAGTATGCACAGTGCTTGGAAGAGTGCTTGACACATAGTGAGTGCTTTGTATGTTTTTGTTGTAATCATCATAATGCTGATGTTGATGATGGTGATGATGATTTATCTAGATAACCATTTAGGAAAGGGGCAAGGATAGGTTTATGCTGGATAGAAGTATAGGCTTTAGACTGGTGGGTGGTGTATTTAAAACACACGGGCTCTTTGATAACATGCTGTGCTTTCCATAGTCTTATTGTGGTACTAGTATCAGTGACATAGTACAGATTGTTTACTTCTGTGGATTATATTCTGTATTCCACAGGTCATTCTACTAATTTATCAAATTTACATTTGGAACACAGATTTACCATTATTTGGATGGGGCCTAGACTTATTTCAGTTTCTTTCTTTCTTTCTTTTCTTTCTTTCTTTCTTTCTTTCTTTCTTTCTTTCTTTCTTTCTTTCTTTCTTTCTTTCTTTCTTTCTTTCTTTCTTTCCTTTCTTTCTCTTTTTCTTTTTCTTTCTTTTCTTTCTTTCTTTCTTTCTTTCTTTCTTTCTTTCTTTCTTTCTTTCTTTCTTCTTTCCTTTCTTCTTTTTTGGTTTATACTCCAGTACAATCATTATTTTTAAAAATTTGAAATTATGAAAGAGATCATCATTTATAATTCTGTCACTTCAAAGCATCCTACCCTAGTTTCTAGTACCTATCTTTTTGTATTTTCCCCTGGACATTTTAAACATAATTATAATAATTCTACAAATAGAATAGACTATCCTTACCCTCTTTAAAGCTTATTTTCAGCTGCCCTGTGAATCTTTTTTAATAGGTCCTAATTTTTGAAATTCCTTAAGACTTAACATTTAGATCCCATAAAAGATATATTTCCAAAATTTATAGATGTGAATAGAGAAAGAACCCTCTCCTATCTAGACATTTTATATACATACAAGCTTGAAAGTGTGCCAAGGACTATTTTATAGCTTTATGATAAAACCTATTATTTTTCTATAGCAAGTAAAAAGAATGCTTAGCAGTGCCAAAATGTGTACAAAGAGTCAAAATAATCAACATGTCATTTGAATTCTAAGTTTTGGCCTTGAGAGGTCTTTAAACATAGATTCTGCAAATATTTTACAGATAAGTAAACTGAGATAGAAAGATTAAGTGACATTTCTGTTTTCAGTCAATGTTAGAAATAAACACAGAAATCCAAAGTCTCTCCTTATTAGATAAGAAGATAATTTGTTCAGATATTTTAGGACATAAACCTGTAGAGGAGATATGAATGCTTTAGCTGTGTTGAGATTTATGAATAATGCTATCAAATAAAATGAGGCAATTATTTTCAGTTTTTAAAAGTTCTCATGTTATTTGGAATATGTCTTTCTCACCTTGTAAAAATGATACTTAGGAAAGTGGAGATGTTAGGGAATAAGGCAGTCACCAGATGGTAGGGAGGACACATGGCTTTTAGTTGTTCAGACTCATACAAAAGGAGGCTACAAAGAGGGCATTAATGAAGTAACCTTAGGGAGGATGGCAAGGGTAGATGGTATGGAAACTTGTCATAACCGACAATCAGATTAGAAGTATAAGACTATGTATGTTCTTACAAGAATACTTACATAAGAATGTAAAATCTTCCCTTAACTCAAAAATCAAAGCAAGACTGTATAAGGAATGTCAAGTGTTAATTCAAAGGAACCAAATATACATCCTTTCTTTTTTGCTGTGTTGACTTGTGATGTCTTGAAGATAGGCCAAATCTAAAGACTTTTTTGGGGATCTAAAGAAAGGGAAGATTTTATTTTATTTTATTTGAAATTTTATTTGTTTATCTTTGTAAGACTTCCAGTGGACAGAAGGCAAAGAGGCATGGGAGGGGATAAGGCCTTAGAAGCAACCTTTATAAAATTTAGACTATTAGCAGTGTGACACACGATGCCCATTATTCTGACTTTTCACCCTTGATAAGTTACTCACTTGTGTCTCTTTTTTGATCCTGCTTGACTTGACATAACATAAAAACATAGGATTTCATTATAGAGTTCTCTTTGTTTCAGCAGCTATTAAGTAAAAGCCTCTGCAGTCTATCAGTGGACCTTTGGTTTAGGTTCTCTAGCCTACCAAGGACGTAGCCCGTTTAATAAACAAACGGAAACACAAAAATAGAAGAGGATAAAGCAGATTTTTAGGAAATGACTTAAGAGCTTCCTGAACTCTGAAGTTAGATAGACTTCAGTTTGACTCCTCCATTTTGTTGGGGACGTTTGTTACCGCTCACGATGACCATGGGGACATCTGTCTCTCCTGGCTACTGTGAGGTTAAATGAAAGAGAGCTCGGAAACCTAACCATGGTGCTATAGGAATGTATGCGGTCCCTTGCTTACGTGGAGCTTGAAGTCATCTCAAATCACATAAGCTGTATTGTGGGCTACAGTGATACCACGGAGCAGTGGTTCTCAGACTTTTAGTATGAAAGACTCCCCAGAGAATCTTATTAGAGTGAAGGTTCTTGTTCTGTCCCCAGAGCCTGATTCAGCAGATCAGGGGTGGAGCACAGGAATGTACATTTTTAACAAGCACTGAGGATAATTCTGATGATGGGATCGCACTTTGCAAAATACATTTTGGAGGCTGTGGGTAGAAGCCCTTTGAACCTGAAACTTTAATAGCCTGGATGGATTAGTTTTCATGGCCCATCTTTTAACAGTAATAACTATGGGAATGTAAACATTGACCACAAAATTGTCATTGAGAAAAATCATTCAAGAATAGCAATGTAAGATTAGGTCAATATCTGCTAATTTTTAGAAATATGTATATCACTTGTTAAAAGTACTTTTTCCTAATCTCAGGAAACAAACTGAGGGTTGCTGGAGTGGTGGGGGGGTGGGAGGGATGGGGTGCCTGGGTGATAGACATTGGGGAGGGTATGTACTATGGTGAGTGCTGTGAATTGTGTAAGACTGTTGAATCACAGACCTGTACCTCTGAAACAAATAATACATTATATGTTAAAAAAAAGAAGAAGATAGTAGGAAGGGAAAAATGAAGGGAGGGAAATCAGAGGGGGGACAAACCATGAGAGACTGTGGACTCTGAGAAACAAACTGAGGGTTCTAGAGGGGAGGGGGCAGGGGGATGGGTTAGCCTGGTGATGGGTATTAAAGAGGGCACATACTGCATGGAGCACTGGGTGTTATACGCAAACAATGAATCATGGAACACTACATCAAAAACTAATGATGTAATGTATGATGATCAACATAACATTAAAAAAAAGGTACTTTACCAAAAGTGAGCTTAATGTTTGAAATAAATTACAGAAAAGAACTTCTCTTTAGAACACATCAACCTTCAAAGTTAATAAACTTTGAGTGTTTCTTTAGCAAAGGAAACAAATATTTAGAGTCCAGGACCTAACATACAAAGAGACTTTTCTGCATCACCTCTCCTATAATTGAGTCTGGGTGCCATTATTGAGGGTACTCTGGCTAATCTTAATTGTTGTGATGATATGAGGAGATATGATATATAAGGTGATCAAACCACATGGGGTAGAATATTAAGAACCATTGTTAAGTTAGAGGATGGAATGAAATGAGAACGAAACAAGTCAGGCATTTGGTCTTAGTATTTCCTGTTGTTAGTGCTAGAATAGTTTACTTTTTCTGTTAAAAGACAACAAATCTAATTTTTCCTCTGATAGTTATACAGTATAATGCACATATACATATGTATCCACATATACATATATAGAGCCATGTTTGATGGCCAAAAAGGAAGAGGCCCCAAGGGCTCTTTAGTGTGCAATTAATATTTTGGTCAGAAAATCAGCAGATTGTTTCAGTATGGTTATGTGTTATGACATCATATTCCAGTAAAGTCATAATGAACAGAAATTTTGTTTGTCTCTGTGGCAAACCGAAATGAGTTTTGTAATTGTCAGCAGGCCTTAGCGATTACAGTGGCGCCCACTCCCTCTACTGTAGTTAAAGGTCTGTTAGCATTCCAGTTGTGGACCTCTGTTTTCAGAAGTGTATAATTAATTGTAAACATTTGCTCTATGGTGCAAGCTTGCCATATAAGATCTTAGTACAGAAGTAAATTTCTGATTTCAGGTTGTCTGTTTTAAAGTTTTATAGTGGCACGAGTTAAAAATATGCACGGAGTTCTGTGTAGGTGGAATACTGAATTTTGTGGTATACAATATGAAGATAACCTGCATTTAATGTATTGGTCTGTTAAAATATCTGCATTAAAGGGGATCTAAAATAATAGGAAAGTGCACTTCAGGAATGCAGTAGGAAAATGTGCACCTCAGTGTACTACTTATTGTAATCAAAGAGCAAAACAGATTGTGGTTTTTAATGCTTTTTAATCTTTGCATATTAAAAGTCTTTTACCATAAGTGGTTTTTTCTTCCTTTAACTTTTTTATATTTGCCAATTAAAAATGAGAACCTATGACATAATAAAAACACACTTAAAATGCTTTATCTTAAAACAAAGTAATAGAAAACTGTGGGCCAAGAAAATTGACTTTAAGAATTTAAAACAGCGACTGTTTCTTTTTTTTCATACTCTGGATTTCTCCACGTTTGACACTGTTGATTTCCCTGACATTGTGCGGTAATCTCTTTTCTAACTCTGACCCTCTTTCATCTCCTTCACTGCTGTCTATTATTTCCCCTGCCTTTTGATCACAGGCCTCAATCAGATCCCAGCCTTAGGCTCTCTTTTTTGGTTCCTTTACACTTACCCTTTCCAGGTGCTTATCCACTCACATGGTTTCAATTACTGCCTTCCAAATCTGTATCTTCAGTGCTGATGTACCTTTCTAGTCCTTTACCTTCTGTAAAACTTCCCTGATTAGTCCCATCTGCCTGGTGAATTCTTACACAATGGGCTCCGTCCAGTTTATCTCAGGGTGAATATGGGACACTGCTCTTTGGCTGCTCAGTAATCATACAGAACTCAGTAGGACTTCAGTTGGACTTCTCTTTGCTTGGAACCGACATTTTTCAGCACTGGTGTTATTTTAACTTAATTTTTGGTATTACATTGTATATCCACCATTGCATCACAATCATTCCTTTTCAGTTTTGTTAAATTGCCCAATTCAGTGGTCTTAGTTCGCGGTCATCATTTTCCTTGACCTGTGAGTATAATTTGACACAGTTGACCCCTCTCTCCTCCTAGATAGATTTTTTTTCCCATTTGGCTTTCAGGAAGGACACGATGCTTGCCTGGTTTTTCTCCTGTTACTCTTTCCCACAGTTCTCGCTGTCTTGTGGCTTTGAAGCTTTTATTTATTTTTGCGAGAGAGAGAGAGAGAGAGATTGAGAGAGAGAATAAGCACGGGGGTGGGCACAGGGAGAAGCAGACTCCCCACTGCAAGGAGCCTGATGTGGGACTTGATCCTGGGACCCTGGGATCATGACCTGAGCCAAAGGCAGATGCTTAACCAAGTGAGCCACCCAGGCACCCCTGTCTTGCGGCTTTAAATACCATATATATATATATATATATATGATTCCCAAATTTTATATTCACTTTGGACCTCTTTCCTGGAGTCCAGACTCAGAAATCTGACTATTCACTTGACATCTCCACTTGGATGTCTAAACAGGCTGAATAATTTAACATTTCCAAACCAGAGCTGCTGATATGCATGCCCAAAAAATAAATCCTTCTGCATGCAGTCTTCACCAGTTCACTATGGGTACTCTGTCTTCCACTTGTTCAGCTCAGAAACCTTGGGATCATCCTTGACTCCTCTTTCATGTTCCATAACTAATCCTTGGGTAAACCCTATCAGCTCTACTTATTATTAGTATTTTTTTTGTTGTTTAAAAGATTTTATTTATTGAGAGAGAGAGAGTGCATGTGCACTGGGGCAGGCAGGGGCAGAGGGAGAGGGAGTGGGAGAATCTCAAACAGACTCTCTGCTGAGTACAGAGCCCAGCGCAGGGCTCAATCCCATGACCCTGAGATCATCACCTGAGCTGAAATGAAGAGTCGGATGCTCAATTGACTGAGCCACCCAGACACCCCCTATCAGCTCTACTTTTGAAATTCATTCAGAATCCAACTGCTTCTCATTACTTGTATTGCTGCCACCTCAGTTCAGGCCCCTGTTGCTTTTCTCCTGTATTTTTGTAGTAGTCTCTTGATAGATCTCCTTGCTTCCATTATCATTTGCCTACAGTCTGTTCTCAACATAATAGTCAGGTGATCCTTCCAAAATGTAAGTCAGATATGTTGCTCTCTTCCAAACCTTCTAGTGGCTGGCCATTTCACTCAGGATAAAAGTCAAATCCTTACAATTTCTAGGTAAGGCCCTATGGAATCTGGCTACTTCTGTTCATTTCTTAACTTTTCTTTCCTCATCCCTCCACTGTAGCCAAATAGGCATCTTCTGAATCACTTGAACATGCTTGGCACACTGCTGCCCCAGGGCTTTTGCACTTGCTATTTTTCTCTGCCTCAAGTGCACTGTTCCAGATATCTGGGTGGCTTCCTCCCTCACTTATTTTAGGTCTTTACACAGTTGTCATCTTTTCAATGAGACCCTCCCTCCCTGGTCACCCTGTCTAAAACCCACCTCCCTGACACATCTGACCTTTCCTTTTTCTCTTTAACTTAGATCTCTAACATGCTAGATATTCTGCATATTACCTTATTTATTATCTGTCTTGCCCAGTACAATGTGTTTTTGTTCATTGTCATATTCCCTCGTCATAAAGAATATCCTCCATAAATAATTGTTGAATTAATCATTTTATTGCATATCCTCTTAATTTTTTCTTCTTAATTTCTTCTAGTTTGTTCTTTCTTCATTCGACCCTGTTATCCCCTCATATTTGCATCACTGCTTTCTAGTTGTGACTCCTTGCTTCAGTAGTTAAACACAAACCTGCTAAAAAATTTTCTCTTTAAGTATGTTTTATTATAATATTGCTTATCTGCTCAAGAATTGGCTTACCTCCCCATTCTTTCTTAGGTTCAGTCTGATCTTATTACTTGGCAAAGTACTTATTCCTTTGGAATGGAGTAGTAGCTCCATCTCTCTGCCTCCCCCATGTCTAGCCATAACTGTCTTCTGCTGAAGTCACCGTCCTCTGCATGCTGTCCGCTTGCCTGTCTCCTGCCTCTGTTGTGGCTCCCTTCAGCACCAGACCATTTGGCTCACATCTGTCAAAATCTGACTGAAAACTTCTTACTAAAAGTTTTCCGTGATATAATGGAATAATTTTTACCATATTATGTTTAATATTGTTTTCTATGATATGCTTTTCATGGAGAAATAGATCTATAGTTGCATTGACTCATATTTTATTGTTTATAAATACCTTCGTGAAGTTAATACTTGATTGGGGTCATGTTTTCTATAATATGCTTTTCATAGAGAAATAGATCTGTAGCTATATTGACTCATATTTTATTGTTTATGAATACATTCATGAGGTTAATACTTGATTGGGGTGAATAAGTATAGTACATTATATGGTTGCTATCATTTTGAAGAAAACAAATGTTACTCATGATTACAGAATGGTTGTATTGAACTACCATTAATATTTTTTATTTTCTTATTTTAGGTATCATTGCCCAATGCCCAAGATCTTTTATGTTCAGCTGACTGTAGGAAATAATGAATTTTTTGGGGAAGGAAAGACTCGACAAGCTGCTAGACACAATGCTGCAATGAAAGCCCTTCAAGCACTACAGAATGAACCTATTCCAGAAAAATCACCTCAGGTATGTTACTGCTACCTGTGACAGTCTCTTCCTTATAGTTCCCCAGTGAGATTATTGACAAGACAGATAAATGCATTTCTATAAATAAAAGAGATAATTTCTCCTGATAGGAAAGAATGTTAGAGTGGTGACCTGCTATGATTTGCTTCTCAGATCACCTGTCTACTCTACTAGACTCGTGTGTTCCTGTTAGGATGACCTTACCTTTGAGGACTTTGGTTCACCTATGGAGTTTACTTCTCAGGCAGCACAGGATTTGGGGGTGTGAACAAGGAAGAGAAATAGCACTCATTTACCTTTCATTTAATGCTGTGTTTATTGAACAGAGATTACATTGTGTTCATTTAGAATCAAGGAGTTTAAAGTGGAAGAGATTTTCGTGGACTTTTTTCAGTCCTGTCTTATTTTACAGACCAGGATATCAAGGCTGATCTTGAGTAATTGCACCCATTTCCCATGGCTTCAGCTGCCTTCTCTGTTGATTTCAAAATAGTATCTCTGGCTCGGACATGCCTTATAAGTCACCTCCTTATTGAGTTCTCCACTTAGTTATTGCACACTGTTCTGTCCAGCTCCTCCATTTCCTCTGCTCTCAAACCTCTTGTCCTCCCATCTGAGATGCATCTTAGTTAATGGCTGACTTCGGTATTTTTCTCCTTGTACACTTTCATTATGACTCTTACCTGTTTTCACACTAAGTCATAAGTTTCTTGGCAGTAGGAATACTGTCTCTTGATCTTTTTATCTCTAATACCCTGTGTTCAACATATATGAATCTCTTCAGAAGTATGTGTTAAAGAAGTGAATAACTAAATTGGTGCCAAAGCCAGAGATAGAGCTCCAGAATCCTGATTTGCATCTTATAAGCTTTCTATAGTTTAGTCTTTACAGAAGATTAAATAGCATATTAGAATATCAGGGAAAGTGTTGTGTTTGGGGGGTGGGGGATAGACATCTCTAAAGAGAATTGAGTCTGGGGACATAGTATAAACTCAAATTAGTATATGGTTGAGTAAAAGATTTCCACACTCAGCATTTATTCTTCCACTTTGAGCAAAAAAAAAAGAAAAACCCTACAAATTAAATCACAAAATGCCTCGCAGCAAAGCCCACAACTCCTGTGGTTATATAGGAATCCACAAGATACAGTCTCTGGTTTCTTGTTTCTTACTGTATTTTAAATAGGCCCTCTTGATTGTAGAATATATGTACAGTTTGTTACAAAGTGAAGATTCATCGTCATCCTATTTTTTGTGATTTAGAATGGCGAATCAGGAAAAGAAATGGATGATGACAAAGATGCGAATAAATCTGAGATCAGCTTAGTGTTTGAAATTGCTCTGAAGCGAAATATGCCCGTCAGTTTTGAGGTATGTGCTCAGTAGCGATCTTCCCTTTCTCTCCCCCTGCTCCTCACTATTTAAAATAAACAAACAAATTAATTAACCAGCGTACTAGTATCCTGAAAGAGTTAATGTGCTTCCTTATGTTCAGATTCTCCATCATGAAATCATATAGGCCCTGGGGAAAATAGAACTTACTATAGTATCATGGATTTCTGCTGATTTCTTTGGCTTTTCTGTATTAAATAATTTGTATATATGATGTTTTAATTTTCATCATAACATTTTGTGAGTATAAGATAATTTGTAGTAAGCTTTGGTGTTTTTAATGGGATTAAATTGAAGGTATTCAAGTTAAAAGTGACATGTATATATTACTACTAAATTCTTCTAAATTTGTGGAATCAAAATAGGTTTAAATTTAACTTTTACTAATAAATCACTAAGAAGTAATTAAGCAGCTCTCTACAACTAGATAAACATGTCACAAAATGTTTATAAAATGTGAAATTTAAAAGGGAAAATTTTTAAATTATTATAATACCTCCTTCATTAAGAGGTCACTAATTTTGTAACTCAGATATCTAGAAAATAGGCAAAACCCAGGAAATAAGCTGAAACAGTTATGGAGTATCCTTCAAATTATGGATGTTCACCAACCAGAAAGCTCCCACATTTTATTTACTGGCAAGATCAGCTGACCTCAACCAAGACCCTATCTCCTTAGACACAATTCTCCTCAGTTGGGTTATCTGATCTCTCACCCTATGGCAAATTAAAAGCAAAATGAGGAAGGCAGGGATGCAAAGTACTTGAGGGCCTGATGGTCCCAGCAAAAAATGATAGGGGAAATATAGAAAAGCTATCTAAAGTAATTGCATATACTAAAAAAAATATTGGAACACATGGGCCTTTTAAAGGCTACAATGAATAGGAACAGTTTTATAAGTCTTAAAAGTCCTTGGAAGCATCAATATATTATAGTATAGAATATTTGGTTTTCATAATGATGATCTAATGTGAGCAATAAAAGGTCAGGTATTTAGTATTCTCTGTTAAGTCAGTTAAGTGTATACTTTTTTTTTTTAATTGAAGAGGATATCCATCAAAGTAGTTAAACAGTTTTGGTGTTTCAGTTAGTAAACTTAAATTACATTGAAAGTAGGCTCATCGTAAGTTTCTTATCCCCAATAATGTTGAATTATTGAGATACTTTGTTGTTTTCCTTTTCTTTTCCTAATTGGTATCTAATATTAGAAGACAGAATTTTAATATAAAGTTAATGGTAAACTGTTTAACTAAATAGAGTATCTTTTATAGGTCAGAATTTTGAAGGAGACTGAAGTTGTGAGCATTTGGGTTTTGGAAGGCATCTTTCCTCCAAAAGCTGGCATAGTTTAAAGAACACATTAATACAGGGTTTAGGAACATTCGTGGCTGACAGATTCATAATCCATTACTTTAGAAAGAGGTATTTTTTATGGTATGTCTACTTACCTATTTAAGATCATGTCACAGAAAGTAAACATTCCTTTCTATAAAACAGCCTTTGAGGCTTCCATCAAAAATAGGTTATTTTCACCCATAAGTTATTTTTGAGAGGCTTCCATATGAAGGATGCTTTATGGGCTAGAGAACCCCGGGAAGAGGTAGTCTTGTACTTAAGTCACTTATTACAGAGAAGAAATTAGAGATGCACACAGTTATATACAAATTATTGTTATGGATGGTCTCTGCACCTAATCCAATATGGTATGTTTTATATTCTTAATTTTCTGTTCCATAAGAAACTGGGTCACCATAATTAGAATTGCCTATTTTAAGCTAGTAAAACACAAATTTTGACTATGAATTGAATGTATTTATTTGGTTTTTTGTTCTTTTGACTTCAGTTCATTAAGCATCATAAGTATCATAAATGAACGTCCCTGTATAATATCTACATAACTTTATTAAAGAAATCTATAGTTTTGGCATAATTCTTTACAATTTCAATTTTGATTATGATATGAACATTTAAAAAAGACTCATGGGATGAGAACATTTCATAAGTGCCTATGTTAAATATTTTACTTATATTTAATAGGTTATTAAAGAAAGTGGACCACCACATATGAAAAGCTTTGTTACTCGGGTGTCAGTGGGAGAGTTCTCTGCAGAAGGAGAGGGAAATAGCAAAAAACTCTCCAAGAAGCGTGCTGCCACCACTGTCCTACAGGAGCTTAAGAAACTTCCACCTCTTCCTGTGGTTGAAAAGCCAAAATTATTTTTTAAAAAACGCCCTAAAACAATAGTAAAGGTAAGTGTGTGCTTGTGAACACTGGTCAGTTTTGCTATATAAATACTATAGTAACTATAGATAAAAGTTTTTCCGTGGGGCAGGCACCTACACCTATGGGTTATATGCAGCCCCAGAGTCAAGTTGGCCCTGGACTATTAGTTACTAACAGTCCTGTTCTGCTGTTAGACACTGGACACCTGTATTTGTTCATCAGATAATCATACCTTCCATATTTATAGTTTTCTATGGTTTAAAAGATACTTTCTCATTCATGATCACCTTTAGTATCATTCTCATCAGGACTGTGTAAGGTAGATGACATCACCTCTTTTTACAAGTAAGGTTTTATGAAACATGTTCAAAGAATTTGCTTGCTTTTATTCACCTGGGCTGTGGAGCAACTTGAACTACTTTCATTTCCAGTGCCGTGTTCTTTCTGCACACTAGGCTGCGATAGAGTACCTTCTTGGGATATCATGAAAGGGTGGTAGGTTACAGAGTAATACTTGTATGACTAATACCAATGCCGGTGATAGCAGCAGCTCATACATATAAAAAGCACTGTGTGTCCCAGCACTTCATGTGCTTTATCACATTTAATCCTCATAGCAGCCCTGTGAGGTAAGTGGTAGTATTTTGTTTCTATTCTTTCAGGCATGTATACCTTGCCAAAGAAGAAAACAGAGCACACATTTTTTCAAGATGTTGTAACTCTTTTACTAGAGCAGATTTTTTTTTGTTTACGCTAACAACACAACAACAACCAAAAAATGGGTGAGATGATTCAGCCCTGAGTATAGGACACTGCCTGTGAGCGCTCAGTGTGTATGACTTGCATGAACTAGAGTTCTGCTCACAGAGAAAGCCTTCAGTTGCCAACATGTCAGTTGCCAAGTCAGTGTCACTTAGTTAGCAGACTTCTGGTTCTGCTCTACAAATCAAGAATTACAAATATGAAGCACGGTTAACCCTTGAACAACATGGGTTTAAACTGCATGAGTCCATTTATATGCAGATTTTTTTCTCTAAATACAGTATGGTAAATGTATTTTCTTTTCCTTATGATTTTCTTTTTTTCTTGTGATTTTCTTAGTAACATTTTTCTTCTACTTTAGTGTAAGAATATAGTACATAATACATACAACATACAGGATGTGTGTTAATTCACTGTTCTATGTTATTGGTAAGGCTTCTGATCAACCATAGGCTATTGGTAGTTAAGCTTTGGGGGAATCAAAACTAAAAGAAGTTATACATGGATTTTTGACTGAGTAGGGTATTGGTGCTCCCCCCTCCCCCTCCCTGCAATGTTGTTCAGGGGTCAACTGTACGTTTTTATCTCTGATGAACCTCTTTTGTTCAGATTATACAATGGTAAAACTACAGTATTTTTATAGATTTTCTGCCTTTTGCACCTTTGTTTTATTTAAAAATACATGCATACATATTTCCATAAATAACTGTATAAACACGTGTTCTTCTTATTTTTTTTTATAGAGATTTTATTTATTTATTTGACAGAGAGAGAGCACAAGCAGGGGGAGTGGCAGGCAGAGGCAGAGGGAGAGGGAGAAGCAGGCTCCCGACTGAGCAAGGAGTCCAATGTGATACGTGGCTCGATCCCGGCACACTGGGATCATGACCTGAGCTGAAGGCAGAAGCTTAACTGACTGAGCCACCCAGGCACCCCATACACATGTTCTTAATGAATACTATCATTGTCTAACTGAGAATGTATAGGTTATGAGTTCCCTGAAATAGCATTCTATATTGTATATAAGGTAGACTAAAAATAAATGCCAAATAGATCTACTTATCATGATTCCTATTGATTCTGAGGGCTGGCTTTCATTCATATGCTCTAACCTCATGGTTAGGGAGTAGAATATGGCTTTAAGAACATAACGTTTGGATTCAGTTTTAAGTCTGAATCCCTGTGACCTGAGCAAGTTACCTAACTTTTCTAATCTTTTATTTCTTTACTTATGAAAGTAGGAATAATAATTGAACTTGCTTCATAGGGATTGTTATGTGTTAACTGAAATATACACAGAATGTGTTAGTAATTATTATTAAATATTAACAATACAAATTATAAGTGCTCAAAAAAGCTTAACTATTGTTATTTTGTATCTAACTCTGTCTATTCACATCTTATATGTATGTGAATATATCCATGGTCTGTTTTCTTAAATATTTTTTAAAATTTTTATTATTGAGGTATAGTAGAAATACAATGAAATATTAGTGTCAGTTGTACAATATACTGACTCAGCAGTTGTACGCATTACTGAGTACTTAGTCACTATCTGTCACTGTTCGTTATTACAGTACTATTGACTGTATTTCCTATGCTATACTTTTCAGCCCTGTAACTTATTTATTTTGTAACTGGAAGTCTTTAGCTCTTAATCCCATTCACCTATTTCACCCATCCCCCTCCCCTTTGCCAACCACCACTTTGTTCTCTGTATTAGTGAGTCTGTTTTGTTTTTTTTGTTTGTCTTAAATATTTTTATATATAAAATCTATAGCCTTTCCATGTTGGAAGAACAGTGCTCTGCATCAGAATGGCAGCACAAAACTGGTCACAGTAATTTATTAAACTAAATCAAATCTTAGTAAGTTACAAATAATGAGCCATTAGACTAGAAAAGATCTATACATTTTTATGGTAGGATATAAACATAACCTTGTTGCTTTTACCTTTAGCCATTAAAAACAAGATTATTGTTTAAATGTTATTCCCCAGAGTGGGGATAAACATTTTAAATTCTCAAAATTATTTGCTGCTACTTCTAGTATATAAGCATGTTATTCCAGAACTTTCTTCCTATCCACCATTCATATCTCAGCTTGAACTTGACTTCTTTAGGGAAGCCTTCTTTGTTCTCCCCCACTCCCAGATTAGGTTAGCCCCTTGCATTTTTCCTCACATACATCACATTTGGAATTATTTGTACCGTGTCTGTCTTATGTTAAAGTAAATCCTATAGACATCTTCTGAAATGTAAGGTTATTTTGAGAAAGCAGCATGCATACAATGAGTTGGAATCTAGGTAATTTTTAAGTATGGTGGGCCAATAAATGGGTAGGTTGAAATAATATCTTGGTTTTTCAGCATTTTTATCCTTCCTTACAGGTCTTATACATCTAGGCTCTACAGTTGTTTATTATGCAGTAGAAGCAGAGAATAAACTGTTGATGATTTACCTGGACTTTATTTAGAATGAAACATCACATTATTTTAATTTTCTTAATCATGCTGTGATGTAGCCGTTATCCTGTTTTACAAATGGGATCCTTGATGTTTAAGAAACTTACCCAAGATCATGTAACAGGTTCCAGGTCCAGTCATGTCTGATTCCAGTGTCCATTTGAAACTGATTGTGAACTCCTTTTGGATTTTAAAATTAACTCTACAGAGTTACCTTGTTAAAATGTAAGACTGCCCTAGTGATGTCTCTGGGTTTATATTTTGTTTTTTAATGTAGTTCTTTTCTATAAGATGAGACTTCAGAGAATGTATTTCCAATGTTGGAGATAAAGTTTTCTGGACACAACTGTTAAAAGACTTTCTGTACTAGTTTGGGAAAGATAACATAAGACTTGATATCCAAGGAATAACTTAATTGTCAAGGATGCTAGTAGTTAATTTCAATCAAGGGAAGAAACCAGCCATTCTTAATGTTCTCAGACTCCATTATTATCTAATTGGATTTTGGCATCTGTTTTTTTTGTCATTGGAATCCATATCAACAACAGGGTTTTGGAACTTAAGAACTTTTTTTTAAAGAGGGAAGGAGGGGCAGAGGGAGAGGAAAGAGAATCTTAAGCAGGCTCCATGCCCAGTGTGGAGCTGGATGTGGGGTTCAGTCTCACAACCCTGAGATCCTGACCTGAGCCAAAATCAAGAGTCAGATGCTTAACTGACTGAGCCACCCAGGTTCCCCATGGAACTTAAAAACATTTTTATAAA
This sequence comes from Eumetopias jubatus, assembly GCF_037043125.1. NCBI lineage: Eukaryota > Metazoa > Chordata > Mammalia > Carnivora > Otariidae > Eumetopias > Eumetopias jubatus. Next base: position 166,561,461 of record NW_028274810.1, read on the forward strand.
GTATAAATTAAGAGTAGAGACAATGCATCATTGGAAGTACATTTTTATTTGAATATCTTCGTGAACTAGGCATACTTCTAGTCCTAGACTCAAAAGCTTCCCTTCACCTTTTCACTGATAATCCAATCTTAGACTTGTAACTAATTGTCTATATTAGTCTTTTCTCATCAGTACTTTACTTCCTTTATAATTCATTTAGTTTTCATTTTTTTGGCAGGTAAGTAGAGGTAGAAAGCATTATTTAATTACAAGTTAACATTTTCCTTATCTCTCCTCTTGTTCCACCTATTACAGTACTAAGTTCTCAGTCTTTTTCTTCTCTTACTCTTCCCTAGGCTGCTCTTCATACTTTTAGGGCTTCAGTTCAGTCTTTATGTAGATGATTCCCAAATGCTCTTCTGTGCTCTACACTGCCTATTGGACATCTTCACTTCATAATTTCACAGGCACATCAAACTCATCATAACCTCCTCCTCCTCCAGCATTCCTTTTTTTTTTTTTTTTTTTTTAGATTTTATTTATTTATTTGACAGAGCGAGAGCGGGAACACAAGCAGGGGGAGTGGGAGAGGGAGAAGCAGGCTTCCCGCGGAGCAGGGAGCCCGATGTGGGGCTCGATCCCAGGACTCTCAGATCATGACCTGAGCTGAAGGCAAACATTTAACGACTGAGCCACCCAGGTGCCCCCAACATTCCATACCACAGTGCCTGGCATGACCATCCCACTGCTGAAACAAAAACCTGGGAGTCATTTTTAACTTCTCTCTTAGCCATTATATCCAATTAATAATCAAGTCCTATTGAATTTATCACTTAAGTATTTTTTAAGTTGGTTCATTTATTTCCATCTCTCTGCCACCCTTTTGGTTCAACTCAAAATCATCTCTTGCCTGAATTGTTATAGCATATTTTTAATTGGCCTTCCTATAATACTTTTGACATTAACTGATCTTTTAAAAAATGTTACCTTTTAGAGACATCAGTCAGATCATGTCATGCCTCTGCTTGAAATCTTTTAGTAATTTCCCATTGCTCCTTGGATAAAGTCCAAAATCCTAAATTTAAAAGATCCTGCAGGATCCGACTTGCAGCACCAAACTAGATATGGTTGAGAGCCAGCAGTTCTCAGGAGGAGCTCACTCTATACATAAGTTTAGTGAAACATCCGTCATCTGTAACATAGTGATAGCCCTTGTGTCTAATACCTGTTTTAGAAGAAATTTTCACAGCTGGAAATAAGGTTCTGACCATTTGATAAATATAAAGCTTTACTTCTAGGGATAATATATGAAGAAAGTTCATATGCACAGAGATTTGCAAAGGTTTTTTGTTTTTAAACCTTTTAGAAGGCACTAAAACAGCCATATATAAGTGTTTTAAAAAGATTTAAAAAGCTTTTCTCATAAACATTACCCATATAATGTTAAAAATAGTGTCTTCTAAATGGTTTATATAGTATTTGTATTTATGTTAAAAAGCATATTAAGTAAAAGTAAGACCTACTGCCCGACTTGAATATGGAACATTTCTCAGTGAGATTGAAGCTGTGTGTATGCCCCTCCTGTCACATCCAGATACCACCTCACAGAGTGAATCACAATCATTAGTTTTATATTTAACAATTCCTTACCTTATAATTTTACTATATGTTTGTTTTTCTGAAAAAATGGCATTTGGTTCGTTAGCTTTTTAAACAGCTTTGTTGAGGTATAATTGACATATAATGAAGTGTACATATTTAAAGCTTGCAATTTGATATGTTTTGATATATGTGTACACCTGTGAAACCATGACCATAATCAAGGTAATGAACCTATCCATTGCTCCCAAAAGTTGCCTCGTGCCCCTTTGTAATCCACTCCCATCCTCCATTCCCAAGAAACTACCTTTTTTTGGCTGGCTTCTTTCGCTTAACATAAATCATTTTGAGATTCACTCATGTGGTTGCATTTATCAGTTATTGGTTCTGTTTTAATGCCAAGTAGTATTTTGTGGTATAATTACACCACCCTTTGTTTATCCATTCATCCTTTGGTGGATATTTTGGATGTTTCTCATTTTGGGCTGTAAATAAAGCTGCTATGAACATTTGTGTATAAGTCTTTTGGCATAAGCTTTCCTTTTTTGTGGGGGAGTGGTAAATGCTTGGGAGTGAATGACTTGGTCATTTAGTAGGTATATATTCAACATTTTAAGAGATGGCCAGTTGTTTTTCAAAAGAATGTACTGTTTTACATTCTCATCAGCCATGTGTGAGAATTCTAGTTGCTACATGTCCTTTCTAATACATAGTATAGTCTTAAATTTCAGTTGTACAAATACATGTGTATTGATACCCAGTTGTGGTTTTAATTCACATTTCTCCAGTAACTAATGATGTTGAGCATTTTTTATGTGTTTGGTAGCACATGAAGCATAATGAAGTGCTCTTCAGATCTTTTGCCCATTTAAAAAATTAAGCAATTTAAATAATAAAAATAAAATTCAAATAATAAATTTATTATTGAATTTTAAGAGGTCTTCATATACTTAGGATACAAGTTATTTTTTTTCAGTGAGAATTCTTTTTTTTAATTGAAGCATAAATGACATGCAATATCCTCTTAGTTTCAGGTATACATCATAGTGTTTCAATATTTTTATACATTATGAAATGATCCCCATTAAGTCTAGTTACCATCTGTCACCATACAAAGCTGTCATTGATTGCATTCCCTATGCTGTACATTACGTCCCTATGACTTATTTATTTTATAACTGGAAGTTTATATCTCTTAATCCCTTTTACCTAGTTCACTCCCCTCCCCAAACAAGTTTTTTTTTTTTTAAAGATTTTATTTATTTATTTGACAGAGAGAGACAGTGAGAGAGGGAACACAAGCAGGGGGAGTGGGGGGAGGGAGAAGCAGGCTTCCTGCTGAGCAGGGAGCCTGATGCAGGGCTCAACCCCAGGACCCTGGGATCATGACTTGGGCTGAAGGCAGACACTTAACGACTGAGCCACCCAGGCGTTCCTACAAGTTCTTTATCAGATATGTGATTTGCAAATATTTTCACCAAGCCTATGACTTGTCCTTTTCAAAGAACAGAAATTACTAATTTTGAAAAAATCCAATGTATTATTTTTATGGAATATGATTTTAGGGTTGTACCTAAGCAGTTGTCACCTAACCAGGGCACAAAAATTTCACCTATATTTTCTTCTGGAAATTTTATAGTTACAGATGTTACATTTAGGTCTGTGAACCATTTGAGTTATTTTTTGTAATGGTGTGAGGTATGAAGTTTTGAGGTTTTTCTTTTTTTGCATATGAATATTCAGTTGTTCCAGTACCAGTGGTTGAAAAAGACTACCCTTTTTTGCACCTTTGTCAAAAATCATTTGACCATATATGTATGGGTCTGTTTCTGGATGTTGCTCTGTTTCATTAATCTCTCTGTGCCAATGCTACATATACAGTCTTGATTACCATAGCTTTATAATAAATCTTGAAATCAGGTAGTCTGAGTCCTCCAAGTTTTGTTCTTTTTTTCAAAGTTGTTTGGTTATCTGTCCTTTGCATTTCTACATGAATCTTAGCATTAGCTTATTAATTATTACAAGAAAAAGCTTAGTGGGATTTTGATTGGGATTGCAATGAATTTGATAGATCAGTTTGAAGAGAATTAACATTTTAAGAATATTGAGTCTTTTGATCCATGAACATATATGTCTGTCCATTTATTGAGATCTCATTTAATTTCAGCAGTGTTTTGTGGTTTTAGTGGTCTTTACATAAGTTATATCATCCTATATTTATTCTTCTGTGTTCACTTTTCTTAAAGTTTTTTTTGAAATTCACTCATTTTGAGGCATTTAGCTATCCTTAATTCATTTTCTTTTCTTAAGACTTTATTTATTTATTAGAGAGGGAGAGAGAGAGAAAGGCAGGGGGATCAGCAGGCAGAGGGAGAAGCAGGCTCCCCACTGAGCAAGGAGCCCGATGCGGGGCTTGATCCCAGGATTCTGGGGTCATGACCTGAGCTGAAGGCAGATGCTTAACCAATTGAGCCACCCCTTAATTCATTTTCATTGTTATATGCCACTTTACTAAATAAACATGCCATAATATATTTGTTCTTTTACTGATGACTGTTTAGGTTATTTCCAGTTGTTTTTTGTTTTTTGGTGTTTTTTTTTGCTATTTCAAATAATGCAGCTATGGATATTCTTGTACATGTGAGCTAGTGCATATGGGCAACAGTTTTCGAGAGATATAAACATGCCTATGAGTAGGCTACTGGTTTTTGGCTTTGTCATATTGTTTTCCAATTTATATTACTATCAGTGTATATGGTTTTTGGTTTTTTTTTTTAAGTTTATTTTTTAGTAATCTCTACACCCAATGTGGGGTTTGAACTCATGGCCCCAAGATCAAGAATTGCATGCTCACCTGATTGAGCCAGCCAGGTGCCCCAGCAGTGTATAAGTTTTTGTTACTCTCCATCCTCACCAATCAGGGCTGTCAGACTTCTTAATTTTTGCTAAGTGGATGGGTATGAAATAATATCTCACTATGGTTTTAATATGCATTTTCTGAGTCTTAATGAGATAATCTTTTCATATTTTTTCTTCTGTTAAATATCTATTCATCTCTTTTGCCCATTTTTCATTTACATTGTCTTATACTTTTTAGGACTTTTAAAAAATATATTTTGGGGTGCCTGGTGGCTCAGTTGGTTAAGCATCTGCCTTCAGCTCAGGTCATGATCCCGGAGTCTTGGGATCGAGTTCCACATCGGGCTCCCTGCTCAGCAGGGAGTCAGTTCATGGCTTGTCTTCTTACATCCTTTTTGGTGTGTGTGTGTGTGTGTGTGTGTGTGTGTGTGTGTGTGTGTGTGTGTGTGTGTGTGTGTGTAAGATTTTATTCATTTATTTGAGTGGGGGGGAAGAGAGATAACATGAGCATTGGGAGGGGGAGAGGGAGAGGGACAAGCAGACTCCCTACTGAGCAGGGAGCCCCATGAAGGGCTTGATTCCAGGACCCTGAGACTATGACCTGAGCCTAAGACCATCGATGGTCAACCAACTGAGCCACCCAGGTGCCCCTCTTTTTGGTGTTCTTTGATGAACAGAAATTGTGAAGCAACTCTGATATATTGAAGAGTTTAAAAGTAGACTTAACCCAATTTATCAGTAATACATTTGAGCCCTAAATCCCATAGAAGCCTTAGTTTCAGATCTATTCTATGATTTACCTTTATAAATCTTAAATTTGACTATCCAGTCACATTATCTTCTCCAGTTACGGTTTTGGGGTGCAGAGGATGAGGGGAGATCCACTGTTTCTCGAAGGATCCAATAACAAGTTTTACAAGCATGTTTTGAAATTTTTTCTTAAATTATCTTTTAGGCTGGACCAGAGTATGGTCAAGGAATGAACCCCATTAGCCGCCTGGCTCAAATTCAACAGGCCAAAAAGGAAAAAGAGCCAGATTATGTTCTGCTTTCAGAAAGAGGAATGCCTCGACGTCGGGAATTTGTGATGCAGGTATTTCTAGCATTTTATTAGAAAAAAAATTTTTTAACACTGAAAAAAAAATTGGAAAACCCCAGGTTGTAATAGAGGGAAAATGGGGGAAAGGCAAACTAGCAACTCATAAGTTTCATTCCTTCCAGGCCCACCTACTAACTTGGTTGAAACATTCAGGTGTCAAGGACATGTTAGACAGTCTGGGTTTTTGAAGGGACTGTGAGTCCACACATGTTATTCACCACAGAGTTTATAGTTTAGAATGCCTATCTCTAACTTATGTTACAGTTTGCAGCCAGAGGCCGTTAACTACTGGGAAATAGGATACAGATGGAATTAGAGACATCATTTAGAAGATAGATGTCATAGATGGAATAAGGCCAAGAGCATGAGCTTTTGGGTTATCAGGAAAATTAGGAAAAGAAAGCTGACTTCCTGCCTAACTATGGTGAGGACTGAGGGACTCAGAATCGCTGAGAGATTTAGGCATCTAGAGGTTTTGAGGTTTCAGATTGAGGCAGAATGCCTAAAATGCCGCCCTTTTAAAATTCTGCCTGTTCATCTTCATTTGCCAACTCAAGCCCCAGTATTGAAGAAACCTTTAATTCTTATTGTGTAAATTTCAAACATCTCCAAAGGTGGGTATACTTAATATTATACTATTAAACAATAATATAATGGAATAGCAATGACATATGAGGAATATGCCCACCATCCAAACACAACAATTAAGATTTTTGCCACACTTGCTACAGCTGTCAGATTTTCTTTCCTCCTTCCCTCCCTTCTTTTCTTAAGTATTTCAGAGCTAATATCTAGTCACATACCATTTCAGCCTACCTACTTAGTGTATATCACTAAAAAATATGGACGTTTTCCTTTATGTTCTTATATTAGGCATGATTCATATTCATTAGAATCATTTAATACCCAGTCCATATTTAAATTCTCCTTATTGTCCCAAAACTTTTTATTATAATTGGCTTGTCAAAGAAACTTTTCCCAGTCAGACCTGTGGATCTCACCTTTAATGTGATCCAGTTAAAATCCACAGATTTATTTATTAAGTGCTGACCATGTGGTGGACATTTTGGCAGTAACACATAGTATCTCATACTGATTAACTTTTCATGCATATCTTTTTTTTTTTTAAGATTTTATTTATTTATTTGAGAGAGGGAGAGAGAGCTGCACACACAAGCCAGGGGAGGGGCAGAAAGGGAGGGAGAGGAAGAGGGAAGGAATCCCAAGCAGACTCAGTGCTGAGTGCGAATCCTGACGCAGGGCTCAGTCTCATGACCCTGAGATCATGACCTGCGCCAAAACCAAGAGTCAGTCACTTAACTGACTGAGCCACCCAGGCATGCATTTCTAAATTTTACCTTCTTTCCCAATTTATAATCTCTGCATTTCTTTATCTCACAGTACCCAATATAGTATATGTATATAGTAGTACCTTAAGAAACCTTGGGTGTATATTTGTTGCCTATCTGCCTGATTGAGAGCTAGTATGTTTGGCTTTGTTGGAGACGTAAACTTACAATGCAGTCAGATAAACCATGGTTGGGAACCTCGATATCCAAAAAGGGGGGAATACTTCTATGGCTAGTAAGCACATTATTATCTACATGTCATTAGACCCAGAACAGTCTTACTCTAGTATTTTCACTTCATAAAATACTTTACCATTTTTCCTTTTACATGCTTAGTAGAATTCTAGGAAGAATTCTAGGAAGTATCTTTTGAACTCCAAAACCTGAGGGAGGAAAAAATCACCTAAATTTAGACCTGTATTAGGAATAAAAATTTTGACTTTATTAAACAGTTTTTTTTTTTTCCTGTGGAGTATAAAAAGGAATTTAGAATATCTTAGGCCAGCTTCCATTTTATGGGTATTCATAAACATTCTAGTCAAATGGGAACATTTGGCTGTGCTTTTAAATGTTTTCACACTGAATTCATATTGCTTTTCCCCCTTCTGGAATTCCCAGTGGATTCATTATAGTATTGCAGCAAGTTTATCAAAGTATAAACTTTGTACAAAACTACTTAAGCAATGTTATCATTTGTTAAAATTGAATGTGGAAATAAAACTATCTAGAGGTAATATGCTCATATTTATCTATCACCAAGAAAAATAATGGTAAGTTTGTATGTTATAAAGTGGATGCAGTTACTTGTATTGATTACTAGACAAAAATCTCTGATGAGATTATTTGGGTATTTATTTTGAGAGCATATTTCTTAAAGCTTTTTATTTTTTTTTTAGAAAGGGGTATATTTTAATTTTTTGAAGAGAAAATAATGACAACTAAATTAAGTGTATATCACATATACACATTGTGTATAGCACATTCTATTAATTTTTCTACCAGTGATTAAAATCTTCAGGTTTTTAAAAATATATATAAAGCAAATTTCATCAGTTTTATTTATTACTTATTGAAAGATAATGAATTAAGTCTTTGGTGTATGCTAGTTTAGAACTTTTTTTTTAGCTTTTCTGAGGACTTGACTCAAGTGATTTGTTTAAAGATAAAAATATGGCAGTCTTAAAATTATTGTATAGCATAATAATTGAACTTCTTTGCAGACAAATTAACATTTTAATGTAAAAATATTATTTGTAATAGTTAAAAATTTTTTGAGTTTTCTAGGAAGATGACTTATGAAGTTTATTTACATACATAATTGCTTTTATAATGATGTGATTTGTTTTGAGTGCCCACTGTGTTTGTTAGCAGGGAATCAAAGTCCGTCAGCACAGTCATCTTTTCCAATACTAACAAATAAGTCTGGGATAAGTATCCGCAAACTGTTGAACCATGCCACCATAAAAACTTGTGAGGCAAGGGATGGGTGAGTGGCAAAAATGAATCTGGAAGCCCCTGTTCTAGCAGTCAAGTCTTCGAAGGTGGCAGAATAGGTCAAATGGAAAGCTGCAGATACAGATCCAACGTGAATGCTCTTGAGATGGGAACAGCCTTACCCAAGAGCAAGAGACTGGAGTCAAAGAGTATCAGGCCTGGGTAGATAAATGCGATTTAGAGATGAAGCAGTAAAAGAATTGAATGAGAGTGAGTGAGGTGTATATAGCATGTAAAAACAGATGAAACATTTTTTCTGCTCAGGGGTCTTGCTTCCATTTACTTTGGCAAGTCTTTTGACCTGCAGAGCAGTAGAGGAAGCTTCTGACGTAGCTGGCCTAATCTGTTAGCAAGCATTCCAGCAAAAACACAGGGGCTGGTGAAGCTGGGGAACAAATCAAACATTGGAAAAAATAACAGGTAGCAGAGGCCCGGCTTTAGCCGGGAACTCAAACACATTATACCTAGGGCCTGCTGTGTTCAGGTCAGGGCAGGCCAGCACAGATATGGGAGGTAGTGGGTATTCACTCAGCTCCAGGGAACGACTGGACAGTGCTTGATCAGGACTTCTGAGTGAGGTCTATAGACTACTGCTGATATCATAATGCGATGGTTTCTAGTTTCAGAAGAAAAAGCAGTGAAATGTTTCAAAGACATTGCACAGGCTTGAAATATAACATCTGTGATAGTTGCTACAGAAATTCTATAATGAATACATTTCCAGTGTTTCATATGCTACAAGAACTATTAAAAGGGGCACCTGGGTGGCTCAGTTGGTTAAGCGTCTGCCTTCGGCTCAGGTCATGATACCAGGGTCCTCGGATCAAGTCCCACATCAGGCTGCTCAGCAGAGAGCCTGCTTCTCCCTCTCCCTCTGCCTGCCGCTCCCCTTGCTTGTGTGCTCTCTGTATCTCTCTCTCTGTGTCAAATAAATAAATAAATAAATCTTTAAAAAATAAATAAAAATAAAAAAGCATAATTTATTTGTCATATAATTTGCACATTGTTTATATTTAAGTTTTTTTTTCTAACCACTGTGTTTAGAAGTACTTCATTCACTGAAGCTTAAAAGTAGTGATAGAAATGCTAACCAAATAAAGCCTAAATACTGGTATAAGAATGAATGGCAAACAGCGCACAAGTCTGATATGTTCTGAGACACATGAAATAGCAAGTTATGCTTTCACCCAAGAGCCAAAAAAGAAAACTATGGATAGAAGTATCATGCTTTATCTCTGAAAACTGTATTTGGTAGTACCACATACTAATTCATTGCTAGTGCACAGTATATTGTAATTGTGAAATTTTATTAAAGCAGCATGAAGCTATTGAAGCCAATATTTTTCTAAACAAAGCACAGTGACATCTGGTAAAACATTCCAAATTTTCATATATAGTTGGCCTGTTCAGCTCTCTTGCTTTTTTTTTGTACTGGCTTTAAAAAAATAACATATAGGCATTCACTATATATTCTGGAATGTGAGTCTTTTAGTTACATGGCATTTCAAATATCTTTTCTTGTGTTGTGACTTTATTTTTTTTCCTGCAATTTTAGTGATGCTCTTTTGAGGAACAGAAGTAATTAACTTTAATGCAGCCAAATTCTTCCTCAAAAGGATTTTGGGTGGTCTTAGCACTTTGTACTTCAATGTAAATTTTGGAATCAGCTAGTGAAGTATTATAAAAACATGTGTGGGATTTTGATGGGAATTCATTGAATTTATAAGTCAATTTGAAGAGAACTGGTATCATTGATTTTCAGTACGAGTATGGCATTATCTCTATTTATTTATTATTTATTTTTAAAAAATTTTATTTCATTATCTCTATTAGGTCTATCTTAATTTTTCTCAGTGCTTATCATTTTCTATATAAAGTTCTTAACATCATAGGTGTTTGATTTTCATTTAGTATAAATGGTATCTTAGCTTCCAATATCAGACCAGATCCACCGCGTTCAGGATGGGATGGCCGTAGACTTAGTATAAATGGTATCTTTTACTAATTTCCCACTTGATTGTTGATGGGATATAAAAATGCAGTTGGCTTTTGTATACTACTGTTTACAAAGAAAACTTAACACTCTTACAAATTCTTATAATTTATCTGTAGGTATTCTTAGATTTCCTATATAAATATCATATCTCCAGATAATGAGTTTGTTTTTATACTTCTAACTCTGTACCATATTTTTTCTTCCCCTGTTGCTCTGTCTAGGATTTGTAGCAAAATGTTAAGTACTAGTAAAAATAGAGGGCATCCTTGTCTTGTTTCTAATTTCAAAATTTTAACATTAAGTATAACATTTGCTGAGGTTTGCTGTAGGTTTTTTGCAAAATGCCCTTTATCATACTAAGGAAGTTCCCTTTTTTCCCTTGTAGTTTACTAAGTTTTTATTATGAATGGATGTTGAGTTGTATCAAATGCTGTTGCTCCATTTATTGGGATGACTCTATGTTTTGTCTCCTCAACCTATTAATATAGCAGATTCTGTTGATTGATTTTGAGTTTCAAATGTTAGACCAGTCTTGCATTTCTGGGATAAACCTAACTTTATCATGATTTTTCTTTTTATATATTGCTTTGTTCGGTTTACTGTTACACAGTTTAAACTTTAGCAGTTATATTCATGAACAAAATTGGTCTGTAAATTTCCTTTCTTATACTGTTCTTGATGGATTTTGGAATGAAAGTGATACCTCACTGAATAATTGGGGGCTGATTTCTCTTTTTCTATTCTTAGATGAATTTTTGTAAGGTTAGCATGATTCTTCCTTAAATATTAGGTAGAACTTGCTGGAGAAGCTCTCTGGAGTTTCTTTGTGGAAAAGGTTTTAATTATTCTAATTTTTTTTTTTTTAGTAGTTATAGAGCTGTACAGTTCGGAGTTTATTCTGTGCCAGTTTTGGTAACTTGTATTGTTGAGGGATTTTTCTACTTTATTTAAATATTCAAAAATTTTTAGCTAAAATACTCAACATTCCTTATTATTTTTTATTTTTTTATTTTATTTTTTAAAAGATTTTATTTATTTGAGAGAGAGAGAGAGAATGAGAGAGAGAAAGCACATGAGAGGGGGGAGGGTCAGAGGGAGAAGCAGACTCCCTGCTCAGCAGGGAGCCGATGTGGGACTCGATCCAGGGACTCCAGGATCATGACCTGAGCCGAAGGCAGTCGCTTAACCAACTGAGCCACACAGATGCCCCAACATCCCTTACTATTTTTTAAAGCTTTTATTTGTTTGACAGAGAGAGAGAGAGAGAACACAAGCAGGGGGATCAGGAGAGGGAAAAGCAGGCTCCCCGCTGAGAAGGGAGCCGGATGTGGTACTCAACCCCAGGATCCTGTGATCGGGACCTGAGCCAAAGGCAGATACTTAACCAGCTGAGCCACCCAGACGCCCCTAGCCCTTATTATTTTTTAATTCTACAGAAGATATGGTAATCTCCCATTTTCATTCTTACTTGTGTCTTCTCTTACTTTTCCTTGATCAGTCTTAACCTTTGATTTATCATTTTATTAGTTTTTTCAGGGAACCAGGTTTTGACTTTTTGAAATTTTCTATTTTATTTTGTTTTCTGTTTCCTTAATTTCTGCCCTTGTCTTTATTCTATTTTCTTTGGATTCATTTTGCTCTAATAACTTCTTGAGCTGGATGTTTAACTCATTACATTCCTGCCATTCTCTTAAGTTTTTATGGCTGTATATTTTCTTCTCGACCCTCCTTTAGCTGCATCCTTTAAATTTTGATATATTTCTGTTATTACTCACTTATAATATTTTCTAATTTTATTGGGGTTTCTTCTTTGCCTGTAGTTTATTCAGACTACATGTTTAATTTATAAAGTTCTGATTATTTTCTTGTTTGCTGCTTTGATCGTTTACTGAGACCAATTCATAAAAAACAATCCCACTGTAGTTGTGTATTTTTTATTTCTCCTTATAATGCTATACTTTCTGCTTTCTTTTTAAAGTTAAAAAAATATTTTTTATCTGGGGATGCGTGGGTAGCTCAGTCAGTTAAGTGTCTGCCTTTGGCTCAGATCATGGTCCCAGGGTCCTGGAATGGAGCCCCATGGCAGGCTCCCTGCTCAGCAGGAAGTCTGCTTCTCTCTCTGCCCAACCCCCCCACTCATGCTTGCACTCTTTCTCTAAAATAAATAGAATCTTTGAAAAATTTTTATTTATTTTTAAATTTTTTCCTTTTTTCAGTCTTTTAGTTTATTATATAAATAATACTAAATGTAGTCATAACCAACATAAACTCTGTTACAATGTGAATTTTATTTTTCTGCTTATATAAATAATATTGTTTTAAAAAATCAAATAACAGAAATATGTAAGGAAGTAAAAATCATTTAAGATTCTGTCACCCTGAGATAAACCCCCATTGTCATTTTGAGGACCATATTGTCATATTTTTCTCTACATATATTTTCACTTGTGTATATAACATTATGTAAATGGAATAGTATCTTTTTTTTTTTAAGATTTTATTTATTTATTTGACAGAGAGAGACACGGCGAGGGAACACAAGCAGGGGGGAATGGGAGAGGGAGAAGCAGGCTTCCCGCCGAGCAGGGATCCCGATGCAGGGCTCGATCCCAGGACCCTGGGATCATGACCTGAGCCAAAGGCAGACGCTTAACAACTGAGCCACCCAGGCGCCCCTGGAATAGTATCTTAATTGCTGTTTTCATTGTGGATGAAACTTTATATTTTTGAATGCTAGAGAGCATAACACATTGTTTTATGGTGTTAAAGAGTTCCTGTTTACCAAAGCAGTTATCATCACTTTCTTACTTTAATCTTACCAGGTCAAAGTAGGCAATGAAGTTGCTACTGGAACAGGACCTAACAAAAAGATAGCCAAAAAAAATGCTGCAGAAGCAATGCTGTTACAGCTTGGTTATAAAGCATCCACTAGTCTTCAAGATCAACTTGACAAGGTGAGAGCTCCATTTACATATACATATGCCTCTCCTGCCAGAATATCAAGTGATGAACAAATCCTACTCCAGTGTTTTTGACTCTAAGTAATGTCTTAACTACTTTTAAAGTAGAAGTCAATGTTCCCCCCAACCCCCGCCCCAGGGCAGTATTCTGTATCTTTAAAGACAGATTCTCCAGGTACAAAATAACATCTGTTTATGGGGCCAAGATGAAATATTAATCATAATCTTACAGTTGGCAAATACTAAAAAATTGTATCATTGTATTTATTTTATATAATACCAATTGAATAATTTTTAGTTTATTGACTTGTGGTTTTTGCCATTTGGCCATAGTTTTAATTTGTGTTTTTTAAAGAACAGAGTTTGTTAGCCTTTTTTTCTGGAATACAGCTGAAAACACTGGAAATAAAGATCCTGAGTTATCCCTTTAGGGCAGGAACTATATTGGACAGGCGCTCTATAAACTAATTTTTCTATTTACTTTAAATTTAAAGGTAAACTCAGAGGGTGTTTATTTTCTGCCAAGACTTATGTTCATGGTCCCCTATTTCTTCTGCAGCAGTTAATGACATCATTAACACCTACCTCTGTTGCAGGAGAAGCAGAGAACCCCAAATTCAGCACCTGGCAGATAACTTAGCAGGAACTAGTTTAATTCCATTTTGTATTATCATTTTATCTATGCACATGTAGAAATTATTTTTATTAAACATTTTATTAAATGGAAATTCATAAAACAGGCTTAATAATTATTTCTATCAAAAACAATATGCCTTTTTTTCCCATGCCATTTTCTCACATAAGGATTGTGTTTTAGAGATGTTTTCAATTTCTGCAGGAACACATTTCTGAAATTTGTAGTAAAAACAAAATCATCTGTTAAAAAACATTTTCTTTTTAAGACAGCTGTGAATATCTAGGCAATTATTTTTAGTGATTAAGAATTATTTGTCTGTGTGGTATTGCTAGAGATTTCAATTCTGTTTTTATAACCTGGCTAGTCAATGCTTTTTCTTCTTTTAAAAGTATTTGTAACATGAAACCTAACATGTGTTCAAGATTCTGTAGTTCTTATATTTGTGTATATGTTGTTTTAACTTAACACATTTATATTGACTTAAAACTGGTGAGTGATTTATAAAAATATGTCAAAGTAAATCTCCTCATAGACATGTATTTGTATGTTAAGTGAAAATAGAACAAAAAGCATTGATTTTGTTAATACGAAAAACATTTTTTTGTATACCCCCTGTATTATTGTTCAGGGTTCTCCAGAGAAACAGTCCAGCAGGATGTGTATGTGTGTGTGTGTATGTATTTGTATGTGTGTATGTATATATACGCATTCATACATCACTCACAGAGACTTATTTTAAGGAACTGGACTGTGCAGTTGTAGAGGCTTGGCTAGTCTAAAATCTGAGGGAGAAGCCAGCAGGCTGGAGAATCAGGAGTTAGGTGTGAGTCCAGAAGCTTTCTGCTGAGTTCCCTCTTGCTTCAGGGGAGGTCAACCTTTTCTTCTAGGTGGGTCTTCAACTGATTAGGCCCACCCACATTATGGAGAGGAATCTGTTTTACCCAGAGTTCAGTGATAAATGTAAATCTCTTCCAAAAACACCCTCACAGAATACCCAGAATAATGTTTGATCAAATATCTAGTCACCATGGTCCAGACAATGACACATAAAATTTACCATTGCACCCACTAAATGCCAAACACTTAAACTGAAGATAACAAGATGACTGAAACTTGGTCCCTACACTCGAAAAACTAACCCTTAAGTGTTAACAGTGAGGAGCTTTAATCATATAACAAAAATTATAGTACCCTAGAACCTAGAGAATATGAAGATGAATCTGGAAAGTCATGAATAGCTGGGACCATGGTTTTTATGTGAATTAAGGAACTTGAGGAATTACTAATTTAAGATTTGAGCATGAAAGTGATATGATCTGGTGTGCATTCTTCGAAAGACAATCCTGTAAGTAACATAGGGAGTGTATTTGAGCAGGATGAGTCTGAAGGCTGAGAGGCCAGGTGGGCTAGCAGAGCTCTTCAGGTAAAAGATGCTGAGGGTCTGAACTCAGGCAGTGGTGGCAGAGAAGAGAGGGGAAAGATACCTGAGGTATTTCTGAAGTGTACGTGATAAGCTTTCAGTAGCAGATAATGTGCATGGGGGAGACGGGAGGGAGGAGGAAAGAAAACCTGTAAACAGGAAGAGACAGTGACTTTAAGAAGTAGGTAGCAGTCATATGCTGCAGGGAGATCGGGAGAAAGACTGAATACACTGATTTGTCAATAAGAAAAATCTGTGATGAATGAAGCAAAAGCAGTTTAAAAACTTACAAAAGCATGTTTTTAAAAAGTTTTTTTTTTAATAAACAAGGTATGTACATGGCTGAAAGAATTCATAGCATGAAAGAGTGAACAGTGAGAAAAAGTTAGTCTTACTTCACTCTGAGACCCTTGGTCTCTTAGTCTCTCTTTTGAGTAGCATCTCCCACAATGAGTTAATAGTTGTACAGCATTTAGAATACTGTCAAATATAGTGAATATTATGTAAGAATTTGATAAATAGAAATAAATATCTTTACGGAGATATTCTGTGTGTATATACTAATATATCCCCATTTTATAAAAAATTCAGATTTATCAAGGTGCAGTTCAGTGAATTTTGACATGTGTGTTTATATGTGTGTATACATTCATTAACTACCACCACAATTAAGATGTATAATATTTCTGTTCCCCCAAAAAAGTTCCCATTTGTAGTTAATCTCTTCCCCTCTCCTTAGCCCCTGGCAAGCCCTGATTTGATTTCTCTTTCTATAATTTTGCCTTTCCAGAATGTCATATAAATTGGATCATACATTAGGAAGCCTTTTGTGTCTGGCTTCATAATGCTGAGATTCATCTGCGTTGTTGGATTTATCATTAGTTCTTTTTTATTGTCTCTTATTGTTTTAGTCTTCACCGACATTTGGGCTCTTTCTAGTTTGAGGCTATTATAAATTAAGTGGCTGTAAACATTCATATGTAAGTCTTTATATGTACATATTTCTCTAGTATATTCTTTATGTCCATATTTGTATAATAAGCACATGTGTAACTTTGTTAGGAAACTGTGAAGATGTTTTCCAGAGAGGCTGTACTAATTTGTATTCCCACTAGCAGTGTTTGAGAGCTCCAATTACTTTACATCTTTTCCAGCTCTTGGTATTGTTGGTTTTGATAGTTTTGATTATACTAGTAGGTATATAATGTTATCTCACTAGAATTTAATTTGCATTTCCCTAATAACTGATAATGTTGAATATCTTATCATATGTTTATTTACCATTCATATCTCTTCCCTGAAATGCCTGTTCGAAGTTTTGTCTTTTTAAAAATTGGATAGGTTGCTTTCTTATTGAGTAGTTGTAAGAGTTCTTTACATATTTTGGACACAAATTCGTTATCAGGTAAAGAACTCCCCTGCCTTCTCCTTCCCTTCCTTCCTGACCTCTCCTTTCTTCCTTTTCCACATAGGTTATCCAGTTCTATCATCTGTTTAAAAGATTAATGCTTTTCCATTGAATTCTTTTAGCACATTTGTTGTAAATCAGTTGACCACATATTTGTGGGTCTGTTTCTAGATTCTCTGTTCTGTTCTATTAATCCATATGTCTATCCTGAAGCTATTACAAGTATGTAGACTGTAGCTTTTTAAGTAAGGTTGAAATCCAATAAAGAACTCTGTCTTTGTTCTGTTTGTTTGTTTGTTTGTTTATTGGCTAGTCTGGAGCCTTTGCATTTCGATAGAAATTTTAGAATCAGTCTCTATCAAGAAAAAGAAGCCAATTGGGAAGTTTTCTTTAGGACTGTGCCGACTATATATATCAGTTTCACGTAAATCAGTATCTTAACATGGAGTCTTTCAGTCTGTGAACAAGATCTAGCTCTCCATTTATTTAGGTTTTTAGAAATATCTCACAGCAATGTTTTGTACTTTTTCATAGAAATATTTTACAGTTTTCATGTTTATTCCTAAATGCTTCATGTTTTTGGATATATTATTAATGGCATTTTTTTTTAATGGTGTTGGTTTTTAAACCAGTGGCTGTACCATTCAATTTCCAGTTCTTCTTTTCTAATGTATAGAAATACAGTTGGTTTTTTATATTGACCTTGTACTCTGCGACCTAGCTAAGCTGAGTTATAATAGCTTATCTTGTAGATTGTGTGGGATTTTCTGCATTGATGACCTTGTTGTCTATGAATAAAGACAGTTTTATTTCTTCCTTTCTAATCTGTATGCTTTTATCTACTTGTCTTGCTTTATTGCTCTGAATAGAGCATCTGGTACAGTGGTGAACAGAAGTGGTTGATTGTTGAATTGGAAAGCAGATATCCTTAGCTCACTCCTCATCTTTAAAGGAAAGTCAGTCTTTCACCATTATAAATACCATGATGATTGTAGGGTTTTTTTCATAGATACTCTATATGAGATTGATATTTCCTTGTATTCCTGCTTTATTAAGAGATTGGTTTTTTTACTTAATTATCAGTACAATTTTAATTTTACCAAATGTTTTCTCTACATCTGTTGATATGTCATATAATTTTTCTGTTTAGTTTGTTGTAATGGTGAATTTCACTGATGGAGTTTTAAAATTTATGTAATATGTAAATAACAAAAAAAAATACAATTTTAACCATTTTTAGGTGAACATTTCAGTGGCATTAACTACATTCACAATGTTGTACGGCCATCACTGCTATCTACTTCCAGAATGTTTTCATCATCCCAAACAGAAACTGTACACCATTAAACACCAACTCCTCGTTCTTCCCTCTACTCAGCCCCTGGTAATCTCTGTTCTACTTTCTGTGTCTCTGAATTTGCCTTTTCTAGGAACCTTCTGTAAGTGGAATCATACAATATTTGTCCTTTTTTGTTGGGCTTATTTCATCTAGCATGTTTTCAAGGTTCATCCATGTTGTAGTATTTATAAGAATTTCATTCCGTTTAAAGCCTGAATAATATCCTATTGTGTGGATATATCACATTTTATTTATCCATTCATCTGTTGATGGGCATTTGGGTTATTTTCAACTTCTGGCTATTGTGAGTGATGCTGCTATGAACATTGGTGTATCTACTTTCAATGTTTGGAGTATATACTTAGAAGTGGAATTATTCAGTCGTATGGTGATTCTACATTTTATATTTTGAGGAATTACCAAATTGTTTTCTGTAGTAGCTGTACCATTTTATATTCTCACCAGCAATGTATAAGGGTGCTAATTTCTCCACATCCTTGCTAACACTTAGGGTGTGTGTGTGTGTGTGAGAGTGTCTGTGTGTGTGTGTGTGTGTGTGTGTGTGTGTATAGGTGTTTGTGTTTGTTTTGTCTTGTTTTTTAAATAGTAGCCATCCTAATGGATGTCAAGTGGCATTGATTGCTTTTTGAATGTTGAATTAAGCTTATCTGACTAGCATAAACCCCAATTGATCGTGATGTATATATTTTTATATTTTTTATGTATTTCTGGAATAGATGTGCTAATATTTTTAAAAGATTTTATGGCTACATGTATAAGAGTTACTGATCTATATTTTTTTGTTGTTGTTGTAATATTATTGTCAGGTTTTAGCATCAGCATCAGGGTAATGCTCCTCCTATAGTAATTTCGGAAGTTTGGAAGAGTTTGGTAATCTATCTTCCTTAATTTTTGGGTGGAATTTACCAGTGGAGCCATCTGGGGAAGATTTTTTCTTGTGGGAAGGTTTTAACTATGAACTGAGTTTTAAAAAATAGAAATAGGGCTACTCAGGCTATCTACTTCTGCTTGAACGAACTTTGGCAGTTTGAATCTTTCAAGGAATTTGTCCATTTCTTCTAAGTGGTTGAATTTATTGGTATAGAATTGTTCACAACATTCCCTTGTTATCCTTCTAATAGCTGCAGCATCTGTAGTGATATTCCCTCTCTCATTCCTGCTTTTTTATTTTTTATTTTTTTAATGTAGTGTTCCATGATTCATTGTTTGCATATAACACCCAGTGCTCCATTCAGTACATGCCCTCTTTAATACCCATCACCAGGCTAACCCATCCCTCCACCCCCTCCCCTCTAGAACCCGCAGTTTGTTTCTCAGAGTCCATAGTCTCTCATGGTTCGTCTCCCCCTCTGATTTACCCCCCTTCATTTTTCCCTTCCTGCTTTTTTTTTCCTAACATATAATGTATTATTTGTTTCAGAGGTACAGGTCTGTGATCATCAGTCTTACACAATTCACAGCTATCACCATAGCGCATACACTTCCCAGTATGCATCACCTAGTCACCCCGTACCTCCCACCCCCGCCACTCCAGCAACCCTCAGTTTGTTTCCTGAGATTAAGAATTCCTCATATCAGTGAGATCATATGATACTTGTCTTTCTCTGATTGACTTATATCGCTTAACATAATACCTCTAGTTCCATCCACGTCATTGCAAATGGCAAGATTTCATATTTTTGATGGCTGCATAATATTCCACTGTGTGTGTGTGACATCTTCTTTATCCGTTCATCTGTCAGTAGACATCTGGGCTCTTTCCATAGTTTGGCTGTTGTGGACATTGCTGCTATAAACATTGGGATGCACGTGCCCCTTCAGATCACTACATTTGTATCTTTGGGGTAAATACCTAGGAGTGCAATTGCTGGATCGTATGATAGCTCTATTTTCAACTTTTTGAGGCATCTCCATACTGTTTTCCAGAGTGGCTGCACCAGCTTGCATTCCCACCAACAGTGTAGGAGGGTTCCCCTTTCTCCGCATCCCCGCCAACATCTGTTGTTTCCTGACTTGTTAATTTTAGCCATTCTGACTGGCGTGAGGTGGTATCTCATTGAGGTTTTGATTTGGATTTCCCTGATGCCGAGCGATGTTGAGTATTTTTTCATGTGTCTGTTGGCCATTTGGATGTCTTCTTTGGAAAAATGTCTGTTCATATCTTATGCCCATTTCTTGATTGGATTATTTGTTCTCTGGATGTTGAGTTTGATAAGTTCTTTATAGATTTTGGATACTAGCCCTTTATCTGATATGTCATTTGCAAATAATCTTCTCCCATTTTGTCAGTTGTCTTTTGGTTCATTCCTGCTATTGGTAATTAATTGGGGTGAGGTGTATCTGTATGCTCTGTAGTCAGCTCTTGTGCTTATTACTTGATCATAGGAGTGTGGTGGGTGTAGGGACATAGTTCTTGATTTTCTTGCCCAGACTCATTCTCAAGCTGACTGTGTGCCTGGGTCTCAGAGGTGGGTTTTTATCAATGTTTCTGCCTCCTTCCTCATGGTAGCCAAACTTTACTTTGGATCTGTGGGTGCTCCTGGGTGCAAGAGAGTTTCCTGCCTCCTTGTCAGCATTTTCAGACCTCTGCTTTATACTGGTGCAGGGCCTTGCTTTCAGGAGTGTTTTCTACCCCTTTATTCCAGGGGTAGGTAGCTTTTGCTTCTACTAAGCAATGAGTCTTTGCCTAAGCTTCTGGGGCAATAGAATCTCTTATCTCTACCCCAGAGGCAGCTGGTATTTGTTTCTCCCCTTTCTCTAGTGGCTTAAGCTTTTTGCTTTGTATGAGAGAAAAGTCTAGAGAAGTGTGTAAAAGTTCCATGCTTTCCTCTCAGTGGCAGACATTCACCAGCTGCATACCTGCTCCACTGAGTGAGGCTCTCTCTGGTTTCTAGTTGTACCTCTGCTTGGTTGTCCTCCTGAGTACTCAGGTGAGGTCCATGGAAAAGAGCTTCTGCTTTGAGATCCTAGTTTTTCTAAATTGTTGTGTTTGCCTACACTCAGTCTTTTAGAATTTATTGGCATTTCTCTCTCTCTCTCTCTCTCTCTCTCTCTCTCTTTTTTTTTTTTTTTTTTAGATTTTATTTATTTATTTGAGAGTGAGTTGGGGAGAGAGGCAGAGGAAGTGGACTTCCCACTGAGCAAGGAGCCTAATGTGGGGCTTGATCCCAGGATCCTGAGATCATGACCTGAGCTGAAGACAGATGTTTAACTGACTGAGCCACCGAGGTGCCCCATAGAATTTATTGGCATTTCATCTACTTTCTTCTCACCTGCATTTATAGCATTCATCTCTTCTTCGCTCTGCCAGTGTTGAGACACTTTGTGAGCCCTGCCTCTCCATGGAGGGGTTTGTCACTATCTAGAATTCATTTCTCTTGTTTGCTTTACAATCTCAGATCTCTGATGGATTCAAGAGAAGTTATGATTTTTTACATTCTGTGGTGCTTTCTCATTGATACATTTCTGCATTCTAAGAAAAAGTGGAACATTCTTTTCACCTTTTTAAAATACAGTTCTTACATCTTGATTTTCCTTTTCACTCATACGTTGGGGTTTCACTTACATCATGGAGTTTGTTCTATATCAAGACATAACTGGTGGGGCGCCTTGGTGGCTCAGTCAGTTAAGTGTCTGCCTTCGGCTCAGATCATGATCCCAGGGTCCTGGGATCGAGTCCTGCAATGGACTCCCTGCTCAGTGGGGAGTCTGTTTCTCCCTCTGCCCCTCCCCTCTGCTCAATCTCACTCTCTCTCTCTCTCTCAAATAACTAAATAAAATCTTAAAAAAAAAAGACATAACTGGCATGTGCTTCATTCTTTTTTTTTATATTTGATTATTATATTGGTCACACTGATACTGATATGTATAAAAGGTCAAGATTTATTCATGATTAATGGTATAAAGGTTTGGTTTATGATAAAATGCCCTGCTACTGGCCATTTCTGCTTCCTTTTTCCAGAGGCAACCTCTTGCCACCTGCTTCAGCTGTTTATTATTTTTCTATTGTCAGTCACTCATATTTCCATTTCTAGATTTTTCATTTTTAGATATTATCTTGAGTTCTTGCTCTGAAAAATGAAGACTTAACTCTCATATACATACTCCACATGTACACTTCTCTACATCTCTGTAACTTATCCCCAAACTCTCTTACAAGTAAACATGTCATGTAATTTTTTAGTTCCTTTTTTAAATCTTTCTTGGAGCTCTTCATTCTTCCCTTCTAAGTTGGATTGATTGTTTGATCTGCAGAGCTAGTATTTTGGTTCTTCTCTTAACCATTATTTGGAAAATTTCTTTTGCTTCTCTCCCTTGTTGAGTTGCCTATTTTCTGGATGGTTTCCCTTGTTCTTGATTTGCTTCCTTGTTTAGATGGAGCACGTACTTTAGTCAGCTTGCCTATAGAAGATACCTGGAGAGTAAATATTTGAGATCTTGTAGGTCTGAAATATCTTCATATTTCCCACACACTTAACTGATAGTCTTTCTGAGATATAATTCTAAATTGGAAATAATTTTTTCACTGATTTCTTGAAGGCATTCCACCGATGTTTTCTACCTCCCACACCACTTTTGAAACTCCAGAGCCTTATGATTCTTCAGCTTATATATGAAACTTTTATGTTTTTGCCCCTCTTGATGCTTTTCTGGCTTTTTCTTTTCCTAGGGGTTGTGAAATTCATGGATGATTGACTTGATATGTGTATTCTTTGGTAAATTGTGTTGGGCATTTGGATTTCAATACAGAAATTCATATACTTTAAAAGTGGGAAATTCTCATATTATTCCTTTGATAATTCCTCTCCCTCCATCTTTGCTATTGTTTCTTTCCGGGGTACCTGCTGGTCTTATGGATGATCTTCTGAGCCAGCCTATCTGCGTCCGTCCCTTCCTTCCTCCCTTTCTGCCTTCTTCTTTCCTTCTCTACCTTTGTTCCATTTTCTAGGGGATTTCTTTAACTGTGTCTTCCAGTCCTTCTTTGAAATTATTTACTTTGGCTCTTGTATTTTTGACTTCCCAGAGCTCTTCCTCATTCTCAAAATATTCCTTTTTATAGCCTCTTATTCTTGTTTAGTGGGTATAATATTTCTCCTGTGGCTCTGAGAACTTTAAAAAACGTTAACCTTTTTTGGAAGTTTTATTCTGTTCCCTTTGTTGTCTTTGCCATTCCTTGTGGGTCAGAAGCCTGGCTGTTGTCTTCTGAGTCCAAATGAGGAGGTTCGTTGGGTGTCTTATCTTCCAGGATAAATTTGGACTCGCATCTCCTCGTTTGCACTGTCGCCTATCAGTCCCACCCACAGCTGTGCCTGGTGTTCAGAGTCTCTCTGTTTTAGCCTTTCCTAAGAAGGAAAGATTTCCTCTTAGGAAATCTGTCTTTTGGGGGTCAAAGAGGTGAGTTGGAGGTTTCATAGCACTTTGAAAGACTTCCAGAGCCATTCCAGGATTCATCTTTAGAAGTACCGAGTGTGTGTCTGATTCCTGAGGCTTTCTGGGGTTCTGGGGGCACAAACCAGTTTACTTTTTTGTAAGGTCTTTGTTGGCTTCTCACTCTTCAGACTCGTTTTAGCCTACTCACATCTGCTAGGTCAGTTACAACTTGTTTATCTGCTTTTCTGATTCCAGACTTTGATAGGGATATCTCTTCTGCTCTTGAGTCCTTCCATAATCTGTTTGGGGGTAGGTGGGCAGAAGAGAGGGAAGGAGAGTTTATGGATTACTGGATTATCAATTTAGAGATGTTGGAGGGAGGAGAGATTACTCCTTCTGTTCACTCTGTCATGTTTAACCAGAAACCTTAAAATAACAGTTTTATTAGTGTTGAGGTAGAAATCAGAGAGGCTTGGGATTCAGTTGAATGTGAAAAATTAGACATAGGCCATATAATCTAATATTTAACTAACCTCGGTTATAAGTAGAATGAAAGGAGAAATGAAATGCTAAATTTATTACCAATCTCAACCGAGCCCTCACTTGCCTAAAAAATGTGCACTCTTCTAATCTGCCTGCTCTTCTTTTCCCTAATGTGACTTATTTCTCCCTTGCTCCACTTTCCTCAAACTTCTAACGTCTTCTCATGCTGTGATCCCATCTTCACAGAGAATGTGTGCCTGGGGTCTCCACAGGGCTTCCATTGACACCCGTCTGCATATACGAGCACTTACTCCTCCTCTCTCCTTTCACAGTGGTACATTATTTGCTAGACTTATATTTTGTGTTTCTATCTGGAGTTTATTTATCCATTTGAACTTTGACATCTGATAATGTAAATATAAAATGCTGATTAGGAGATACGACTTTTTTTTCCCCCCCGGAGTACTTTACATCAATAATACCAGCTCCACACAGAGAGAACATAACCAGTTAAAGTCACTTATTAATTTGACTAAAATACTTACTACTTCAAAATACCTTGGTTTCTCTAAATGTATTTTTATAAAAAACAGATCAAATCATCTGACAAAAGTCAGGATATTACAAGTTTTACTTAAAGTTTGGGCTTAGTTTTCCATTTTTTGTATATGTCATTAGCAGTATTTCGTGACCCTTGTCATGGAACTTTTACAGAACAGACACAGTAATATTTCTGTTGTGAATTTGACCTTAGAAGCCATAAAACCCTTTGGGTCACATTAGCACTTGTGATGATTATTATTGTTTACTGTTTGAATAAGAATTGTTTACTTTTTGGGCGCCTGGGTGGCTCAGTTGGTTAAGCAACTGCCTTCGGCTCAGGTCATGATCCTGGAGTCCTGGGATCGAGTCCCACATCGGGCTCCCTTCTCGGCAGGGAGTCCGCTTCTCTCTCTGACCCTCCCGCCTCTCGTGTGCTCTCTCTCTCAAATAAATAAATAAAATCTTTAAAAAAAAAAAAAAAGAATTGTTTACTTTTTAACCATCTAGATAGAGCCTGTGTTGTATATAATATATGTGTTGAATATGGGGCTTTCTTGATTACTTAAATTGTAAACTTAGATGAATGATAAAAGCAGAAGGAGACATAAGAATAGATTTGCATGTGGAAGAGGAAGAAATGATACTGTTCATATTAGTTACTTTTGTGTCCATGGTCCTGGGGTCAGAGAAGGAGAGAATAAGCAGAATAATCATGTGAGAGACTTTTGCCTTTGCTTAATTGATTAGTTAACTTTTTTTTCTTTTTGAATAAATCTGTTTATCTGGATTTAAACAATTGACTTAATCTTTCAGACAGGGGAAAACAAAGGATGGAGTGGTCCAAAGGCTGGGTTTCCTGAACCAACAAATAACAGTAAGTTTTCACTTTCATGTTGCCTACACTTTGTGTTCATCAGTGGTTCAGTGATTAGACTGGCACTGGATATTTATTGGATCTATTTGGGCCTGAGATGTGGGGGAGACAAGGAAGTCATGGTATTTGCTTTCCTGGAGCTGACGGAAGACATAAGCACTCATATTCTTAGCATGGTTTAGTCATTACAAACAGAGTACCATTTACTCCACATGGTGAGCATCTAATTTTTTAAAGCTGTTTTTGTTGTAACATTGTTATAATATAAAAGAATCAAGAAAGTAAAGCTATTATCTGTAAACCCGTTATACTCTAAAATCAACTGTTTCAAGATGAAGAGAAGGAGACAAACCGTAAGAGACTTTTTTTTTTTTTTTAAGATTTTATTTATTTATTTATTTACTTGAGAGAGAGAGCAAGCGAGCATGAGCGGGGGAGAGGCAGAGGGAGAAGCAGGTTCCTCACTGAGCAGGGAACCCAATGCGGGACTGGATCCCAGGACCCCGGGATCATAACCTGAGCCAAAGGCAGACACTTAACTGACTGAGCCACCCAGGTGCCCCCATAAGAGACTCTTAATCATAGGAAACAAACTGAGGGTTGCTGGAGGGGAGGGAGGTGGGGGGATGGGGTAACTGGGTAATGGACATTAAGGAGGGCACAGGATGTAATGAGCACTGGGTATTATATAAGACTGATGAATCACTGAATTCTACCTCTGAAACTAATAATGCACTGTATGTTAATTAATTGAATTTAAATAAAAAGATAAAATCAACTGTTTCACATTTCAGTTCTTTTTAGGTACACATTCATTTTTATATGATTATAATATAGATGAAAGTTTGTACTGTGTTATTTTCATTTAACACAGTAATAAGCATTTTTCACACTGTTCTGAATTGTTAAAATTTTTAATATTTTATTAAAATCACTAATTGAAATATGAGAAATATGAGCAATTTTATTCCAAATATAGTGTTATTGACACTTGAAAATCCCTTCAGTTTATTTCTTTTCTCAAAAGTACACGATCAAGCCGTTATGCATTGGAAGCACAGGCATCTTTCTCTAACTTCCTCCCACCTCTCCCAAAAAGTATCTGTTTTCCCTGACATGACCACTTTACTATAAATCAGTAAAACAGAAAAGCCAGTCAGTGAAGACCCTATGAAATGAAGTCCTCAGTGAAGCCAAATTTATCTCATTTCTAACTCTATTTCTCTTCCTTATAACCTCTGGAATTTGACTAAGCTTAAGTATGTAAATGGTCATAATGAAGAGTATTCGTTGATATTAACAGCTTATCTCTTGATGTATAATGAAATCAGTGACAAACTTTAATCAAAGCATGCTTATGAGAACTGAATTCTTTTATCATCAAAACTAGCTTCTTGAAAAGAATATTTCAGTGAGGTAATGGTATTCATGAGTTAACTTTATGGGAATAATTTAAATAATTTAATAGGACTCTGAGCCTTTGCTCTCTCTATATAAGAATGTTGAATGTGATAGGCTTAGCCCATAGCCCAAAGAAAAAAATGGAATCCAGTCAGAATTCTCAGAGAGTTTGTGTTTAATTCCTTTGATGTTTGAATATATAGGTTTATAATTACTTGGTGAGGGAATATAAGAAGCATTAAATTGATTTTAGTTTTTTGTAAAATACTTAGCACGGTACCTAGTAAGTACATAATGAATGTTGATTTTCTTCCATGCCTTCTCCCTCCCTTTTTAGACAAAAATTATATAATTCTATGTAGGCTTATCAAAAATTCCATTCTTACACTTTCATTTTTTTAAAATTTTTTTATAACATTTATTTGAGCAGAGAGGGAGAGAGCAGGGGGGAGGGGCAGAGGGAGCGAGAATTTCAAGCAGACTCCCCACTGAGTGTGGAGCCTGACATGGGGCTCCATCTCACACCCCTGAGATCAGACCTGAGCTGAAAGCAAGAGTTGGACTCTCAACTGACTATGCCACCCAGGTGCCCCCCATTCTTACACTTTTAATCTGTCAGCTGTGTTTTAATGTACCAGGTGACCACTGTATATGTATTTTAAATTTGAATAGTTACTTTGGGCACTAGATATTTTTTCAAAGAAAATAAACACTATGCTTTTGAGTATGGAAGTCAGGTAGTTTTAACATGAAATCACATTATAGATAACCTGCAAACTCTATCATTTAACGTGATACTTTGCCTCTTAACTTTGATTTTGTTTTTTTTTTAAACTTGCCAAGGGATTTTGGACCTTATTTGGCAGTAGGAGAAGAGATAGTACAAAGAGGCCAGTGAGTTTCAGTGATCAGAAATGTGTAAGAATGCATGAAAGATTTGCTTTAGACATAATGTTAGAAAGGATAAAGCCGTTTGGAGCCAGCTTAAAACTTAACCAAACTGTTAACACCTTAGAACTTCCTTCGGTCTCCAGTATTTCAAATTGAGAATTGAAAGAAGGATACGATGCCTCAGCCTTTCCAAACTGTGAGAGGTGAGAAAGCCAATGCCTGGTTTCTTCCCTCTGAACACTGAGTGGTCTCTGCCTCGGGTTACCACAGAGGATGATGGCAGCCCTGCTCTGAAATGTACCTGTTTTACTCCCTGATGGCTAGTTCTCTCTAGTGGCGCCCCAGTGTCCTCTGGAGCCAACTCGTAGCTACTTAAATACAACTTTAGCAAAAAGTTAGTTTCTTAGCAATTGATCATTTAGGCAATGAATCCATTACCTGAAAATTAAATTTGTATAGTATGGTAACATTTATGTTAAATTCTTTTCTACTTAATTCCTTAAGTTTGAAATTCTGCGCTAAGTGGTTTCTGTCCCATGAAGACTACCTGAATTAAGAGTTTTGCAGGCAAAGATTAGAGTAGGCATCTCTTGGGATGGTGCATGTGGGGGAAGACGGGAATTTGAGGTTGCCAGTACCGGCGGCCCCGCTGACCTATTTTCTGACCTTGAGCAATTCATTTCACATCTTATGGTTCAGTGTGCTCTGTTAAGAGTCATGCATACCAGTTTATAATGCTGAGTATCTTTAATAATCTAACATTTGTACAATGACTAACCATCCTTGAATAACATCCGAAAAGGTAACGTATTGCTCTGTAAAATGCAGAATGTTATCATAAAGTGACTCTCTACATTTAAACTCTGTACTACTTTACAAATTATAGTTAGCTAACCATTATTTGGATAAATACTATGAAATTAACTTGGAACCATGGTGTACAAAAATTAAAAGTAGGGAATGCAGAATTGGAAAGGGGAAAGAAAATTTTAACCTAGCATAGCTAGCACCTAACTCTTAGTAGACAAAAAAAGTCAATGTACATGTGCATTTAATTTTTGAAGTGGAAGATATTTTTTTAAAGATTACAGTCATAAGAAACTGCTAACAATTACAACTAAAAAATGGTTTAAATGGTTTTGCAAGTGATTGTGATTGCATAGCCTGGCTCCTGGCTTGATTGCCTGCAGATTTAAAATATGGACTTAATTTTTGCATGCTTCTCAGGCTTTTTCCGTTGTACTGAATTGCAGTAAAAGGTAGACTGAGTGTTCTAAGTGTGTTTTTACCCTTTGAATCCCTGTCATAGTCATGTTTAAGTGTAAGAACACATAACTCTATGATGTGAGGTTTGTGTTAAATTTAGCATGGGGCAATTTTATGCTTGGCATACACATAAAAAGCTAGATTTTTACAGATGAATGACTAACAAGTTTTTTAAAAGATCATGCATTTTAAAGATCTACTGACGGCTCATGGAAAACTTTGTAAAATATTTAGATACAGTTCAGTTGATAATATCTTTTATTTTGTATTCACATTCCATGTTTCTTATTAATAGAGTGTTTTACTTAAAAACAGGTTCATTGTTTCTTAAAGGTGAACTCTAGCTTAATTCAAAATTGGACTAAGCTCAAAGGTATTCACTGGTATGTGCTGAATCCACCCACTAAAAGATTATTTGGAGGCATTTTTCACATAAATATTTTTCCGTTAACCTTTTAAAAAGTTTTATTTAGCCCCTGTGAAATATGCTGGCTCTTCTCGGTTCATTAGAGATGACCCAGGACAAATACTTTGGGGATGGGATAGAATTCTTATTGACCTTTTCAGTATCGTAGTTGACTTGCCAAAATTTTTGTCACTTTTCTGTTATATTCATATATTGTTAAACTCTATACATCCTGAAACCAGGAGGCCAAATCATCCCAGTGACATGACTTAAGATAGATTGTAGGCTTGTTTCCCATATGCCGTGTACTGTATTTAGAACCTCTGCTTTTTTGTGTGTGGGTGTGGGTGAGGATTGTACGTTTAATTTTAAGATAACAGATTAATAGATTCTTTAAGCGTTTTGGGAGAGTTCCCTGAACAATTTACTTTTGTGCCTCCCATAAGAAAACTACTTTGTAATGAGACAATTTAGTTGAATTTAAATATTAAACTAAGCGATCAAGTTAATTATTTATTTAGACATAAATACTATGTTGGAAATCTAAGAGTGTAGCTGACTTGTAGCTATCTACTTTTAAAAGATTGTTAGGTTATTTGTGCCCCGGCTGATTATCTTTGAATGAAGTCCTACCCCATAAATAAAGGGCTGTTTGAAGCAGCTGGGGGCAGCAACACCTACACATCCTCATTGCCTGTGCTCTTGTACCTGCTGAGACTGCAGGTAGAAATGCTGGTCCTCCCCTGAGCAAGGGAAGGAAGATTCAAATGTTCCAGAAAGATTCTCTCCTCCTTTTACATTGGTGGCTATGTTAGACTTGCCTGAGTGGTGAGAAGCCTTTTTATTACTTGGACTGGGATTCTCTTGTCTTAGTCGTTGAGTCTAGAGAGATGAGAGGCAGCATTAAGCTTGCTTCTGTTATAGTCATACAAGTTGAGTTGTAGTTAAAGGCCCATTCATTTATGGAAGACGAATCAGAAACTAGAATGTAAGTCTTTAATCAGATTAACATAGATAGTATATTTTTCTGAAATAATTCTCAGGAAAGATTGAATTTAAAAACTGGATTGACTCATATTTTTAGACCAAAAAAAAGATTCAGATACATGGTTTTTAAAAAAGGAAGCCATATGAGCAATTTAAAGATGCATTTATTGATTGCAGTAGGAGAGTGTTTTTTGAGTGTAAGAGCAAAGAATGAAAGCATGAAGAAAAGAGATAAATGTAAGTACATAAAAACTAAAAGCGAATTCATGAAGCAGCATAAGAAAATAAAAAGGCGAATGAAAAACAGCATAAATTGCAGCATATACAGCATAAATTGCAACATATATAGCAACAGGATAAATAAACACAAAGGCACAAATAGATTAATAATAATAAAAGGTAAACATCCTGATAGAAAAATAGCCAAAGGACTTAAGGAGACATTTTAAAAGAACACATTAAATTATGAAAAATTGCTCAGTAATCCAGAAAGTGCAGATTAAAATAAATGTTACATAATTTCTGATCCATAAAAATTGGCAAGGATTTAAGAATGATAAATCCAAATGTTCGGGCAACAGGCACTCAGATACTGCTGTTAGGATTGTAAATTAGCATGGACTTTCGGGAAGCAATAAGAATCCAAAGCTTAGGCACTTTTCTTTCGAAATCTTAAGATAGGGAAAAATAGAGAAATTTTTTTCCATAATAAACATACACTGGTTTTATAATCAGAAAAAAAAAGTGTTTTAAAGATTTTATTTATTTAAAAAAAAAGATTTTATTTATTTATATGACGCAGAGAGAGAGAGAGAGCACAGGCAGGGGGAGCGGCAGGCAGAGGGAGAAGCGGGCTCTCTGCTGAATAATGAGCCCGACGCGGTACTCGATCCCAGGACCCTGGGGTCATGACCTGAGCCAAAGGCAGACGCTTAACTGACTGAACCACCCAGGCACCCCCCAAAACAAGTACATTTAAAATACTCATGGGGTGAGGCACCTGGGTGGCTGGGCATCTGCCTTCAGCTCAGGTCATGATCTCCAGGTCCTGGGATGGAGCCCCATGTTGGACTCCCAGCTCAGTGAGGAATCTGCCTCTCCCCCTGCTTGTGTTCTCTCTGTCTCAAATGAATAAAGAAAATCTTGAACAAAACAAAACAAAACAATCACTCACGGGGCACCTGGGTGGCTCAGTCAGTTAAGCGTTTGACTTAGGCTCCGGTCATGATCTCAGGGTCCTGGGATCGAGCCCAATGCCGGGCTCTGCATTTAGCGGAGAGTCAGCTTGGGGATTCTCTCTTCCTCTCCCTCTCTGCCCCACCCTCAAATAAATGAATTAATTATTTTTTTAAAGATTTTATTTATTTATTTGATGGAGAGAGAGCACAGCAGGGGGAAGCAGCAGAGGGAGAAGCAGGCTCCCCGCCAAGCAGGGAGCCCGATGTGGGCCTCGATCCCAGGACCCCGAGATCATGACCTGAGCCAAAGGCAGACGATTAACTGACTGAGCCACCCAGGTGCCCTAAATGAATGAATTCTTAAAAACAAAAACAAACAAAGAAAAAAACAGTCACAAACTTTGGCCTGAGTTGTACAATTTGGCTGAATTTAAACACGTAGTATGTATTAAAGAGCTAGGGCAGCAGTTATCTATATACTGAAACCCACTTGGGGAAAATTTATGACTTTTTTTAATTTTTAATTTTAATATTTATTTTTAAAGAGAGAGAGCGGTGGGGAGGGGCAGAGGGAGAGAGAGAATCTCAGGCAGACTCTGCCCAGTGTGGAGCCCAACACGGGACTCAATCTCACAACTCTGAGATCATGACCTGAGCCAAAATCGAGTTGGACACTTAACCGACTCAGCCCAGATGCCCCTCTGACTTTTCTTTTTTTTAAAGAAGAAGAGAAAACGTATAATTTTCTAAAGTCTGCGTGAAATTTTAATTTTAGATATTTGTTCTGGAAATCTGAGATATATGCTCTTCTCGGAGCTCTATGGCGATCGAAAGGTGTCTAAAACTATCATTTTCATAACTGGAAGAGAGCATATAATGCCACATAGGTGGAAGTCTCCCAGAGATTGAAAATTGAGGTATTAATATAACTACTTAATTGATTTTCTCTGTTATAAAAGAAACTCTACAATAAGCAGGAGAAAATCAGATTAATGCTCATAATTACTTCTTCATCACCTTGTCTAGAAGGATGGAGTTTTATAAATCCAGTGCAGTGTATTACAATTTGCCAAGAAATGTTAAACTTGTGTGTTATCATCTTTAAAGAAAAAAATACAACTTGACACATGAAGTATTTAACACACTTAAGTTATAAAGATGATAATACAATAAACATTTGTGAACCCACCACTCAACTTAAGAATCAGAACATTACCTATATCCTTACCTCCACATTTTCCTCTTTTATATCCCTTGGCCTCCTATGCCTCTCCACAACAGAGGTGACCATTCTGTCTGGATTTTGTATGTAGGCCCTTTACCCTTTATTCCGTAGTTTCACCATATAAGTATGAGTCCTTTACAGTATTTGTTTAGTTTTACTTTTTTTTTTTAAACTTTAGAAAGATGGCATTTCTTTCTAAATCTTTAGGTAGATTTTGAAAGAAAATTACTGTGTATTTTCTAAAGCTTTTTTCTTCCACTTATTGTAATTTAATTTGTTACATTATAGTATTTCATCCATTATGTGTGTATTGTATTTGAGTTATTTTCAGGATTTTATTATTATAAACAGTATAACTATGAACATTTTTGAACCTTTCTCCTGGTGCACATGTCTAAGAGTTTTGGGGAACACACCTGGCAGCGGAATTTATATATCATAGGGCATATGTACTTTCGGATTTACAAAAACACTAGTTGCTTTGTAATGGGAGAGCCTGAGAACCCCTCAAAATATCTAGACCTCCACACTGCTAGAAATAGACATTTAAAAAATCTCTTTTACCTTTGATTTCATTTTCGATGATGAATTTAGTTGAAGTTTAGTTCCAATTCAACTATTCATTAATCTTATTTTTCTTTTCAGTTTTTTCAATGGATAAAAATAAATAATGCAAAAAAAGTGAAAAATCTTCCCCACTTTTGTTCTCATTAGCACAGATTTTACCGTTTCCCAAGCAAGTTAACTTATGTTTGGTTAGTTTCTTTTGTACTGTTCCAGAATCTTTTTGTACATATACAGCAAATTCAAGTATATATTATTACATCCGCTAGCTTTCCAGACACATTGTTGTATAATTTTCTCTTTTCACTTAAAAATATGTCCTGAAGAGCCTTTCATATTGATATGCATAGGACTTTATTATTATTTAACTAGTTTCTAACTGATGGGTATTTAGATTGTTTACATTATTTTTCTATTACAAAGTATCCTGCTGTGTAAAACCTCATACATATATCATTTTACATGTGTGTTAGTATATTTGTTGGGTAAATTCCTACAAGTGGAATTACTGAGTCAAAGAATATGAACATGTATAATTTTGATAGATGTAGCCAGGTTATACTCAGTAGAGATTTCACAATTTACATTCCTACCAGAAGTATATGAGATTTCCTGTTTCCCCACAGCTTTAGAAACACAATGAGCTGTCAAACTTCTAGATCTGTGCCAATCTGATAGTTGAAATAAGGTATTCAATGTAGTTTTATTTTGCATTTCTCCTCTTGTGAATGAAATTAATGAGATTAACTATTTTTGTATGTTTATGAGCCATTTCTATACTTTTTATGTCAGTGACGTGGTCATAACTGGTGCTCATTTTAAAGTTAGATTGTTGGTCTTTTATTCTTTCTTATTTGATAAGAGCGTGTGTGTGTATGTGCCTTTATAATATGACTTGACAATATTTTTCAAGTTCTCTTTGTTTATGGTGAAATCTTTTAAAATTTGGTTTTCTTTTTAGTATATTTGCGTGGTCTTTGTTTTATAGTCTGTATAGCACTTGTAATCTTAACATAGTTAATAATGCCTTCCCCACTGTGAAATTATAAAAAATTCTCTTATGTTCTGGAACTTTTATGGTTTCATTTTTTTAATCTTTAAATCTGTGATTCATCAAGGATTTATACTGCAGGTATGGCTTCAACTTTAATCCCCACAGTATTGAAACTTTACTGTTACCATATACTAAGATTCTGTATTTGGTTTTCTTCTGGATTTTCTCTGCTCTTCCTTCATCTGACTATTCATGTACCAGTTTTAATCATTGTGTCTTTATTTTGTTTTAACATGAATCAGTCGAAAGCTCTGTTTATTTAAAACAAATATGAATGGAGAAGTGCTCGGTCCATGACCTTTCTGCACATACTACATGGAGTTCATGTAATTGAAAAGATAGAAATCCCCTTGACATGAGAAGAGGAGTAAGAGTAGTCAAAACATTGACTAAAAACACTAAGGGAAGCAACAGGCAACTGTATGCTTGAGGGTTGTTAGGTTTAAGATTCAGTAAGGCAGTGGTGACAGTCTCCCTAAAACTTCTGCATATAATGGTTGTAGCATTTATTCTTTCCTTTATTCTGAAAGTGTCTATTGACTGTATTGTATTATTTTGGTATTATTGGTGATTGCAATAAAATTTTTTAAAATTGAAACTGCTTCTTGGAAAGCTAATCAATCTAAAAGATAAACATGGTTAACCACCCCTCCCCAAGGGAAAAGGAGGGAAAACTTAAAAAATAAGTGTAATGGGGGGGGGGACCCAATTGTTTTGATTTAAAAAGTAAATCATGAGAGCAAGGTACCTGACATTGTGGTTTCATTTTAACAAATGAAAAAATACAGTGTTTTTACTTTTTTCCCACTGTATTGATTATCTTAGATACCATTTAGACCTGTGCTTCTCAGCTTGGTGTTGCTGTACTCAGTATAATAGGTGTTGTTATTAGTATTTCAACAACCTAATAGAAATACTGTCTTCATTCTTAGTAGATTTATTGCTTTGAGTTAGAAATATATCTCTGAATTCCTGTCTCAAGTTGTTCTGAATCTCAGATTGGCAGTCTTTGGTAGAAGAAACCAGAAGATGATTTATTATTCCTAAATAAATGCAATCTGTCTGAAAGGCAGATACTTGAGATATGGTATGCGTAGAAGAAAACAATACAAACAGTCTGAAGTGTGAAAAGTTTGGAGAATGTCCAACCTTTCATTTTACAAACAGGATAATTGAGGCTCTGGTGGTTTATTAATTTGCTTGAGGAACAGTAAGTTAGGTAGAGGTAGTAAAGACTTGAACTTGTGTCTTCTGATTCTAAGGTCCACCTTTGCCACTACACAACATATTTTTTTCCATATATTATCACTTGCTAATAATAAAGAAAAACCAAATAAGGCTTTTTCTAAGACATTCCACTAAAATTAAGTATGCATTTTCTTGAAAGAATGTTTTGTATATCATGTACCAGAATCTTTGTTAAAAAACATTTAGGATGTTTCATAACATGGAAAGTGTCCAAACTATTGTTTCAGATACCAGTTTGATATTTGGGTGGATCATGTAAAAACACTAAAATGGCTGAGAAAGCATATGAGATGTTTATTTTAACAATGGAACAGCCATCTGCATTACATGATTTTTCTTAAGACTTAAAAAACTTCAGTAATAGTCCATTTTTAAAAACACTCAACAGACTTTTTGGGTGATGTTATTCAAGTGTATTGTTTTATTCCAAGCTTTCTGGTTTGTGTTAAGATGATTCATAGGCTTTTAGAGCTGAAAGAGATTTTCAAGTTCCTCTAGTTTAATTCATTTTACAGATCAAGAAAGCAAGGTAAAGAGGCTATCTGCTGCTGCAATTAAAATTCAGATAGGGAGGCTTCAGTCTAGTACCTTTACTATCATACTATTGTCTTTTCTTTGTTACACTTTGTGCTAATACAAAATGTCAGACTTTTTTTAAATTTGCTATTTTTAAAAAAAGATTTTTTAAAGCAGCTTTAGATTTTACAACACAATTGAGAGGCAGGACCAGAGATTTCCTGTATATCCTCCATCCCCACATATGCACAGCCTTCCCCACTGTCACTGTCACTCACCAGAATGGTTCATTTGTAACAAAGGATGAATCTGCATTGACACATCATAATCACTCAAAGTCCATAGTTTACTGTAGGGCTCATTCTTGGTGTTGTACATTTTATAGGTTTAGACAGATGTCTCATGGTATATATCCATCATTATAATATCATACAGAATATTTTCACTACCCTAAAAGTCCTCTATGCTGTGCCTATTCATCTCTTCCTCTTTCCTCCAGCCTCCGACAACCACTGATCGTTTTACTGTCTATAGTTTTTCCTTTTCCAGAGTATCATGCAGTTGGAGTCATAGATACGTATTCTTTTAAAATTGGCTTCTTTCACATAGTAATAAGCATTTAAGATTCTTCCATGTCTTTTCATGACTTGATAGGTCATTTCTTTTTAGTGCTGAATAGTATTCCGTTGTCTGGATGTATCACAGTTTATCCATTCACCTACTGAAGGACATCTTGGTTGCTTCCACATTTTCGCAATTATGAGTAAAGCTGCTGTGAACATCTGTGTGCAGGTTTTTGTGTGGACATAGTTTTTAACTCCTATGAATAAATACCAAGAAGCACAATTGATGGATTGTGTAGTAAGAGTACTGTCTTCCAGAGTGGCTGTACCATTTTGCATTCCCACCAACAGTGAATGGGAGTTCCTATAACTCCATGTCCACATCAGCATTTGGCAGTGGTGTCAGTATTCTGGATTTTGGCCATTCTAATAGGTGTGTAGTGGTATCTCACTTTTTATTTTTATTTGTATTTCCAGTGATGTGGAGCCTCTTTTTATATGGTTATTTGCCATATGTATATCTTCTTCTTTTTTTCATCTGTATATCTTCTTTGGTGAGGTGTCTGTTAAGGTCTTTGGCCCATTTTTAATTGGGCTGTTTGTTGTCTTATTGTTGAGTTTTTATAGTTATTTGTATGTTTTGGATGATAGTCGTTCATCAGATGTATGTTTTGCAAATACTTTCTCCCAGTCTGTGACTTACCTTATAATTCTCTTACTGTTGTCTATTTTTTTAGAGCAGAAGTTTTTAATTTTAATGAAGTCTAATTTATCAGTTGTTTTTTCATGGATCTTGTCTTAATGTTATATCTCCAAAGGCATTACCATACCCAAGGTCATGTAGATTTTCTCCTATATTATCTTCTGGACGTTTGTTAATTTTTCATTTTACATTTGGATCTACTGGTTTTGTGAAAGTTGTAATGTCTGTATATAGATTAATTTTCTGTGCATGGATATCCAATTGTTCCAACACCATTTGACAGTTGAAGAGACTGTCTTTGCTCCACTGTACTGCCTTTGTTCCTTTGTCAAAAATGAATTGACTATACTTATGGGGGTGTATTTCTGGGCTCTCTCTTTTGTTTCTTTGATCTGTTTGTTCTTTCACCCATATCACATTATCTTGATTACTGTGCCTGTATAGTGAGTCTTGTAATTGGATAGCATCAGTCCTCCAACTTTGTTCTTCACCTTCACTATTGTATTGGCTATTCTGGGGGCTTTTGCCTCTCCATATCAACTTTAGAATCAGTTTGTCAGTATTCATAAATAACTTGTTGGGATTTTGATTGTGATAGCATTGAATCTATAGGTCAAGTTGGGAAAAACTGACATACTGACAATATTGAGTCTTCCTATCCATGAACATGGAATATCTCTTCATTTATTTAGTTCTCTTTGATTTTGTTCATCAGGGTTTTATAGCTTTCTTCATATAGATGTTGTACATATTTTGTTAAATTTATACCTAAGAATTTCATTTTTTGGGTGCTAATGTAAATGGTATTATGTTTTTAATTTGAAATTCAACTTGTTCATTAATGGTATATGGGACATTTACTACTATTTAATTTTATTTAAATTCAATTAATTGACATATAGTGTATCATTAGTTTCAGATGTAGAGTTCAGTTATTCATCAGTTGCATATAACACCCAGTGCTCATCACATCATGTGCCCTCCTTAATGCCCATCACCCAGTTATCCCGTCCCCCACCCACCTCCCATTTACTATTTTTAAATTAAATTTTATTTATTTTTTTATTGTGGCTAAAAACATGTTAAACATGAGATCTGCCCTTTCAACAAATTTTTAAATGAACAGTATAGTATTGTTAACTGTAGGCACAATGTTGTACAGCAAACCCATAGAACTTTTTCATTGTGCATGACTGAAGCTTTGTACTCGTTGAACAGCGACTCCCCATTTTCCCTTCTTCCCAATCCTTGGCAGTGACCATTCTACTTTCTGTTTTCTGTGAGTTTGACTACTTTAGATACCTCATATATATGGAATCATGTACTATTTGTCTTTCTGTGTCTGGCTTATTTTTCTTTTTTAAGATTTTATTTATGAGAGAGAGAGAGAGCACATGAGAGGGGGAGGGTCAGAGGGAGAAGCAGACTCCCTGCCAAGCAGGGAGCCCAATGTGGGACTCGATCCAGGGACTCCAGGACCATGACCTGAGCCGAAGGCAGTCGCCTAACCAACTGAGCCACCCAGGCGCCCTCTGTGTCTGGCTTATTAACTTAGCATAATGTTCTCAAGGTTCATATTATTACATATGACAGGATTTCCTTCTTTTTTAATGGCTAAATATTCTACTGTATGTATATACCACCCATCTTTATCCATTCATCCATTGATGGACATTAGATTATTTCTACTTCTTTGCTGTTGTGAATAAAACTGCAGTGAACATGAAAGTGCAAATATCTCTTTGAGATCTTGTTTTCAGTTCTTCTGGATAAATACCCAGAAGTGGGGTTGCTGTTTCATGTGGTAGTTCTTTTTATAATTTTTTGAAGTATCTCCATACTGTTTTCCATAATGGATGCACTGTTTTACATTCCCACTAACAGTGTACAAGGGTTCAGATTTTCTGCACATCCTCATCAATACTTACTTTTTTTTTTTTAAGTAATTGCCATCCTGCCAGGTGTGAGGTGATGCTTCATTAACATTTGATTTGCATTTCTTTATCATTAGTGATGTCAGGCATCTTTTCATTTACCTGTTGACCATTTGTATGTCTTCTTTGGAGAAATTTATAAGTCCTTTCTTCTCACATTTTTTAAACCAGATTATTGGTCTTTTTGTTGTTGAGTTGTAGGAGTTCTTTATATATTTTGAGTATTACTCCCTTATTAGATACATGGTTTGCAGATAATTTCTCCCATCCCGTAAGCTGCCTTTTCACTCTCTTGATGGTTTCCTTTTCAGTTTAATATAGTCCCACTTGGTCTATTTTTGCATTTTTTGCCTGTGCTTTTAATATCATATCTAAGAAATCATTGCCTAAACCAATGTTATGAAACTTTACCCTACATTTTCTTCTAGGAGTTTTATGTTTAAACCTTTAATCCACATTGAGTTGATTTTTTGTGTATGTATGGTGTAAAATAAGGGTCCAATTTCATTCCTTTGGTTGTGGATATCAGTTTGCCCAACACCATTTATTGAAGATGCTGTCTTTTCCCCATTGTGTAGTCATAACAACATTGTCAAAGATCACTTGAACATATCCATGTGGATTTATTTCTGGACTTTCAGTTCTGTTCCATTGGTCTATATGTCTATTTTTATGCCAGTACCCCGTGTTTTGATTACTTTAGCTTTGTAAGGTTTCAGAATCAGTAAGTGTAGTACCTTCAGCTTGAGTCTTCTTTCTCAAGATTGATTTGCCTATATTGTAGTTCCATATGAATTTTAGGATTTTTTTTTTGTAAAAAATGCCAGTGATATTTAGATAAGGATTGCATCAAATCTGTAGATTGTTTTGGCAGTATGGACATTTCAATAATGTTAAATTTCATAATCCAAGAGCATAGGTTTTCTTTTCATTTATCGGTATCTTCTTTAATCCTTTTAGCAGTGTTTTATAATTAACAGTGTACAAATTTTCACCTCCTTCATTAAGAGAATTTCTAAATACTGTGTTTTTTGATGCTATTGTAAATGGATTGTTTTTTTAATATCCTTTTCAGATAGCTTGTTAGTATACAGAAATCCAACTGATTTCTGTGTGTTGACTTTACATCCTGCTACTTTGCTGTGTTTATATATAAGTTCTAACAGTTTGTGGAATCTCTCAAGTTTTCTGCATGTAAGATCATATAATCTGTGAACAGACATAATTTTACTTCTTTGTTTACAGTTTGAAGGCTTTCTATTTCTTTTTCTTGCCTACTTGCTCTGGTTAGAACTTCCAATGTTTATGAATAGAAGTGTCAAAAATGGGGATCCTTGTCTTGTTCCTATTCTTAGATGAAAAGTTGGACTATTTTTGTGCAGTCTTTTCCTTTGCAGTATGAAACCTCTGATGTCATCTCTCAGAGGGAGGAGTCTTCAACCATGTACATGGTCAAATGGGATGACAGTGGATTTAGTAGGATTCTGTTTTGCTCTCTGTCTGATCTCTTTTTTTCTGCCTTTGTTGATTTAACACGCAGCTGCTGGATTCCACTAATTGCTGGCATATAGCCCTATTGTTTTCTTAGGATATAAATTGCTGCCAATCTGATCCAATTAAATTTGGATCCCTTTTCAGAATAGTTTCTGAGGCAGTATTTCAGGTTTTGACCCCAAGAGCGCTCTTCTTGGCTGTGTCTTTCCCTGGTTCTTTCAGGTTTACAGTGTAGCTTCCTGCTGTTTTCATGAAGTTAGCAGATTCCTGTGAATTGCTAACCACCAAAATCTCCAGTGTTTTCAAGAGTGCCCTTAGGCTTAAACTTCCCCACAACCCATTTCAAATAAAGTCATTTCTTTTGGGAGAGCTTTACAGCTCTGTTCTTATGGATTACCTCACCCCCTGGGCATAATTTCTGGGTTAGTGCTCTGGAGTGGGAATGGGGACAGTGGTCACTTTTCTGAGAGTGACATCCCTGCTTTATGACCAGAGTGTTGGGCAGGGAGGGGTAGGCTTTGTTGCTCTTGGCTTGCCTTTTCTAACATGAACCTCCCTCCTCTGAGCAAGCTGAAGAGAGGGATGTCAGTTCCCAAGTTTTTTCAGCCTGCTGTGCTTGTATAGAGCCTTCCCTGTATGAGTGGTAGCTGGATGGAAGAAGGGATTGCCCAACTTCATGGCCATATATGTGAGGAATTTAGCTTTTGCAGCTTGGAGCTAGGGGAATTGAGATATTATGGTGGTCTGCCCTTCCTGGTGAAATGCCATATTCCTTGACAGGAGACTGAGGAGAAAGAGAGCCCCCACCACCATCTTCTTAGCTGCTTATGGGGTGGGGGGAATGGATCATGGCTCAAGAGCCACAGATTCTTGTTCATACCGAGATTTGTTAGATTTTCTTGATTAATGACTCAGTATAATGACTTCTGATGCAAAACCTGGAGTTAGCTAAATGTCACAGGTTAAGGGCATGGTATCTACAAGACTGACCTCACTTCAGATACCAGCTGCTATTGGGAGGTTTCTAGGGTCACTCTCACTTCTGACCAACTGTTTATAAATTCAAGGCTTCTCATGACCCTTTGGATTTGATAATTCACTAGAATGATTTACAGAGTCCAGGAAGGTCCTATACTTAAGATAACGATATTGTTGTAGCAAAAAAGATACAAATCAGAACCAGCCAAGAGATATATAGGGTGAGATCTGGGAGGCTCCTAAACACAAAGCTTCCAGTGTCCTTTTCCCATGAAGTCAGGTTGCATCATCCTCCCTACACATGATGTGTAATATGCACAGAGTTTTGCCAACCAGAGGGGCTCACTCAAGTTTCCAGAGTTGCCCAGACTTTTTATGAGCTTTCATTTTATAGGCATAACTGATTGAATCATTCATTGGCCATAAAGTTGATACCAGTCTCCAACTTTCTCCCCTTCTCAGAAATTGGGCTGATATCATTTGATTCAGAGCTCCAACCATCTAATCACATAGTTGATCTTTCTGACATGGCCATCATCCATCTTGAATCATTTTGTTAGCATAAACTCTGATGTGGTGCAAGGGGTCCCCCATGAATAACGAAGACACTCCAGTCACTCAGGAAATTCCAAGGATTTAGAGGCTACCTCCTAAGAACTGGAGACAGAGTCCAGGCAAATTTTTTTTTCAGCCAAATTTTTTATTACATGGGAAAATGTTGTATTTGCTGCATGCACTTAGAATAATTTCCAGAAACTTAAAAAAGTTTTTTAAAATTAATACTCTTAAATTATGGTTGTTTGATGGGAGCGGGTTAATAGATCTCATTTCATCTTTTGGAAATTGAATGCCCTGCTCTTTTTTTATTAATATTTATAAGCTATACCTTTTTCCCTTATCCTTTTACTTTTAACTTGCCTATATCATAATACTTGAAGTTTCTTTTAGACAGCATGTAATTGGGTCATATTTTTTAACCTACTCTGCCAGTCTCCTTTTAATTCGTATGTTTAGGTTGTTTACATTTAATGTAATTAGTGATATGTTAGGGTTTAAGTCTGCCATTTTATTTTTTCTATTTGTTCTTTTTGGTTGTTTTCTTTTTTCTTGCCTTTTGTGGGTTACTTGATCACCCTTTAGAATTCCAGTTTGATTATCTAGACTTTTTTTTTTTTTTAAAGATTATTTATTTATTTGACAGAGAGAGACACAGTGAGAGAGGAAACACAAGCAGGGGAAGTGAGAGAGGGAGAAGTAGGCTTCCTGCTGAGCAGGGAGCCCAATGCGGGGCTCAATCCCAGGACCCTGGGATCATGACCTGAGCTAAAGGCAGATGCTTAATGACTGAGCCACTCAGGCACCCCTATCTAGACTATTTTTGAGTGCATCTCATTATATAGCCTTTTTTAGTGGTTACCTTAGATATTACTTTATATATATAACTTATAATGTCAGTTTACTGATATTGTTATTTTACACTTTAGAATAAAATAGAAATCTTACCTCCCTTTTTATCAGTTTACCTTTCTTGTTTATAATTGTCTTAAGTATTTCCTCTCTCTATATATATATATACATACATACACTTATTTATTTATTTGGCTCCGCTCCCAACGTGGGGCTTGAACTCATGACCCTGAGATTGAGAGTCACATGCTCTACTGTCTGAGCCAGCTAGGCACCCAGCCAGGTGTCCCTCCTCTACATACATATAGATTGACATCAGATAGCAGTATAATTTTTGCTTTGTCTGGAAAACAATTCAAAAAACAACTCAAGAAGAGAAATTCTAGAATATTTTTAATATTAGATGTGTGTTTAATATTTATATAATTCCAATCAGTTCATTTTTATTTATAATATTGTGGAATTAGTCATAACTTTCTGAGTAATATATAGACTAATTTGTAATAGATTAAATCATATAAGGAGAATTAAAAGAAAGTGTTGCGTGGAATAAGTTCTTTCATTCTAAAGCTATGCTTTTTCTGTTATGTTAACCTAATACTTGAAGTTACTTTCTCACAACAAATAAAATTATAATGCTGGATGAGCAGGTTATTTTTCAATGTCTTCCCAAACAGTAGTTTCACAATGTGAATCTTTTTTTTTTTTTTTTTTAAGTAAGTTCAGCCTGGCTCCTATCTGTCTTCTCTGTTATTATGCTACTTGAGTGAGACTCTGGTTCAATGAGCCTAGAAAATAAGTTTGAAATGAAAAACAGGAGACACCTCATATTAAGTTCAATATCTTGACAGTTTCTTTTCTCTGTTCTGGTGTTAGAATATTTCAAGTCTCATTTGCACAGAACTTGAACGTCGAGTTGCAAAGAATAATAGTTTTTGGTTTTATATTTGTTTTACTGATTGAATGGTAGTTACACATGCTGACCCCAAAGCCAGATGACTAGTTGCACTCCCGAGGCTTGCCACTTATGGGCTGTAACTTTGAGAGTTCACCATGACCTTACCGTGCCTCGGGGCCTTCAATTGAGTAAAAATGGAGATAATCATAATTCCTGTGACAGAGGGTCACTGTGAGGATTACTGGGCTAATACATGCAAAGCCTGTTTTCCAGTAAAGACTGTGTGATTTATCTATAATTATTATTGTTTTATGAGCTATCTGGAACAGATGCTTGAGAGCTAGCAGGGGAATAGCGTGGTGCAGTGCGGGGGGCTCTTGCAGTAGACAA
The DNA here is from genome assembly GCF_037043125.1 of Eumetopias jubatus. Taxonomy (NCBI): domain Eukaryota; kingdom Metazoa; phylum Chordata; class Mammalia; order Carnivora; family Otariidae; genus Eumetopias; species Eumetopias jubatus. The sequence goes on from NW_028274810.1 coordinate 166,605,994, forward strand.
CGATTTCAGTATGTGTTTCCTCCTGCTGAGAGATGGGTCATTTGTATCACGTGGAGGGCTTATATAGTCCATTTTTCAGGGCTTTTGTTTGTTTGTTTGTTTGTTTTTTACAGTTTAAGGGAAATAGTCACTAATGGATTTTTTCTGTGAAGAAAGGTAACTAATCTTTATTTTATCAGCAACATTTTAACACCATTTAAATAAATGAATAATTGAACATGGTTCATTATCTTCACAAGCTGCTCTCAAACTTCGTTTTTTTTTTTTAAAGATTTTATTTATTTATTTGACAGAAAGACACAGTGAGAAAGGGAACACGGCAGGGGGAGTGGGAAAGGGAGAAGCAATCTTCCCGCTGAGCAGGGAGCCCAATGCGGGGCTTGATCCCAGGACCCTGGGATCATGACCTGAGCCGAAGGCAGACGCTTAACGACTGAGCCAGCCAGGTGCCCCTCAAACTTCATTTTTACTATAATAGTTTTGTCTTACTCAGTAGAAGTAGTCACAGTTCTGTCTTTACTGAAAATGTTGAGCCTTGAGCAGATTTCTTCTACATAAGCCAACTGAGACTTTTCTTTATTATTACAGTGAGTTGTGAATTTATTCACCATACTCAGGTCCTTATCCTTTGTCATTATATATTTCTAAATTTTCTTTTTTTAAAGAAAAAATAACAGTTCAGCTCCTGGGTTTGAAAACTCCCAACTAGCCCCTTTCCTTGGCTAAGACAGTGTGCATTTGTGCGGTGGGACAAGCTTTCCAAAGGCCTGTCCCAGTTCCTTTGAAATTTGTTTTTAAAAAAATTCAAAAACACCTTTTGTTGCTGTTACTGTTTTTAGCTTTTTAGAGACAAGTTACCATTTATCATTTTGGTGTTCCCCTCCTCCCTATTGCACAGCTGAAATAATGAAGGCACAGTCCCCCTGAGGTGTGCTGGGTGCTGCGTCATGGCCTCCTGTCAGGTCTCTCCCCTGAGATTCCACCATTTGTGGCTCAGGGCTGCACTAAGCACTTTTCCCTCTTGGTACTAAAGTGTACTATGCTTATCAGAAGACTTTCATATCTTGTCAACAAATCCTGTCCTAATTTAATTCATATGCATTCACCAAGTTAATAACTTCACATACATCATGTTAAATGTAGTCCCTGCCCTCCCAAAAAAAAGAAAGAAAAAAGAAAAAAGACCAATAAAATGCACAAATTAACAAAATTGGTGCTGTCCAGCTCTAAGGGCAAGAACAAGGTTAGATTTCACCACTGATTTAAGTTACGCTTTTTGAGCACATTAAAATATATCATTTTATTCATTAGTTCAGTAATGATATCTTTTTCAATGTAGCTATTTCTTTAATCCAGAACAGCTTTAGTATCATCTGTAATGTGAGATGTGATCACATGTTTGCTAATTAAGAGAACTTTACCTTCCAAGCTGATTCTGAAACTGAACTTAAAAAAGAAACTTCTGGGGCACCTGGGTGGCTCAGTCTCTTAAGCATCTGCCTTTGGCTCCAGGTCCTGGGATCAAGCCCCATGTCTGGCTCCCTGCTCAAGGGAAATCCAAGACCTTACTTGGATTTCATGAATTTTCATAGAGATGATTTTTAAAAATCATTGTAAGACTGATAAATCATGTTGTTGTTGCTCATGCTTTTCTCAGATTTCCTTTTCTGAAACAGCAGTCCATTTCCCAGTTTTTAAGATTTTTTAAAATTACAATTTGCTTCTGAAACTTTAGGGTTTATTGAACAGATTAGAATGATGATAAGAGGTGTTACCACTGTCAGGACCCACAAGGGAAATTTAGTGAGTAGCAGGGTGGACTTTACCTTTATCAACAGGAAGATCAGCTACATAACATATTTATACCTGGCTGCCACTTAAAACTTTGGACAAGAAATTTTAAAAAACGAAACTCATTGGGAATCAATTTTGCCAGTAGCACCCAAGTAACTTTTCAGATAAGCAGTTCAAAAAATGGAGGGGTGTTTTAAAATATCAGGAAGCAGGACAGATATCAGTGGGGAGTCTGCTTCTCCCTCTCTCTCTCTCTCTCTCTCTCTCTATCTCAAATAAGTAAAATATTTTTTAAAAAATAAAAAAAGAAACTTCTGACAAATTATTTACTTGTTTGACTTTCTCATTGTATTGCTTTTAGCCAACATTTCCCTTTTTTAGTTCGATTTTCAGAAGAATTTCTTTCAAATTTTGCATTAGTTGGCTTTTGTCGCCTCCTAAATAGTTTATATTTGACTTAAAATTAGGCAGAACTAGGGACACTTGAGCCTCAGCTCAAGACAGGTTGATACTGAGCTGTGTGGAAAGGGAGAGGTGGAGTCCCCTAAAACTACCTAGTCTGTTCCATTGCATCTCAACAACAGGGCAGCAGGAAATGGAGTTTTTTTTAAATTTTTAATTTAAATTCAGTTTAGTTAACATATGCTGTATTATTCGTTTCAGGGGTAGAATTTAGTGATTCATCCATTGCTCATTACATCACGTGTCCTCGTTGATGCCCATCGCCCAGTTACCACATCCCCCACCCACCTCCCCTCCAGCAGCCCTGAGTTTGTTTCCAAGAGTTAAGAGTCTCTTATATTTGCCGGAAGTGGAAATATCTAAGATCCAATCAGCCTAGTAGCTAAAGAACATGCAGAGAATGGACTGACTATCCCTGCACTCTGGGGGGATGACCATGGTGGTCCATTGGTTCCTTCTTGGGCTGCATATGTGCTCATCTAATAAATAGCCCTGAGCTTACCTGGGAAAAGAAGAACACCAGCTACTAGGCCAGAGCCTTGAAACCAGGGACTGTGCATTAGGCAGAGGCAGTGGTCAAAGCTGCAGACCTCAAAGAGCAGGCACTGCTGATGCCGGCCCTGCTTGCTCTCAGAGCCATATCTAGTGCTACTGCCACTGTCCTTTCTACCTTGATGTCTCAGCAGGATCTTGTTCTAGGGTCTTTGAACTGAGGGAGAGGCCCAGAGCAATATAACAGTGCTTTCTTGTAATTGGGTTTTTACGACTTTTTTTAAAGCTGTAAAAGTGGTACAGAGGGTTTGCATGTACCCATCACTCAGCTTCTCCCAATGGTGACATCTTACATAACTACAGTACATTAACAAAACTAGGAAATTGATACTGGTACAATACAATGAACTCAACTATAGACCTTACTTGGATTTCATGAATTTTCATAGAGATGATTTTTAAAAATCATTGTAAGACTGATAAATCATGTTGTTGTTGCTCATGCTTTTCTCAGATTTCCTTTTCTGAAACAGCAGTCCATTTCCCAGTTTTTAAGATTTTTTAAAATTACAATTTGCTTCTGAAACTTTAGGGTTTATTGAACAGATTAGAATGATGATAAGAGGTGTTACCACTGTCAGGACCCACAAGGGAAATTTAGTGAGTAGCAGGGTGGACTTTACCTTTATCAACAGGAAGATCAGCTACATAACATATTTATACCTGGCTGCCACTTAAAACTTTGGACAAGAAATTTTAAAAAACGAAACTCATTGGGAATCAATTTTGCCAGTAGCACCCAAGTAACTTTTCAGATAAGCAGTTCAAAAAATGGAGGGGTGTTTTAAAATATCAGGAAGCAGGACAGATATCACTAAACAAAATATTGTTTTTTTTTTTTAAGATTTATTTATTTTCGAGAAAGAGAGTGGGGGATAAGGAGCAGAGGGAGAGAGAGTCTTAAGCAGACTCCGTGCTGATCTCACAACCCTGAGATCTGGACCTGAGCTGAAGCCAAGAGTCGGATGCCTAACTGACTGTGCTACCCAAGCGTCCCAACAAAATATTCTTTCTGATCAAAGAAGGAATAGAAATCTGAGGCATCAGCTTTCAAAACATATGCAAATAATTGACTTTCTTATATTAAAACTTGGTGAATTGTCCATGATGGTACCTAAGTAGAAGCAGAGTCTACACACATGTGCTAAATTTCAGTCAGAAGAACCTTCCACCCCACTATTCTGCTCCTTGTCTCACTTAAAAAACATTTTTAGCCCTATGTGAATTATAATTTTTTGTTACGCAAAACTCACTATGGCAAAAGGAGACCTGAGTATTATTAGGTATTTGAGTATTTATTTAAAAAAAAATTTAGTCCAACAGTTTTGTGACAAAAATTCAAAAAATTCAAAGCTTTGATATAAAAAGTGACAAACTGATTTTACTAAGAAATAGCTATGTACTCATTCCATGGACTTGGAGAGAAGTTCTTCCTTATAGACTAGCACCAGTGTAATAACATTATCTTTCTTACTGCATTGGCTTGCCCTGTTGTTCTGATACCCTGATACCACTTACTATTCATTAACACTCGTGTTCTTCAGCCTCTCTCAAAGAGTCAGGATGTTATTGAACATTGAAAGGCAAGGTTCCCCTGAGTTTGCTTATCTGCACATATGATAAAACCTTGTAAGAGATCTTGATTCAAAATGCCCTCTGCAACTCTTCAGTAAGGACTAGAACTCCATGAAGATGCTCCAGAAGGTTCTGCGTGAACCAGAGGGTTCAAATACACACTAGAAAGAAGCACAAACCTAATGGGAAAAACGTAAAATGGGCACGATGGCCCAGCGTTCCTCATTTTGTAAGATGTCACAGTTGCTGGCAAGTTTGGGCTTTTAAAATCCTGTTTGAACATCCATATTTTAGGGAGATTTTGGTGAGTCAATCTCTGGAATGTTTAGGGCCAACCACAGTGACATGGATCAGCCCTAGATTCGACCATAGGCAAACCCCAGGCATGGAGTCCTGAATTAAACGTACCTATTTGGAGCTGGCTGGGCACTGCACTTAGCTCCCTGCTTGTTCTTTCAGGAGGCCATTTAATATAATGTTTAGGTATCCAGGCTCTAGAGACAGACTCCTTGGAGTCATAGTCTAGCATTGCTTTGTATTATCCATATGACCTTGGCTGAGCTCCATGCTTCAATTTTTTCATTTCTAATATATTGAAATACCCATTTCATATGGTTGTTGTGGGGAATTAAATGAGATAATTTCATTTAAAGTGCTAGCGTAATGCCAGTGTTGTATCTGCAGTGTAGCTGTGTACAATGGTTACGTACCAACATGGGAGTATTAAAGGCAAAGTCACGGACAGAAGATAGATGATGGGAGAATGGGTTAAGGACATCCCCAGAGAGAGCATGAATATAGTAGGGTGTAATAGGCTTGAGCAAGGAGAATACATTTGAAATCCATGAGCAAAACTGAGGTCCAGACTAACAGAAAAGAAGGCACAGGCTGAATGGGGTTACTTGAGAAGTTTATCCTGCACAGTAATTAAAGATACATCCATCCATATATATATATATATATATGACAGTGAAATATTGTAGTGCCAGTAATTATTTAGAATAACTAAACCCTGTTTCAACAGAAGAATGAGAAAACAGATTTAGTCACATACTGCTAATAGAAGTATAAATTGGTACAGTTTTTCAAGAGGCCTAATTGGCAAAATAAGTTAAAGTCCTTAAATATGTATAGCCTAAATTACTCTTTGATTCTACTTTCAGGTCTTTACCCTGCTGAAAAGCCACTTAAATTTACAACAGGAAGAACGTAAATGAATTGTGACCAATCCATACACTCTGTTACTAATATTCAAGTTAAAAATCATTCGGTAGTTGACCACAGAAATCCACATGTGTCTTTTACAGTCTTTCAACAACTATTATATTAGTTGAGCTCTGTAGAAAGGAATCTTCTTTATTCATGAAGAAAAGTCAACTCAGGCTTTACTGTAGAATAAGGGAGCCTGAACTCTGCATGAGTTCTTACACTGTGATGTAATGCCTCTCTGGAGTGTTGAGAGAGCATTTTTGTTGCTTTATAATATTGTTATTGGCAAGCCCATTACTGCTGTATAATAACAATACTGAAGTAATGCTGTTAGTTTCTTGATTTCTTAAATTGAGTGTAGAATTTAGAGTCGTAACATTTAAATTATTCTTTAAATAAGAATTACATGTGGTATTTATGCATCTCATGAAAAAACAAAAACCAATAAGACATTTCACTTATCAAATTGGCAAATATTTCTACAATATTATTGAGGTATAATTGAAGTATAATAAGCTGCACATAATGTATACAGTTTGATCAATTTTGACATATGAACTTTTTTTACTTATAGCACTTCTGACACCAAATATATGAAGATTTTTTTCCCTCATACCAACCACTTCTCCAATTATCCAGACACCAGTTGAGTGTCCTACAGTTCAACTCAATTCTGACATGACCCAGAATTAACGGAGACCCCCACAGATAAGGGCTCAGCCCCACGAGACTGCCCCACTTCAGATGCCAGTCACAAGTCCCATGCCACCACCTGCACTTCTCACCAGCTGGCTTTCAGTTTAGGAAGTTCCCACAACCCCCTCCTCACGTTTGATCATTGGCTAGAATGGCTCACAGAACTCAGGAAGGTACTTTATTTACTATCATGTTTTTGTTTTGTTTTGTTTTGTTTTTTTAAGGATATAAAATGAACAGCCAAATGATGAGGTGCATAGCATGAGGTCCAAAAGGGTCTGGAGCACAGCAGTTGGCATTGGGGTGCACCACCCTCCCAACACATGAACATGTTCAAAACTCGGGTGCTCTCCAAGCTTCATCATTTAGGGGTTCTGTATGGAGGTGCCATTACATAGGCAAGGTTGATTACATCATTGGCGAGCTAGTCCTCTCACCTCTCCAGAGGTCAGGGGGTGGGGCAGAAAGTACCTTTTTTCTTGTTTTGGTATTGGGTATTATTTGAAAATCTTGTCACTTATCTACACAGAAAGCAGAGCCAAAGATTTTTTAATAATAATATTCAATACCAAAATAGGGAAAAAAAGGCACTTTCATATGTTAATATGGGAGTGTGAAATTCTTACAGCTTTTTTGGAGTTGTACCAATTTGGAGCAAATTGTTAATGTCAAAAAAACCTAAAATGCATATTGTTTGAATAGCAGTTCTGCTTCTAACTTAAGGAAATAAATTTTCTTGTAAACAGGGTACAAACAAAAATGTTCATCACTCTGTTGTTTATAATTACAAAAATTTGGAAACAAATTCGATGTCCAACAATATGGACTTGTTTAAGGAAACAATTCATATGATGAAATATTATGCCTTAATATTAGTAGTAGAAGTATATTGTTTTATAAACAACAGGATCATATGGTATTCCTATGTTTTAACATATTTTTCCAACTCAACGACAAAAAAGTTCATACAATAAAAAGACTAAAAGCATATCTTTAAAGCAAAATGTTAGTAGTTTCCTCTGATTAGTGAGATTTATCTGTATTTATTCCAGTGCGTATTTTCTTTAAAAAATTTTTATTGAAATTTCTTCCTGATTATAAAACCAACACAAAGGCATAAAGTCAATCCATAAAATCCATAAAATATAATATATTAATTTGAGCTGTATAAATTATTTTTTAAAAAAATAACAACTGTTTTATGTTTTGATGCTATCAGGATAAGGTCCCTGGAGCTTGACCCTGCCTACCTCCACCTTAACCTTTTTCAGTTCCCACCTCTCCATGCCGTAGTGGTAAGGAACTGCCTGAGGTTTTCTGACACACGCACTCTGCTGGTCCCTGCCTTTATCTCTCTGCCTTCAGTGCTCTTCCTCCTTGGCTTTATTCTCCTTACCCCTGAAATCTGTGTCATGTCCAGGAAGCCTTTCCTGAGCTCCTAGTGCTTCTCCTTTGCCATTCCCTCTGCTCTCTAGATCCACCTTTACTGGGCACCTACCACGTTACCCCTTTTCATTTTCCTCTCCCAACAGATGGAGCCTGACGGCAGTTTAGGACAGTATTGGTTAGCCCAGTGCCTGGAACCTAGCGATAGGAGCTTAACTATGTGTGTGTGCACGTGTATGTTTAACTGCATAATAGAAATAAAGATGTGATGGGATCAAACAGTGGGGAGTGTTGGAAGAAGTGTGACTATATCTGCATGACTAGAGCATGGGATCTTCATGAAGAATTTTTTTTTTTTTTAAGAGTTTATTTGTCAGAGAGAGAGAGAGCACAAGCAGGGGGAGTGGCAGGCAGAGGGAGAAGCAGGCTTCCCACTGAGTGGGAGCCCGATTCGGGGCTTGATCTCAGGACCCTGGGACCACGACCTGAGCTGAAGGCAGACGCTTAACCAACTGAGCCACTCAGACGTCCCTTCATGAAGAATTTAGATGAAAATAGAAATGTAAGGAGGAGCCAGATGATTAAGAGCTTCATATGTCGTCCCAAGGAGTTTGGATTTAATAATGCAGTGATGGGAAGCCAGAAAAGATGTTAAAGTAAGAAAATGGCTAGCCTTAGAATTTTTCAAAGTGTTAGTTGTTATTAATGTTACATTAAACATTAGGATATAGAATTGTTGAATCAGTATGTTATACACCTGAAACCAATATAACACTGTATGTTAAATATACTAGAATTAAAATAAAATTAAAATTAAAAAATGGGATGTAGGGCGCCTGGGTGGCTCAGTCAGTTAAGCATCTGCCTTCGGCTCAGGTCATGATCCCACGGTCCTGGGATCCAGCCCCGCATCAGGCTCCCTGCTCGGTGGAGCCTGCTCCCTCTCCCACTCCTCCTGCTTATGTTCCCTCTCGCACTGTGTCTCTCTCTGTCAAAAAAATAAATAAATCTTAAAAAAAAATGGGATATAAAATAAATTTGTGAAGTCCTGAGTTAAACCAAGTTGAATAGATTTTTGTTCTGAACTTCTCAGTCTTTACTATGCTAATGTGCATTTTTAATCTTCCAAAAGGTAGGGGTGTGTGTATGTGAAGTCATTTGCATTATTTCCTAGATTTATTTATCATGGAACACTTTTATTTGGGGCTATGTTACAGACATTTGGGGAAATGGACACCAGGGAGACTAGCAGCAGTGAAATCTTTTTTTTTTTTAAAGATTTTATTTATTTATTTGAGAGAGAGAGAGAGCGCTCAGCAAGCTCAAGCGGGGGGCGGGGGGCAAAGGAAGGAGCAGACTCCCCGCTGAGCAGGGAACACAACGCAGAGCTCCATCCGAGGACCCATGAGATCAGGACCTGAGCTAAAGTCAGACGCTTAACCAGCTGAGCCACCCAGGCACCCCAGCAGTGAAATCTTTTAGTGATTGTTACAGTAGTCCAGGTTAGAAACATTGAAGGCTTGAATCAGAAGGTTAATGGTGGGAGAGAGAGAGGCAAGAGCATGGGCATTAAGTTCTGTCATGTGTCTGTCAGAGCACATTCTCCAAAAGCGGTGATTTCTCAATAATTTTAAAAGAGCATGATTTGAGAGTTGCTAGTATCTGATCCAAAGACATTAGAACATGCAGTGTGAAATGTGGTTTGAAACATCTCTGAGACAAATGGTTGTCAAAGGAAAGGGCTTCTTTTATATGTTTACAACCCCAACAACTGATAACATAGCCCTAGGCTCACTCCTCTTGATATCAGAACAAGCCCATGGTCTGGCTTGAACTTACACACTTGATGAAGGGACAAATTCTAGAGTGGATACGGTAACTGCTTATTTATGGGTGAGTCAAAGATGGTTGTTAGGAGTGTAGGTTGGACAATGAGCAGATAGATGGTGGTATCATGATGAGATTAACAAGATAGGAGACAGTGCTAGTTTTGGGAAGAAGATACTCTTGTCACTTTTTGAAATGTTCATGAGTTAAAGTTGTCTCTGGGACACCCTTGTGAGGAGAAGAGCACCTGTATGCCATCAGGTATATGAGTTTGTACCTCAGATGACTTGGACTGATTCAGCGTTCATTTTACTTACTGTTTCTCAATGGCTGCATATGTTAGGGGTTTCATGTCTCTTTATGAGATGATAAAATACTAAATTGCAGGTTGAAGACCCAGCACATTCCTAATCTTTTTAAACTTCTGATTTGGGAATATTGAAACATGTTATTCACCTCTAAATTGAGGCTGCAATTGCCTCAGCACGTATGAGGAAGACGCTTAATTGACAGTGTTTCTTACTACTTTGTTATTAAACCAAGTAAAATCATTAAGTTAATAATGCTATAACATGTTTCTATTTTAATTATTTTAAATGTAATAACAATGTTCCTTCATTTTATTTATAGCTCCAAAAGGAATTCTTCATTTGTCTCCTGATGTTTATCAAGAGATGGAAGCCAGCCGCCACAAAGTAATCTCTGGCACTACTCTAGGCTATTTGTCACCCAAAGATATGAACCAACCCTCAAGCTCTTTCTTCAGTATATCTCCCACATCGAATAGTTCAGCCACAATTGCCAGGGAACTCCTAATGAATGGAACATCTCCTACAGCTGAAGCCATAGGTTTAAAAGGAAGTTCTCCTACTCCCCCTTGTTCTCCAGTACAACCTTCAAAACAACTGGAATATTTAGCAAGGATTCAAGGCTTCCAGGTATGAATTAAAAGCAAAAACAAAAACCAGAAAACAAATTCATTAGCCCCAAATCCTTCATCTCTATCCATCAGAAAGCTCATCCTTGCCTGCTAGTGTGACCTATATGTCACTTACATTGTAAAGTATTAGGAACACAGAGGTCAGAAAAAAGAGAGCCATATGCACGTGCCTCATTTTCTTTTATTTTCATTCTATCCATTCATCTTTTGCTGCCTGGCTCTCCTCCATTTTCCTTCTTCTTCCTTTTATTTATTTTTTATTTTTTTGAAACATTTCTAATTCTCTGTTCTGTCTTCCAGTTGGTCTTGATTGGGTGCATTTAACTCCTCACTCTGTCTTCCGCAAACAAAAATTCTGCCTTCATACATTTGGTATTAGTATTTAGCACTAAGTTCTCCCTCATTTACAATAAGGCTGAGTTTTTCTAATGATGATTTTACTTTCATAGCAGTTTTGAAGTTGGCATTGTATTGCTAGTAATGATTCAGGTATACTGTGAAGGTACAACATTCTAGAACTCTATCTTAGGAGTTCATTAAACATGGTATTAGAACAATAATGACATGCTTTCTAGTTGTTTGAGGCATGAAAACATGTATTTGTTTTAGTGGCTCATGTTATGAACCGTCTAGGGTAGCACCTGTCTCATGGTACTAACAGTTTTGTTCCACCAGTCAGACTGACTCTAGCTCACAGCACACTGAACTTATGTATATGAATTTGGGGATGGAATTTTTTTCCCTATTTATTCTTTGTTCCCTTAAAAAAAAAAACAAAAAACCCCAACCATTCTTTCTGGATAGAGCTTTTAAAAGAATTGTTAACCCTAGGAAGAGGAAATACCTGTGTTCTGATTTCTTAGTTGCCTTGAAAATCATGTACTGAACTGTAACCGCTGACCTGACTGGATGAACAGCCACGTGCTCATGCGTAGAAAGAGTGTACTGCACCCTCAGATTTCACTGTTTTCATCCCTTTTCCATCTTAGTCTTATTCCTTAAGACCAAAAACTGTAATTTCCTTTAGAAGTGCTCTAGAAGCTCTGTATTGTGTAGAATGATCATGTATTTATAAACATTTTACAAGTTTAGATATAAAATCAGAAAGAAGATCATGTGTTTTGGCAGGTATTTTGCATGGTTTTTTTTGTTTGCCTTCACAGAAACCCGATTCTTTCAAATCTGTTGCCAGGTAATCGTTAGTGTTTTTAATGAGACTATTAATATGAAATTGAAGAAGCTGTTACCAATTATTGGCTCTGTCGTCTGAAATTTTAAACACTTAAAGTTAAAATTTTAGAATTTGTTTTTGTTGTTTACCTTAAGAATGACAATAAATCACTGTTTAAAATAAAAAGACCTCGATTCATACAGTTAAAGTACTGGAAAAAAGCTAATAATTTAGTTCTATAATCTGCACACAATGAACTAGAAATAAACTGTGATGAAAAGAAATTCACTGCTTATTTACAAATCTAGTTATTTAGAAATGTCTGAGAGTAACACTGCATTTTTATAGAAACAAAGCACAAAATACATTCAAGCTCTGAATTGATTTTTTTGCTTGGAGATGTTATTATGGTAGATAATAATTTTGCTGCCAGAGGAACTGCTTAAATTTTTTTATTTGTATTTATTTGTTATTTCTTGGTGATGATAACAATGATAATTTTATAATTTCTTTAGTCAAAATGTAGAGTCTATTGCCCCCATTATTGGGCTGACTGCTCAGACCTCTTTTTAAAAACTTATGCTAAGATAATATGCTCTTATTTATGGACAAGTTAAACATTCCCAAATTTGTGTACTGTGATTTTTACATACTAATGAATATAAACAGATGGTTTTAAAACATTACTATGCTGCTTTGGTCAAATGAGCTTGGTATTGATGTGAAATATTGTGTCACTGATAAATCGCAACCTGCAGCTGAGCAGTGAACAGAAGCTCTGTGGGAAATGGCTTAGTGTCCTATCAGGCACAGAGCATATCATCATAATGTCACAGTAAAAGATTCTTTGTAGTTAAGAGTTTTAAAGCCTATTTCTTTATAGGTAACTTTCTCAGGTATCTTCACCTGGTAGAAAAACATGTAGACTGTTTCTCTTTCTTAAATGTTTCAGTTGGACTGTAGTTTAGAAATTATAGGGCGAGCTTGTTATGGATTCCATGCTATTCTGTTATTTTTATTTCTGGAATTTAAAACAATAAATTCTTTTTCTGTGTTTCTAGGTTAGTACTTTTTTATTTTGTGATTGTACACTGAATAGATATTATTGCTTATTGAATATTGTATAAACCCTTCTTTGGCCTTCCTTGCCCATTGAAATTTGACTTAAGCCTATCAGAGCCATTGTATGTGACAGCTATATTGTATTACAAAGTAAAAATATATTAGTGTACTGAAAACTAAGTTGTTTTAACTTAAAAATTTTTTTCATTACCCAGTCTTTAATTGAAATTTATAAATTACAGAAAGCTTATTTGCTCACTAGAATGTAGGTATTAAGCTCACATCCTTTGCTTAAATCCACAAAATAATTAAAATTATTATACAATTAAAGTTATTAATAAAGCTGACTTCACAGAGCAGAATGTGATTGAACACTTGCACATTCTTGGTAATTCTTTGATTGTTGCTTGGGCGCACCTAAAGTTTTTATCTTATTTTAGATGCAAGCTTTTGGAATTCCATCATAAATGATTATGTGTCTCTTTGAAGTTTTATTGAGTGCATTTTAACTATCCTCTTAAAACCTGAATGTTCTTATTGATTTTTTTTTATTTTTTGGAGAGAGAAGTTTTATTTCAACAGTTCTGTGAGCCTTAGATTTTGTCCCGCCCAGTCAGTATGCTTCTATAACTTCAATGCTTTTCACAAAAACTCATTTGAAATTATAGTTATAGTTATACCAACGTGTTTCAGGGTTCTTTGTTATGTACCTTGATACTCTTTAATTATAATGCCAAAACTATTCAGCTTTTTAAAGACAATTATTATGGCAGAGATGTTCTTGAAATTCTGTGCATTTGAACCAAAGTGGAAGACTTTGTTGTGTTGTTATACTTTACATTATTCTAAGTTTTTATGTCATTAATATGCTTTGCCATACTAATGATATTAGAAATTTAGATTTGTATAATTAGATATAGGCAGTTCCTTTGTCTTTTGGTTCTTGCACCAATTCTAGTATATGTGTAGGGGTGGGGTGGTTCCCACACAGCACCAAGCAGTGTGTCTGAGAATTCAACTTAGTTCTGATACTGTCTCCATGGAGACAGCATCAGATCCCACAGATCAAGGATTCAGTCCTACAAGACCCCACTTCCCACCAACTATTGGATATCTGTCAAGCCCAGGTTGCTAACTCATACTTTTGACTGACAGCTATAAATCAGAGGTTCCCCCAACCTCCTCCTCAGGTTCAATTAATTTGCTAGGGCAACTCACAGAACTCAGAGAATTTTACTTACTAAATTCCCAGTTTATTGTGAAGGGATATAACTCAGTAGAGCTGGATGGAAGAGATGTCTAGGGCAAGGTATGTGGCTGGGGCACAGAGCCTCCATGCCTTCTGGGCGCACCACTATCCCAGCACCTCCGTGTGTTCAACAACCCAGAAGCTCTCAGAACCCTGTCCTTTTGGGCTTTTTTGGAGGCTTCATTATATAGTCATGATGGATTAAATCATTGACCATTGGCAAATGATTCAACCTCCAGCTCCTCTCCCCTCCCCGGAGGTCTAAAGAGTGACTGCAAATCAAAGCAGAATCTGTTGACCCCATGCCAAATAGACAAATGTATTTTACTCATTGTACTCTGAATAACTTCTCTTCACTTTATATAGCCATTTGTGTAACAGTGTAGATGAAAATTGGGGCTCAGAAGTGACAAAGTAAGTTGTGTTTCAAGGATAAGTTTTAAATTGGGGAAAAATATTCCAATTCCAAGGGTTTGAGGAGCTAGTGTCAGAAAAAAGGGTTGAAGACCAAATATATATTTCTTATAAGTTACAGTATCACACTTTATTTAAATGAGTCATTATAAAAGTAATTTGATTGGAAATGAAAATGAATTATTTTAGCAAATTAACCTTTCTAGATGAATTTAATTTCAGTTTGCTATTCTGTGCCCCTTTTTGTGATCATCCTCCATTGAACAGTGTTGATTTTTGAAACCTTCAGAGTAAAAATATTATAAACTAGGTTTGTTTTTTTCACATAAAGAATATAAAGAAACAGTTGTTGTCTTAGTTAAACCATGGTTTATTTTACAAAATCAAAGAGTTTTTTATAGAGGAGCTTTTTATTATTGTGTTTTAGATGTTAGCGCCATTTCCAGCAAGATGAAAATGTCAGTAGGGCCCCTGGGTGGCTTAGTCGGTTAAGCATCTGCCTTTGGCTCAGGTCATGATCCCAGGGTCCTGGGATCGAGTCCCCACATCGGGCTCCCTGCTCAGTGAGAAGCCTGCTTCTCCCTCTCCCTCTGCCTGCCGCTATGCCTACTTGTGCTCTCTATCTCTCTGTCAAATAAGTAAATAAAATCCTAAAACAAAAATGTCATTAGAAAGCTTTGAAATATCTACTTAAAAACATTCTTTTCAAATACAATTCAAATTTAATACATTTCAACTGATATGTCTCCTTTTGAATATGATTATAGCAGGCTTTTATAGTTATAGGCTTCTTTTAAATATTTGTTTAACATATATGGCGTATAATATTTTAACAATATGACCTTAATATAGATTACATTGAGAATATGGTATGGGGGGCGCCTGGGTGGCTCAGTCGTTAAGCGTTTGCCTTCGGCTCAGGTCATGATCCCAGGGTCCTGGGATCGAGCCCCGCATCAGGCTCTCTGCTCAATGGGAAGCCTGCTTCTCCCTCTCCCACTCCCCCTGCTTGTGTTCCCTCTCTTGCTGTGTCTCTCTCTGTTAGATAAATAAAATCTTTAAAAAAAAAAGAATATGGAATGGAGGGTAGCTGGCCAATCTGAGAATTAACCTTTTTTCTTTCCCTTTTTTAAATCTTCCCTATACCTCATTTTTTATAATCCAAATATTTATCATCAAAGTGGCTATTTGCAGCTTTTTTTTTTTTTTGAAGAATGAGGGATCCATTTTTTTTTTCAAAGAGCAATATAAATTAAGCATTGTAGGTTTCTAAAAGCAGAATATGGAGAAAGAAATCCTGCATATACATACACTCTCCCACTTAGAAATATTTTTCCTCAATTTAAAACTTATCCTTGAAACACAACTTACTTTGTCACTTCTGAGCCCAAATTTTCATCTACACTGTTACACAAATGGCTGTATAAAGTGAAGAGAAGTTATTCAGAGTACAATGAGTAAAATACATTTGTCCATTTGGCATGGGGTCAACAGATTCTGCTTTGATTTGCAGTCACTCTTTAAAAATCCCTCTTGGATTTGGCCTCTACTACTTTCCAAAGACCTTGGAGAGCCTGGTTTAGTATTTGAACTCTCCCCAAGGCTTGGTCTTTCTATAGTGACCCTAAAACTCAGGTTTGT
Source organism: Eumetopias jubatus (assembly GCF_037043125.1). Taxonomy (NCBI): domain Eukaryota; kingdom Metazoa; phylum Chordata; class Mammalia; order Carnivora; family Otariidae; genus Eumetopias; species Eumetopias jubatus. The sequence continues at coordinate 166,621,972 of NW_028274810.1, forward strand.
TCTTCAAATGGGCAACCCAAGTTCATGCAGACTGACTTATTATATTGTTATCATTATATTTGGCATACTTGGCCAAACCCCCAAAGGTATGCAGACTACCTATTACATAACTGGACTTCCATAAAAACCAGGGGAATTACCAACTCATTTTGCTGAAATTTCCAACTCTATAGAGAAAAATTCTAGTTGGAAGAAAGAAATCCTGATACATATAAACATATACTATGATCAATAACAATAATACAGGTAAGAATCAAGCAAGTCTTGAGTAAAATAGTCCATTATAACTGCATGAATCATTCAGGACTAACTTCACCCTAAATCGCTGCAGAGGATAACCTAGAACTCAGAAGGACAAAAATATTCATCTTGATCCTTGATGTACCAGCACACACTTAGTAAGACACATAAGATATTTCAAAGAAAAAGTAATAGACAACCACAGAAAGAGCCTTTCCTACCACGGTAACTTTGATATGGCTCTAAAATGAGCCACTGTGGTACAGAAAAAAAAAAATGGCTGTCATTACATGTCTTTCCTAAGTAGAAATATCTATAGCTTTCACTGTTTGCATCAGAAGAGATTTCAGCTCAGCATAAGAATTCTACTTGGAATCATTTGAAAATCAAGTCTTTGAAGAAAAAGAAATGATTTTTCATCTAATGGTGAACCACATTTTCTTTTGCTACAAAAGGTTGGCAATGATATGATTTTTACTTAGTGACATAAGATTAATTTTAGTACCCATCAAGTCCCTTCATGTCTGGCTAGTAGCAGTACACGAATGCTCATTCTAAGTCATGTTGAAATGATCTGCTTCCCTCTCTCCAGCATTCAGCTATATCTAAGATTTTTAGTGATAGTGGTTAAAATTTCATGTGTATTGTTCTCTTCTCACCCAGGACAATTCTTGAGAAAGAGAGAACAGTATGTGGGATTATACCCTGAAAAAGAAATTAACATAGCAGGAGCATACTTTATATCAGAAATATATGGGTAAACAAGGAAATGAAACTGACATTGATTGATTGACTCATTATATATTAGATAGTGATGTAGGCATTATGTACATTATCTTATGACACAAGCAGAAATGCCTGGTACATTTTTGCTTTTTGCTACAGATCTTTATTTTATTTTAAATCAAACTATTATATAGTGTTTGAAGATTGATCCCTGTAAGTAGGACTAGTTTGTGGTGATGGTCCATGGTCTTCAAGATATTGTTTTGTTTTAGTCATAGATTTCATTAATAAATTTATTTAAGCCCTCATAACTGAGTCTGTTATTTAAGAATTCTGACTCTCTTGAGCTAGAAGGAACTTTGGGTTTTATTCTGACATAAAATTTTATTATGTAAATACACATTTGAGGGACTACACAAGTAAGACATCCTATTAGTAATGTAGTTTACTCATTTCCCGATGCAGAATTATTAACTTTAAACCCTGACAGATCTTACTTTCTACAAAGTTCTGCTATCTTACCATGGTCACATCAAAAGGCAGCTTTAACTGTCAGAGATAAGGGATATTTGAAAAACTTTCAACATGTTTTTATCTGTATTACTGTCATTTTTTTTAAGTATAAGAAAAGTCCAGAATCAAGTCCTAAAATGGAACATTTGAGGAAACAAGGACCACTGTTTGAAGATAACACAGTGACAGCTTGAATAAATCTTATTAAGAGAAAAATAGATGATATATTATGGACAGTTTTCAATAATTTCAGTATATAAAAGAATTCGATGGGTATGAAGTTAAGCGGGCTAGAGATGTCAAGCCATTGAATACTGGAATTGATTTAATTGAAGAACAGGAAATGGAACATCTGCTTGTTCACTCTGGGCCGGTACTCCCAAGTACCTATACTTGCTAGGTAGTGTGCCAAGCACTGGGCACAGGAGGAGTTATGATCAAGTTGGGGACAGACAGGTAAATAAAACCAAAAGGTTGGCCACCACCATAAATTAGTCCCATCTCCAGAGGTCAGTGAACATTACACAACAGTTTGATAAAAAAACTTAAAGATTTATAGCATGCTGAATGAAATAATAATGTATGTAATTCTGCCCCCATAATAAGAGGCATGATAAGGGTAACCTGATAAGTGTTCACTTGAGGTGTGGTTAGCCATGTCAAGAATCACATATAGGAATGAACAGCTCTGACCGAAGGAATTAGGGGAGAATGTATAGCAGACAGGACATTTGAAATAAGTTTTAAAGAGCATGTAGAATTTTTAGGTGAATAAGAATTGCAGGCAGAAGCTAAGCAGTGAAGACATAAAAGGACATGGTGTTTCAGAAAATGCTTAGAGTCAAAGAGGCAGTGGCTCACAGGGAGACCGAGAAGCTGTGTGTTGCTGGGAGTTTGGATTTTAGGTGTTAGGCAGAGACCGTGGACTTACTTTTAAAAGGGTAGTGACATTGGTTTTGTATTTTAGAAAGATAATTCTGTCAGCGATACAAAGCATGAACTAGACAAAAAAGAAACAAGAATGATAGCCAAAAAGACTAATTAGAACTGTTTTGAATGAATTCAGGAGAGAAATAACAAAGATTGAATTAGGGCCGAGCGGGTGGGTATAGAGGAGTGCGGCTGAGGTATGCTTGTCTAAGCTACAACTGAGAGAATTAAATGATCTCTTGTGCTGGTTTTTATGGGGATGCTTTCACTTGCCTGTTCCAGGTGGAAGCCAGATTCACATGTGTTGAAGAGTAAGTAGAGACTATTTGAGGATACATAAACTATTTTTTCAAGAATTTGAGAGTGAAATAAAGTAGGATAGTATGAATGTGACATGTTTTAGGCAAGGTTTTATGTTTAGTATTGATGAGATGAGTAAACTTAGAGGAAGTTAATGGGTTCCATTTTAAACACGTGGAATTTGACTTGCCTGAAATAAAGTTGTGCAATAGGCAGTTCTAAATGCATCTGGTGATCAGCAAGAAAGGATAGGACACACAGTTTGGAGAGTCGTCTTTATATAGATGTAGTTGAAGCCATAGAAGTAGTTGAAGTTTATGGGTTGCCTGGGTGGCTCAGTCTGTGAAGCGTCTGCCTTCGGCTCAGGTCATGATCTCGGGGTCCTGGGATCTGGTGCCCCATGTTGGGTTCCCCACTCAGCGGGGAGTCTGCTTCTCCCTCTGCCCCTCCCCCTGCTCATGCTTTCTCTCTCTTTCAAATAAATAAAATCTTAAAAAAAAAAAAGAAGTAGTTAAGTTTGACCAGGGAAAATGAGTAATAGCCTAGGAGAGATTCCCAATGAATACTAACAATGTAAAAATTCATTTATCCATTAATTAAACTGAAATATATTGAGCACCTGCCATGGGCCAGGTATACTTCTTGGCCCTGAGGATATAGCATAAGTGACAGTCAAGGTTTATGTTAGCTCATGGAGCTAACATAAAAATGGGTGTATGGGGGTGGGATGTGGAGTAGGGACAGGGGACATCCAAACATGATAAATTCAAATGGTGTTAATATCCTAAGGTAATAGTTGCTAGGAAATTGTGAGATTAGTTATGATTATTTTAGGGAAGTATATGCAAGAGACTTCATGTCTCCATCTGTTGTGTCAAAGATAGCTATACCTTTTTAATCTTTTAATCAACCTTATTGAGCTATAATTATATACAATAAGACACAACCATTTTATTACACAGTTTCGAAAAATGTATGTAACCATGTGACTACCACCACAATCAAGATGAGGATATTTCTGGGGCACCTGGGTGGCTTAGTCATTAGGCATCAGCCTTCGGCTTAAGTCATGATCTCAGGGTCCTGGGATCGGGCCCCACGTCGGGCTCCCTGCTCAGCGGGAAGCCTGCTTCTCCCTCTCCCACTCCCCCCGCTTGTGTTCCCTCTCTCGCTGTCTCTCTCTCTCTCTGTCAAATAAAATCTTTAAAAAAAAAAAAAGATGAGATATTTCTGTTACTATAAAAGTTTTCCTGGTCCCTCTTTGCAGCTTCTTTTCTGCACCTCCCCACGGCTCCAGATAACCAGGATATCCTCCTGTCACTAAAGATTAGCTTTGCCTTTTCAGGAATTTCATAAAAATGGAACCATACAGTATGCACAGTTTTGCATCTGGCTTCTTTCACTCACTATAATGTTTTTGAGATTCTTCCATGTTGTATATATCAGTAGGTTTTTATGTTTGTTTTGTTTGTTTTTGTTGTTTTTTATTAAGTACTAGTCCACTGTATGGATGTATACCACAAATTGTTTCTCAGTTTACCTGTTGATGGGCATTTGAGTTGTTTTCAGCTTTGTGCTATTATGAATAAAGCTGTTTATGAATATTCATGTATAAGATTTTATGCAGACATCTTTCTCATTCTCTTGGAAAAATTCCTTGGAGTGAATGTGCTGGGTCACATGGTGAGTGTACATACAAATTTATAAGAAACTATCAGATTTTTTTTCAATATGCTGTAACATATTATATTCCTATTAGCAATATATGAAGGTTCCATACATTGATATGATCAGTCTTATTCAAATAAGAGTACAGTGGTATCCCATTTATATTTTAATTTGTATTTATTCACTAATGATCCATATGATAAGCTTCTTTTCATGTGCTTATTGGCCAATTGTAGATCTTTGTGAAATGTCCACATCTTTGTCAAGTTTCTAACTGGGATTCTTTTTCTTATGGAATTATAAGAGTCCTTTTTATATCCTGTGTATAAGTCTTTTGTGTTGCAAATATTATCTCCCTACCAGGATGATCTTGACATACTCAACTTAATTTCATCTGCAAAGAGCCTGTTTCCAAATAAGGTCACAATCAAAAGTATAGAGAGGTTAGGACTTGGCCATATCTTTGGGGGCCATTGTTGAACTTACTGTACATTTATTGCTTTCATCAAATTTGGGAAATTTGGGGCCATATTTTCTTTGAGTAAATATTTTTCCCCCTTTCTCTCTTCTCTTCTTCTGGAACTCCATTTACATGCATTTTTTAAATATTGTCCAGAGATTCCTGAGCCTTTATTCATAAAAAAGTTTTTTCTCTGAACTTTAGATTGTATTATTTCTATTGATCTATAAGTTTACTGTGTGTCGTCTTCATCCAGTGAATTTTTTTTAACTTTGGATATTGTATTTTCATTTCTTGAGTTTCCATATGGTTCTTTTTGAAGTTTTGGTTCTCTGCTGCGATTTCCTATCCATTCATTCATTATGCATGTATTTTCCTTTACATCCTTGAGAAGAGTTAAAATAGGTGCTTTAAACACCTTTTCTGCTCATCTCAACATCAGACATATTGGCTTTTGTCTCTATTAATTGCCTTTTCACTGGAGTATGAGTCACCTTTTCCTATTTACTCCAGGTCAAGTAATTTTGGATTGAATCCTGACTCTTGTCAATTATATACTGTAGAGACTCTGGATTCTGTTACATTCCTCTGCATAGTTTTGAATTTTGTTTTCTGAAGCAGTTAATCTGGCTGGTCTCAAACTACAGACTTTGTCTCTCATCTTAAACTTTCTATTCTCTTGGCTTCTGGGAGAGTAGTCTCTTCTGGTTCTCGATCAACTTTTTTGTCAACTGCTAAAAAGAAGAACCTAATAGAATTTATTGGTTCCTGCTCCCTATTAGAAGTAATTTCAGTGGAAATTTTTGTAATGACATTAGTGATAGAGGAGAAAGTTCAGGTAGTGATAGTAATATTGTCCTAGATTAAAAATAAAAATAGCTTGAAAATAATCTGTCATATTTAGTGTTTGCTACTGCAGCCTAAAGCAGCAACTTTTGGAAATTAGGTAGGATTTATTGATATTTCTTGGTTCAAATTTCTTGGTCCCCATTGCTAGGATTCCCATGAATAAGCCTCTGTTATGATTTTTTTCTCTCTAAATCTCTAACTTAAGGAGGAACCTTTAACTTCTCTTTATCATGATGCTTTGGATATTACGATTTTCCAGGCTTTTATGCCAGAAACTTTTTTTTTCCTGCATCCCTTTTCCTTCCCCTATCAGAGGTAGAAAGTACCACATTGCACAGTGACTTTATTTTTCTAATTAAAAGAAAATTTAATCTCCACTGATTCTCTTTTCTTGTATTTGAAGATTCTTTCAATATAAAACTCTGATATGTGTAGAAAAACTTGTTTATCTGATATCTACTCTAATTGGCGCTTGGCCTCTTTCACATCTCCTTTATCCTGAAACACTAAAGTTTTTCCTTTATTAGTGGCCTTTAAAAAATAATTTTAAACTTAGAGAAAGGTAAAAAGTACAGAGCTTAATATTAACAATTATATAACCATAATATAATTGTCAGCACCAGGAAATTAATGATGATGTAATCTTATTCAAATTTTTCCAGTTTTCCTACTAACGTCTTCTTTCTGGCCCAGGTTCCAGTCTAGGATCCCATAGTGCATTTAGTTAAATCTGTTCCAATCAAGTAACAGTTCTTTAGTCTTTCATGATCTTAACACTTTTTTTTTAAGGTTTTATTTATTTATTTATTTGACAGAGAGAAACAGCGAGAGAGAGAGAGAGCACAAGCAGGGGGAGTGGGAGAAGGGGAAGCAGGCTTCCCACTGAGCGGAGCCTGATGCGGGGCTCGATCCCAGGACCCTGGGATCATGACCTGAGCCAAAGGCAGATGTTTAACGACTGAGCCACCCAGTTGCCCCGATCTTAACACTTTTGAATAATATGATTACTTATTTTGTAGAATGTTCTTGAATTTGGGTTTTTCTAATATTTTCTCATGATTGATTGAGGTTGTACTTTTTTTTTAAGTTTTTATTTATTTGAGAGAGAGATAACAAGAGCAGGAACACAAGCAGGGGGAGTGGAGAGGGAGAAGCAGGCTTCCCGCTGAGCAGGGAGCCCGATGTGGGGCTCAATCCCAGGACCCTGGGATCATGACCTGAGCCAAAGGCAGAGACGCTTAACTGACTTAGCCACCCAGGCACCCTGAGGTTGTACATTTTTGGTAAGAATATCACAGAATTGATGCTGTACCATTCTCAGTCCCCTATATGCTGCTGTGTTTATAATACGATTATCTTAAATATCTCCTTTACATACATTAAGAACCATATCCAACAGTGTTATAATTTTTGTTTCTAATGGCCAACATAATTTAGAAAAGTCAAGAAGAGAAGGAAAGTGTACTGTATATTTACCAATGTTTTTACTCCTTTCTGTGTTTTTTCTTCCTTCCCAACGGAGTTCAAGATCCCTGCTTTTATCATTTCCTTTTTGTTTCAAGGCCCTACGTTAGCCATTCTTTTAGAATAGGTATGCTGGCAACTTATACTCGATTCACACTCATTTGAGAATGTTTTGGGTCCCCCTTCATTCCTTAAGGATATTTTTGCTCAATATAAAATTCTGGGTTGACAGTTCTTTCAGCACTTCAGAAATGTTGTGCCAGTTTCTTATGATGCCATGGTTTCTGCTGAGACGCTGCTGTCAGATTGTTTCATCTCTGTAGGTCAGGAGTTGTTTCTCTCACTGCTTGCTTCTAAGTTTATTCTTTGTCTTTAATTTTCAGAAGTTTGATTATGTTGTGTCTTTGTGCTTACTCTGTTTGGGATTTGCCCAGCTTCTTAAAGCTGTAGGCTTATATCTTTTCCTAGAATTTAGTGCATTTTAGCCATTATTTCTTCAAATTCTTTTAACCCCAATCACTGTTCTCTCCTCCTTCTAAGATTCTGATGACACAAATATTAGATCTTTTGTTATGGTCCCAGAAGTCTCTGCAGCTCTGTTCATATTTCTCAGTCTGTTTTCTCTGTTGTCTACTTTGGGGAATTTCTGTGTTTCTGTCTATAAGTTTACTAAATGTTTTCTCTGTTCTCTCTACTTAGTTTTTAATTTGGGTTATATTATTTTTCAGTTATAAAATTTTTTTTATTTATTTTTTTGTTATGTTATGTTAGTCACCATACGGTACATCATTAGTTTTTGATATCATTGCATATAACACCCAGTGCTCCATGCAATCAATTATAAAATTTCTGTTTGGTTCTTCTTATACCTCTGTTTCTTTGGTGAGACTACATTTTTTTTTTCATTTGTTTCAAGTGTGTATGTAATTGGTTTTTAAAGCATTTTTATAATGGCGACTTTCAAACACTTGTCTGATGAATCTAATGTCTATGTCATCTTGGTGTTGGCATCTCATGATTGTCTTTTCTCATTCAAGTTGAGATTATCCTGCTTCTTGGTATAATGAATGATTTTTTGTGGAATCCTGGACATTTTGGGTATAATAAATCTCTGTGTCTTATTTAAGTCTTCTGTTTTAGTAAGCCTCCTCTGACATTGCGCCAGCTAGGGATCTTGGAGTGTTGCCTTCTTACTTGTTACGGGTAGAAGTTCACTTTCTCCACTGAGTTCTGTTGACACCCTGGTGGGAGGAGGGGGACATGTTATAGCTGCGAAGTGGTGAAAGTCCTGACCCTCCACTATGCCGCTTCTGAGACCACCCCAGTGAGAAGGTATAGGATGCCTCATTATCACCAGATAGAGACAAAAGCCTAGGAATCCAGCAGGGATAAAAGTTATGACTCCCCATTTCAGCCTTCTCTGTCACCACCCCCGTTGGGAAATTGGGTCCTTCATTCATCTGGCAAGGATGGAAGTCTAGGCTCTCCATTTGGCCTTTGCTGATGAGAGTGGGGATGGGTCTGCCATATTTTCCATGGTGTTTGGTTGGAATAGGGCAGTTATTGTCTAAATGTTTTCTGTCTTGCTAATTTATTCATTTTCTGGCCCTTTGGATAAACAGAGCAGATTTTCTTGGGGCTCTATTATTATTATTGTTATTATTTTCTATACCCATTGTCATTTCCATGTTGCCACCTTCTCTAGGACACAGTCCAGGATACATAAGGCAAAGAGAAAACTGAAGGATTCACCATTCTATTGTTTCTTGGGTCTTGAAATCCCTAGCTTGGATTCTTCCTCCTTCTCTCCTGCTTTCTGAATCCTCTTATGTTTGTTTTATATATAATATCCAGACCTTTTACTTACACTTAGCAGGGAGAATAGGGAAAAGTAAATCTGTTTCATCTTGTCTGAAAGTAGAAGTCACAATGGTCTTTGCATCATGAATGTAATTATATTTGAAAAACAAATATAGTATGTTTCTAAAATCTGTAATTCCTGAGTAGAAAGCAACACATTCCAATATTTTTTATAAAAAAATAACTAAATGCTGTTATAAATTAAACTGGTGTATAGTGAAAATATTTTAAGGTCTTGTCTTTGAAGTTTAAAGCGATATTCAGTACAATACAATACAATAGGATTCTAATACATGAAAATTAGAGAGTTGGTTGGCCCTGTTGGGAGAAGATTGTGTTAGTTTAACTTTGGTGGTGTACTAACTGCCTAAATGAACTGTAATTCTCCTTTGACCTTGGAAAAAGTTTTTCTTGTTAAAAAGCTATTTTGTTTTAAGCCCTATAGATTTTAACATGATTTGTTATAAATATGTAAATGGTTATATGTGGGTATGTCAAAGCATGTGTGCACATTACAAAAGACAGAAGCTTCTTTTCTGGTAGCTATGGAATTGACTGTTAAAAGTCACCTAGTGCTTTTTTTTTTATGGAAATGTCAGACTAAAATAACTATATATATGTGTGTATAATTTACTTTCTAATTAATTGGCTTCCTCCTTACACCTCCACTGGCATAGTGAGTAGAAACTGAAAAGCAAAGAAAAAAGATTTAGGATTTTTGTCATATACACACTCATCCCTTAAAGTAAGAATGCAGTTATCTCCCTTGACAACATTGGTAACACATCCTTTGTTGCATTTGCTAGGCAGTTTGTATCCGTGACTTACACTAGACATAAATCTATACATCTGCTAGATTTTGTATGCCAAGTACAGGCATGTAATTTTCAAAGCTTATCTTAAGCATAGAATTTCTGAAAGAGAGAAAAGATAATTATAAGTTGAGTCTCAGTCTTTATAATGTGATTTCATTCATTCACTTATCCCTTTAGAGTCATTAATGTGACAAGCATATTACATACAGAGTGAAACAGATTACTCCAGCCGCTGAAACACAGGTACATGACTGAACACGTTAAATATACGTTTACATTTTAGTTACAAAGGAGTTGATTTTAGTTATGAAAAGGATCAGGAAAAACTTTAGAGAAAGTTAGTGACAGACATTATCCTAATGTAGTATAATCTTAATAATTATATATCTTGTCATGTCTTTTATTACATTATTATGATGTGTTACAGTAGTGATGAGAAGACTATCTAATATATTTATTTTAATGCTAACCATGAGCCAGGCATTGTTTAAGTGCTTTTCATAGAGAAACTCACTTTATTTCTTACATGTAAATTAATTCATTAGTTGAATATAGAACTAACATAATGTAGCTTTTTACTGTTGACCACAGTTGACCCAAAAAAAGTAAGATGATTTACATGTCATCAAGTGATCTAAAGAAGCAGTTAAGAACGTTTAATACAAATTTAAGCTATTTATTAGGGCAATATTTATCAAATAATATACTGTTTCACATTTTGCCAAGAAAATGCTATTTTGTGTGTTAATAAAGATACACATTTTCCGTACAGCTAGTATGCAGACTCTGCAAAAGTCAAGCATGTTTTGACATGCTTATCCTAAGTGCCAATGTTATACCTGTCACTCTTTAGCTCCTTGCTGCCTTTTCTTCTCTGTGCAGAGCTTCCATGCAGTAGCTAGAATGGGATCTCCACCTACTCCTGTGCAGTAGACCCCACAGTTAATGAACCTGAGATGCGCTAATCAAACGTGTTCTCTTGTTACAGTGCTTATGTTAGGTATCACATATGAATGTACAGGTGTTTATCTTTCCTTAGTGATCTAAAGAGCAACTTTCTTTAAACACAGGTCTTTTTTGGGGCGCCTGGGTGGCTCAGTTGGTTAAATATCTGCCTTCGGCTCGGGTCATGATCCCGGGGTCCTGGGATTGAGTCCTGTATTGGGTTCTGCTCAGCGGGGACCCTGCTTCTCCCTCCACCTGAGCTCCCCCTGCTTGTGTTCTCTCTCTCTCTAACAAATAAATAAAATCTTTAAAAAAAAAAAGTGGGTCTTTTTCACACCCTCCTCATTTTTGTCCCAAGGGGGTGACCATTAAAAACATCTGACAAACAAGCAGTTAACCAGTTTCCTGCTGAGATTAGTAAAATATGTAGTAGTCCTGCAACATCAAGGAACTTCAGCCCTGCAGGAAGTGGTTTTATTCAACTTTTTTTGGAGATAGGAGGTAGGGAATTTACATTTTCATTTGGATGCCCCCTCATATTTTCAAATGGGCATGAAAAAATTTACATACCTCACTTTTAATGTAAATTATTCTAAGGCTTATACCATTTTTCTTTATTTCTCAAGTTATATGAATAGTTGAAGTGATGTGTGTCTTCCCTTCAGGAAAAAGAAATCTCTGGACTGGCAAAATCAGTATTAGAATGGACAATTATAGCATCTCATCTGGGTTTATGTGATTACAAGTCAAAACTAGGAAACTTATTTTAAAACAAAGATTATTATAGATTTGTAAATTTCAAAGACAGCCACATTGTTTAATTTACATATATAGAAATTTTTGGCCCATCTTCTAATGGAATAATTTTTGTAAATCCACCAGAAAGAAACAAAATGTCAATTTAC